>NC_057861.1:745352731-745652731 GCF_019393635.1 Dromiciops gliroides
GCCAGGGCCCAGCACAGTGCCAGTATACAGTAAGCCATAATAAGTGCTTGCTGACCAAGTGACTGGCTGACTGGCTCTGTATCCATCTCCATGAGACGGAGAGCATAAGAGAGAATGAATGTCCGTGGAGAGAGCAATAGGAGAGATACTGTGGGAGTCAGCCGGGGACCACTCAGACAAAAGGCAGGGTGTGGGTGATGAGCTGGGGGAACATCAAACCTGGATGGGGGGTGGGGTCATCAGACAAAGGCAGAGCCACTTCATCCCAAGGGAGGTAGAAAGAGGCCAGAAGGGGCCCAGGTCTTCTGGACCGAGGACCAAGTTGTTGAGGCTGAAAAGGCGGGGCCCTTGGCAGGCAGGGCCAGGCCAGAGTGGGGCAGTCTGAGGAGGCACCGGCAGGGTATCAAACGTGGCCTAAGTTTTGGAAGAACAGGTTGGGAAAACAGATGGCCCAAAATGTGCACGGAGAGTCAGCAGAGAGGGGGAAGCTCTGCAGAATGGAAGAGAGGAAGGGGAGGTGTGTAATTGGTGTGAATGCACAGGAGGGAGACTGAGTGACTCCTTGGGTTTTCTTTTCTTTCTTTCTTTCTTTCTTTCTTTTTTTTTTTTTTTTTTGGTGAGGCAATTGAGGTTAAGTGACTTGCCCAGGGTCACACAGCTAGTAAGTGTTAAGTGTCTGAGGCCAGATTTGAACTCAGGTCCTCCTGATTCCAGGGCCGGTGCTTTATCCACTGCGCCACCTAGCTGCCCCCTCTCCTTGGGTTTTGAAGCCCTGGTCTAGCAGGAAGAAAGGCCTCTGGTTTCTGTGATAAACTTGGGGGAGGATATGGGCAGGGGCCCCATCACATGAGCAGGCATGGGTAGGTCGCAGTCTTCATTAGGGAGGGCACACACACCTCAGCAGTTCATTGGAGTGTTTGTGTCTAAAAGGGAAGCAAGGACAGAAGACTCAGGATGAATGGAGAGTTGAGTGCTTCTCCCAGAGGTGTGTGAGGAGTTCTAGAACATGGATCAGAGGGAAGGTGTGGATGTATAATAAGGAAAACAAAATGTCAGCTATGGCCCAGCAAGCGGCAGATGGGGGGATGGAATACCTGATGTGTCTATAGTACGGGCAGGTACACAAAGCACTTTACACACACGTTGGCTTATTTGATCCTTCCAGCCTGTTGCCTCCACTGCACCCCATTGGAGAACCATGAAAACTTCTGCAGAACAAACACGCCACAGAATTCTAGACAGGCAAATGTCCTGATTTTCCAAAAGGGGAAGAAAGGGGCGGGGGGTCTGCAAAGCTTGACTACGATTCCCAGCAAAACTTTAGTATTCGTCATTAAAGGAACCACTTGTAAGAATTTGTAAAAGGAAAATGTAATCACTAAGCACCAGTATGGGTTCACAGGAAGCTTTGACCCTGAGGGATTAAACTCAAATTAAACCCAGGAAGAAAAGGCCCATGTAAAAAAAAAAAATTCATAGCCTCATGAAAATGAAAAACAGGAAGGAAAGGAGGGAGGAAGGGGGAGAGAGAGAGAGAGAGAAGGAAGGAAGGAAAAAGAGAAGGAAGGAAGGAAAGAAAGAACCTCTCCTAGGGGGCAGCTAGGTGGCTCAGTGGATAGAGCGCCAGCCCTGGATTCAGGAGGACCTGAGTTCAGATGTGGCCCAGACACTAGACACTTACTAGCTGTATGATCCCGGGCAGGTCACTTAATCCTCATTGCATGAAAGAAAGAAAGAACCCCTCCTAAAAATATACATATATATGTGTGTATCTGTACATACACATGCAAAATATACATACACACATAGATACACGCATGTACATGCTGGTGGACAAGCTCTCTCCATCATCTAACTGCAAGTCATTCTTCATCCACTTGCTTTTTCCTGGGTGGATGGACACTTGTGTGAATTTTTAATTTTATTAAATGAGAAAGGAAGTGAGTTCATGAGCCCTTGGCCCTGTCTCTAAAGAGCACACACTAATGCACCACATAGAAGGAACCGGGCTCTAAGAGCACACTCATGTTCATTAATTGCCTACTCTCCTATCCATGCAGATGCCAGAATTCCAGAAAAGCAATGTTCACATCAAGAACCCAGCCAAAGTGGAAGAGATCCTCTGTGACCTGATTAAAGGAGGAGCAGCCAAACTCCAGGTGAGGCATTGGGGGGAGGGCTTGATCATCTTGACCATGGAGTTTAATCACCCTTGTGATTTAAGTGTTGAATAAGAAACAGATTTAAACAGCCCAGCTCCTCACCCTGAGAATCCCAGAGACAGAACTTTGGTTCAAAGTTCACTGGTATCTCTCAGTGGGAAGCAAAAGTAAAATATTAATAGATGTGAAATCTAGTTTATCTTGGCGTTCAAAGGTGTAAAATTAACTAGTTGCCAGAACAGCCATTCAGCTCTTCATTTCCTGGGCTCTTAAAAAGACACATCCAAAGGTTTTGGAGTCACTTTTTCCATCTTTAAATGAAAACACATCTTGGGGGGTTCCATAACAGAGACAACCTTTTGTATGAGGGACAAGTATAGGACAAGCACAGTCCTGACCTCCAGAGACATGCTTGTGTTTTTCTTCAAAGTTATGACCATGGTTTTGACCAAATGTCTAAAGTATCATCCACCCTGTCATCATCAATGTCCCAGTTCCGTCTTTTCCCACTAATATATTTAGATTTTTCTTTTCCAAAGGCAAAGTTCTCACTACAGGTTGCTTCCCCCCAACACACACACACACACACACACACACACACATCCCAACCCAGTTCAGACCAAGTACTTTGAGGGGGTCAGTTTAACAACATGGTGTCCAGTTCAAATACCCTCTTGAGTTCTATCTACTCTTGTGATAAGACAAGGGACTGAGGCTGCCGTGGACCCCAAATAATGTCCTGTGTCCCGTGCCCTCTCACACCTCCATCTATATTCCCTTTAGGCCAAGATTAGTACATTTCTGGGTCCTCCATGAAGATGTGGTTGGTCATCTTCTCTGTTCCACAGGGAAGGGGCTGCGTGAATATCTGGGGGGAGGGAGCAAAGGAGGATGCAGGACAGAGAAGAAGCCACCGGGTTTTGTGTCCAAGATTTGTATTGTATGTAATGCTTTTCCTTATTCCCCTTCTCTTACAGATAATTACAGACTTTGATATGACATTAAGCAGATTTTCCTACAATGGAAAAAGATGCCCCACGTGTCATAGTAAGTTTGGGGTACATATGTTCAAAGAACTTTAAACACTTGGGCTAGTTAAAAATTTATTCCAGTGCCGGGCGGGGGGGGGGGGGATGTAGAAAGGTGATTTTTTTCCCCTTTCTTTTGGGATATTTTGGTAATAACAAGAGATACTTTTCTTTCATTATGTTAGTGGCCATTTGCATGTACAATTAGACCAAAAAGAGGCTTCTTCTTTAAGTGACTTTTGCCTCTGCATTTTTCAGAAACTAAATACACAAGCCCATTAACTGAAATCCAAAGTTTAAAATACAGCGTTCATCTATCCTTTTCCACTAAAAGTGTTGGGGGCAGAAGCAGGGTAGGGAATAGGAAGAAGGCAATGGGATTAGTAATGATGGATTGTAAGATGGCTGAAGGCCATTGAGCTCAGGAATGGAAATAATCAGTTACCAGTGTCCATTCTGTTGGAGTGGTGCCCAACTGGGTATGGGAGCAAAGCGGAAGAGTTCTTGGAGCATTTCGGCTTTGTCACAAATGTCGTCCGACCCAAAGCCGGGAGAATTGGTAGATCCACTGGATAATCATTTGGTTTTCTCCTTCTAGACGTTATTGACAACTGTAAACTGGTCACAGATGAATGTCGAAAGAAGGTAAATGGCAACCGTAGTAATCATCAGACCAAATTATGTTTCCTTTCTGAAGATGCTGTTCTGTCATTTGTATTCCTTATACATTTAGCCTGGTTTTTGTTCTTGGAAATTGTTACCGTAACAAACCCATTACCAGGAGCTTCTTAATCACAAGGGCACATTTAGAGAAACATGGAAAAGCACAACCACACATCTATGCTGAAATAGCCTGAAAAGAAAAGACCATTTGGAGTCTGGGTGACTTTGGGGATCCTCACCTTTTTGGGGTGTCCTTTCAGGGTGTCCTGTGTCCCTTTGGCAGATGGTGAAGCCCATTGTCCCCTTCTCAGAAACCATCATCTAAAGGCATAAAATTGCATACAGAAGATTACAAAGAAAACTACTTATATTGAAATAAAGTTATCATTTTTAAAAAAAAATAACACATTAATAGACCCCAAGCTAAGAACCCTTGCCTTAAAGTATCCAGAAAAGTGCTTGGGTCTCTACTTTACACTTAGTATGTGCACGTGGGTATAGATCTCGTCCCAAGACCTCACTCTGAGCCACGTTTGGTATTTTTAAGTGAAATCCTATGTCTTTTAATTATATAACTTGATTTTAAAATGAGCCACTGAAGTAAAAATCTTAATGGGAAGGAAGAAAGCAGCTTTGGAGTAGCGCACATTGGAATAGTGATAAGCTCAGCTCCCCACTTAGCACGATGCCTGGCACATAGTAGGCACTCATGAACTGTTTATCAACTAACCCCACTCACCTGCAGGCAGATCACTTCACTGGGTGGGTTTGCTACTTAGAAGTTAATCTGGTTTTCCTTGACATTCCCTGTTTTAAAAGTACCTTTCTATGATTGCCTGGTATATATATATTTTTTTAGTTTAGACTAATGACAAGGCACATAAAACTCTAGGATCCCCTTTCACAATTCATTTATTGATTCATTTCCAGTTATTACAGCTAAAGGAAAAATACTATGCCATTGAAGTTGATCCAGTCCTTACCATAGAAGAGAAATACCCTTACATGGTAGAATGGTGAGTGGACACACTGCGGGAGAAACCGGGAGGTGTGGGGAGGAGCTAAAGGTCAGGAGAAAAGGAAATTCCAGCCACAACCAAGACTCTTTCCCTCTATTTAAAAAAATAATAATAAAGCCTCAGTTCCTTGAGGGGCAAAGACTTATGGCTATAGAACTTTTTTGTGGCCTAATTTCTAATCGCAGAGGAGGCACTGCCTACCTGAATTTGGAAGGGGTTCCCCATCACCAATGAAATCCCAGATTCAGCCCCATTCTCCACGCCTAATTTCTAATATATAGTAGATAGGGGCAGAATAAATAAATACTTTGTCAAGTCAAAAGTATTTCTTGATTAAACTCCTGCTCTGTGCCAGGCATCATGCTAAGCACTGAGGATACAAAAAGAGGCAAAAGTTATTACCTGCCCTTAAGGAGCTCCCAGTCTAATGGGGAGATAACATGCAAACAGCTGTGTTTAAACAAGACCTAGATGCAGGAGAAACTGGAGTTCATCCCATCAAGAAGGCACAAGAAGGTTTGTTTTGCAAAACAAACCTTCCTGCAGTTTAATGAGATGTGTAAAAGGTCTTTTTTTTTTACTGTTCACCAACACTAAATGACATCTTAAACAATAGTCATTGAACTTCATAAGACTCTTCCTATAAACATATCTAGTTATAGCAATGATGGTTATTATTATTAGTGTATGTTATAATAGTTAGCATTTATACAGTGCTTTAAGGTTTATAAAGTACCTTACAAATAATATTTAATTTGATCCCCATAATAACCCTGGGAGGTGGGTGCTATTATTCTGCTCATTTTACCAGTGAGGAAACTGAGGCAGACAGAGATTAAGGTCACATAGCTCATGAGTGTCAGAGGATAGATTTGAACTCAAGTCTTCCTGATCCCGGGACAGTGCTTCCTCCACCCTACCCCCAGGTGCCTAGGAGGAAAGAACACTGACCTTGGATTCTGATGGAGTGTGCCCATCTCCTCCCCCCATGAAGTCCAATGGCTTTAACTTTCCGCTTCCTCTTCTATGAGAGCAGGAGGCCAGACCATGTGATTTTTAAGGTCCTTCCTCCAAAACTGGAATGATTCTCTGACTTTTCTCCAGCTTTTTTATCTTTTAGAAGACAGAGAAGTAGTCAGAACCCCCAGTGTTAATGCTTGACTTTAGCAAATTCAAAGATAAGTTGTTAGCCTAAGTGTCTCAGCCAAAAGAGCAGAGCCCTGGCCTCTCGGACAGGTGGCAGGGAGGCAGATCTGGGAGACTGCCACACAATCAAGTGGGAGCCACTGGGAGGAAGGAGACTGGTTCTCCTGAAGCAGGAGCTCCTGCCTGGGGAGCAGTGACCCCCTCCCCTCGGGCCTGAGCAGGTCAGAGTCGGGGTTTTCTTGTTCTCAGGGGTAGGAGTGAGACCGCAAAGTTCACTCAGAGATTCTTGAAGAACGAGTGTTGGCTTGGAGTTAGAGGAGAAAGCCAGCTTGACATTTCCCCTCTTCCCTTGGACCCCAGGTACACAAAATCCCACAGTTTGCTGGTGGAGCAGGCATTGCAGAAGAACAAGATCCAGGAAATTGTGGAAGAATCTGATGTGATGCTCAAGTAAGTCCGGCCTTCTGGGAGGCTGGTTATAGGAGGGGCAGGCCAACAGAGCGGCAATAGAGCCAGCCTCCGACACATCCAGGCTGCGGGACCCCAGCAGGTCCCTTAGGCTCCCAGTGCTGGCAGACTCCCAAGTAGTTTGTGTCTTCTGAAGTCAGTTCTCCAGGATCCTCTAAGTATACCATCACATCACCTGCAAAGAGGGATAGCCTTGTTTGTTCATTGCCTATTTTCATCCCTCCCATTTCTTTTTCTTCTCTTATTGCAATAGCTAGCATTTCTAGGCCAATATTGAATAATAGTTCTGATAATGGACGCCCTTGCTTCACCCCAGATCTTACTGGGAAGACTTCACAGTTATCCCCATTACAGATAATGCTTGCTCGTGGTTTTAGATAACTACTAGTTTTGTTTGTTTGTTTGTTTGTTTGTTTGTTTGTTTTAGTGAGGCAATTGGGGTTAAGTGACTTGCCCAGGGTCACACAACTAGTAAGTGTTAAGTGTCTGAGACCAGATTTGAACTCAGGTCCTCATGAATCCAGGGCCAGTGCTTTATCAACTGCGCCACCTAGCTGCTCCCTGTAGGACACTTTC
This sequence comes from Dromiciops gliroides, assembly GCF_019393635.1. NCBI lineage: Eukaryota > Metazoa > Chordata > Mammalia > Microbiotheria > Microbiotheriidae > Dromiciops > Dromiciops gliroides. Next base: position 745,359,794 of record NC_057861.1, read on the forward strand.
TTTGTCTAATTTTTCTTTTTTTGTAAAAAAAAAATTTATTTATGTTTAGCATTTTTTTCTTTTTAAATTTTGAGTTCCAAATTCCTTCTCTCATACCCCCTTCCCCACCCACTGAGAAAGCAAGCAATATGATATCAGTTATACATATGAAATCATGCAAAACATATTTCCATATTAGCCATGTTGCAAAAAAAAAAAATTGGGGCAGCTAGGTAGCGCAGCGGATAGAGCACCAGCCCTGGAGTCAGGAGTGCCTGAGTTCAAATCCGGCCTCAGACACTTAACACTTACTAGCTGTGTGACCCTGGGCAAGTCACTTGACCCCAATTGCCTCACCAAAAAAAATAAAATAAAATAAAATAAATGGAGAAAATTATACTTTACCCTGAACTCAGAGTTCATCAGTTCTCTCTCTGGAGATGGATAGCATTTTTTATCATGTCATTTGGAATTGTCTTAGATCGTTGTATTGATCAAAGTAGCCAAGTCTTTCACAGTGGATCATCATTACAATGTTGCTGTTACTTTGCACAATGATCTCCCAGTTCTTCTCACTTTCATTTTGCATCAGTTCATATGAGTCTTGTCATGTTTTTCTGAAACCATCCTGCCTTGTCATTTCCTACAGCACAATAGTACTCTGCCACACGCATGTCACAGCTTGTTCAGCCATTCCCCAACTGAGGAGAAGCATCCCCTCAATTTGGAATTCTTTGTCACCACAAAAAGATCTTTCCTTTTTCTTTGATCTCTTTGGGATGGAGACCTGGTCCCAGTATTGCTGGATCACCAGATAGGCACAGTTTGCTAGCCCTTTGGGCCTAATCCCAGATTGTTCTCCAGAATGGCTGGACCAGTTCAATATCCTACCAGTAGTTCATTATGATTCTTATTTTCCCTCACCCCCTCTGGCATTTGCCATTCCTGACCGTACCTCAGAGTTGTCTGCATTTGCATTTCTCTGACCAGTAGAGACTAGAGAGAGCTTGGATTTCTTCTTCTGAAAAATGCCTGTTAATATGCTCTGCCCATTCAGCAGTTGGGGATGGCCTCTTACTTTTATAAATTTGACTCAGTTCCCTATATATTTCCCTATGTATAAATAAGGCCTTTCTCAGAGAAACTTGCTGTAAAAGTTTTTTACATTACTTCATTGTCTAGTGTACCTTTTAGCAAACCATAATTTTCCTGATTATCTCCTTTAATTAAGTCTATTTTTATTTTTGCTTTGTCTCAGGTCATGATTCCTACCGCGCCTTTTTGACTTCAGCTGAAGCATCCTAGATTCTGCTCCAGCCTCTTATTTTTACTCTGCATGTGTTTCTTTCTATTTCAAGTGCATCTCTTATAAACAATATATTGTTGGATTCTGGTTCCTAAGCCATTCTATTACCCATTTCTGTTTTGTGGGTGAGGTCATCCCATTCACATTTTCAGTGATGAGTGCTGTGTATTTCCCCCTAGCACGTTTTCTTCTGTTACTTCTCTCTGTTTTTATCTTGTCCTTCCTCAAAAGTCTATTTCGCTTCTGACCACTGCCTCCCTGAATCCACCCTCCATTTTATCAATCCTTCCCCTTTCATTGATTCCCTTCCCCCTTTTATCAATCCCCTTCCCTTCCTATTTCCCTACTGGGTAAGTTACATTTCAGTATTCAGCTGAGTGTGTATATGTAGTCTTCCCTCTCTGACCCAGTTCTGATGAGGAAGTTCAAACATTGCCTACCACCCCACCCATTTTCACCTCCACCGTAAAAGTTCTTCCTTGCACACCTGTTTTATATGAGATAATGTCTCCCTTCTACTTCTTCCAGTGCATCCTTCTCTCTCACCCCTTCATTTTCTTTCGAGATCATCCCAATATAATCAACTCACACCCATGCCCTCAGTCTGTGTAAGCTCCTTTTAACTACCCTAATAATGATAAAGTTGTTAGGAGTTACAAGTATCCTCTTTCCATAAAGGAATGTAAACAATTTAACTTTAGTGAGTCTCTTATGATTTCTCTTTGATGTTTACCTTTTTTATGCTTGAATTTTGTGTTTGAATGTCAAACTCTCTATTCAGTTCTGATCTTTCCATCAAGAACATTTGAAAGTCCTCTATTTCCTTAAATATCCATTTTCCCCTAAAGTATTATACTCAGTTTTGCTAGGTAGGTTATTCTTGGTTGTAATCCTAGCTGCTTTGTTTTCTGAAATATCTTTTAATGTAGAAGCTGCTAAATCTTGTATGATCCTGACTGGTTTCACAATATTTGAATTGTTTCTTTCTGGCTACTCACGTATTTTCTCCTTGACCTGGGGCTCTGGAATTTGGCTACAATATTCCTGGGAGTTTTAATTTTGAGATCTCTTTCAGGAAGTGATCAGTGGATTCTTTCCATTTTTATTTTACCCTCTGGATCTAAGATATCAGGGCAGTTTTACTTTATAATTTATTAAAATGTGATGTATAGGCTCTTTTTTTGATCATGGCTTTCTGGTAGTCCAATAATTTTTAAATTATCTGCAGACACCCCCCCCCCCTGCCCAGGTCAGATGTTTTTCCAATAAGATATTTTACATTTTCTTAATTTTTTTTCATTCTTTTGACTTTATTTTATTGTTTCTTGATGTCTTGTGGAGTCATTAGCTTCCATTTTGCCAACTCTAATTTTAAGAAGTTCTTTTCTTCACTGAAATGTTGTATTTCTTTTACCATTTGGCCAGTTTTGGTTTTTTAGGTGTTATTTTCTTCAGTATTTTTATATGCCTCTTTTACTGAGCTGTTTCTTTTTTCATAACTTTCTTGAATCATGCTCATTTCTTTTCCCAATTTTTCTTCCACTACTCATCTCTTTTACTCTTCCAAGAATTCTTTTTGGCCTTGTGTCCAATTAGCATTTTTTTTTTTTGAGGCTTTTGGTTGTAGCAATTTTCACATTGTTGTCTTCTGAGTCTGTGTCTTGGTTTCCCCTTCCACCATAGAAGCTTTTTATCATCAGGTTCTTTTTTGTTGTTTGTCCATTCTCCCAGCCAGTTTCTTGACTTTGATTGTTATGCTGAAGTTGGGCTCTGCTCACCTTGGGGTGGGGAGGCACTGTGCCAAGCTTTAGGCTGTTTTGATGCTGCTCTTTTTAGAGCTAGTTCTGGGGGTCTGCAAGTTTTGGTGCTTCCAAAGTGGTGTTATCCGGGGAGAGTGATGGTCACTGCTCTTCTGTCCTGTGCTCTTGTGTTTACCCAGGAAGGGCCCCTGCTCCCTTGTCTCCTCTCCACCCTAGAACTGTGACCCAGAACTGCATATGGGCGATAGAGTTGCCAATCAGCATTAGCTGCACCCAGTGCCCCCAGAGGGTCCCCTGTAATTGCTTCATCACCAGTTGCCTGGCTCCCTTACCCTCTGGGCTGAGAGCTCCTAAAGCTGCAGCTGCTGCGACATTCTGGGCAGGCCCACACCCTGGGTCACAGAGCTATCCTGCCAATTTCTGATTTGGCTTAGGCTGGAAAAGTGTCTGACCTTTTGTGGGCTCTGCTGCTCCAAAATTAGATTTGAGGTGTTATCTTAAAGTTTGGAGGGGAATGCCAAAAGAGTTCAGCTGCGTCGTTGGCTCTAGTCCACTAGCATAGCTCTATTCCACCCCACCCCCCATTTTAACCTTTTTTTTTTTTCAAATATCCTACATAGAATTAGAGTTAGTTGTTCTTGAAATGTTTGGTAGAATTTACTTGTAGATCCTTTAGGTCCTGGGGGGTTTTTCTTAGGAAGCTCATTTATGGCTTGTTCAATTTCTTTTTCTAATATACAGTTATTTAAGTATTTTACTTCTTCTATTAATCTAGGCAATTTATATTTTTGTAAATATCGATCCATTTCACTTAGGTTATCAGTTTTATTTGCATATAATTGGGCAAAATACCTCCTGATAATTGCTTTTTCACCTCCATTGGTGGTGCATTCACCCTTTTCTTTTTTTTTATATTGGTAATTTGGTTTTGTATTTTATCAAATCAACTAATCATTTATCTATTTCATTGATTTTTTTTTTCAGGGCAATGAGGGTTAAGTGACTTGCCCCAGGTCACTAATAAGTGTCAAGTGTCTGAGGTCAGATTTGAACTCAGGTCCTCCTGAATCCAGGACTGGTGCTTTATGCACTGTGCTACCTAGCTGCCCCCCTTATTTCATTGATTTTTTTTTTTAATGAGGCAATTGGGGTCAAGTGACTTGCCCGGGGTCACACAGCTAGTAAGTGTTAAGTGTCTGAGGCCGGATTTGAACTCAGGTCCTCCTGACTCCAGGGCCGGTGTTCTATCCACTGCGCCATCTAGCTGCCCCAAATAACTGATTCAATCAGTCATTCTTTTTTTGTTTGTTTTTTTTGTTTTGCAGGGCAATGGGGGTTAAGTGACTTGCCCAAGGTCACACAGCTAGTAAGTATCAAGTGTCTGAGGCCAGATTTGAACTCAGGAACTCCTGAATCTAGGGCTGGTGCTTTATCCACTGTGCCACCTAGCTGCCCTATTTCATTGATTTTTAAAAATTAAACCAGCTCCTAATTTTATTAATGGTTTTTTTACTATAATTTTATTAATCTTTTTTGATTTTTAGGATTTCTATTTTGGTATTTAGGGATTTTTAATTTGTTCTTTTTCTAGTTGTTTTAGTTGCATGCCCCATTTATTGATCTTCTCCTTCTCTTTTTTATTTACATACACATTTAGAGATATAGATTTCCCCCTAAGTACTGCTTTGGTTGCATTCCCCAAATTTTGGTATGTTGTCTCATTGTTGTCATTGTTTTTAATGAAAATATTGTTTTTATGATTTGTTCTTTGACCTCATATATATATATATAAAATAAACATTTTTATTTAAAGTTTTGAGTTCCCAATTCTAACCTTCCTTCCCTCCCTGAGGCAGTAAGCAATCAGATATAGCTCCAGCTCATCCTACAGAAAATGAGGCAAACAGGGTGAAGTGACTCACTTATAATAAGTGCTAATAAGTGCTTGAGGCCAGATTTGAACTCACAAAGATGAGTCTTCCTGAGTCCAGGCCACCTGGCTGCTTTTGAATATTGGATCTCCAATTTAGAAGAGAAATTCTTGAGTTGGGATCCCTGTATTTTGTTCAGGAACCCATTTGCAGCTTTCTTACCAAATTAAAATCTTTATAGTGTTATAAATTTATGAAGGTTTCATCATATCTGGCAGGGCCCGGACTCAGGGTCCCTTAGGTGCCTGCCTGTGACCCCAGGAGGATCACACAGGGCAGCTGTGCCAGGCCTAGGGAATCATCCAATGGCCAGGACCAGCCTCTTGGGGGGGTGGGGGGGCGGGAGGCAGATGCCAGAGCTGTTTAATCCTTTACCCCTGAAGCTGCCTCCTGAGGGGTGCGGGTGTGGGGATCAGCACTGATGGAGGCAGGTGCTGCACCTGTGAAACCAGATGAGGGTGAAATGTCTCTTAATGGGATGGAAGGGCAAGGGTCATTTAACCACCCTTTGTCAATAGACAGTTGTTCCCTCTTCCGTATTCCTCATAGTTTTCAGTGTTCTTAAGGAAACTCTCATATGTTAAAGACTTTATAGGACCATAGATTTTGTACTGGATCGTTTAAATAGGGCACAACTCCAGGGCCAGCCAAGGCAGCAAACTTGTTGGGGTGGGAGGAGGAGAGAGGGGAGAGAGAGAAAGATGGAAAGAGAGAAGGGGGGGAGAAGGAGGGAGGGAAGGGAAGAGAGAAACTGAGAAAAGAGGAAGGGGGAGAAAGAGAGAAGACAAAGTGGAGAAAGAGAGAGAAAGAAAGAGGGGGAGGGTTAGAGAGAAGAGTCAGGAAAAAGAAAGATGAGAAAGGGAGCAGAGCTAAGCCCCCTGCTGAGGCCCAGCTGTGCCCCAAAGCAGCCGTGCTGAGATGGCTGGTATCAGCATGAGCCGCTGGGAACTCTAAGATGGCGGCCTCCCCTCCCCCTCTAGTCAGCGGATGTACCAAAAGGTGTTGCCTAGGGCAGCTGTCAATGAGTTGTTTTTTTATCATCTGCACCATTAGCACAGCTAATGGCTTGTGGCTATAGCCAGGCTCCTGCCCTTCTGCAGGACAACCAAGCCCTTTCTGGATGCAGTCTTTTGTAGATGAATATGGATTGTAAATCACAGAAGGTTCCCAAAAAACAGGCTCTCAGCCTCCTGAGGTGGGAAGGAATTATGGCGTGTCCCTTCCCTTTCAGTCTGTAGTGGCAGTGAGATGCAAGGCAGCCCTGCTCTCAAAAAGCCCAAGAGGCCTGGGTTCAAATCTAGCTGAAGGACCCTGGGAGAATTTGCTCACTCTCTGTGAGCTTCTGTTTAATGGGAGTTCCCTGTTCCTTAGGACTTGTGGGAGGATCTGACGGAGAGAGTCTGTGTGTGTGTGTGTGTGTGTGTCTGTGTATGTGTGAAATCTCAAACACTGTTCAGCCCACATAAAAAAAGATGTCATTACATAAAATCGATTCTGCCCCCACACTTTTCAGGGAAGGATATGAACATTTCTTTGACAAACTCAAAGAACACAACGTCCCCGTGTTCATATTTTCTGCTGGTATTGGAGATGTCCTGGAAGAGGTGATCCGTCAGGCCGGAGTCTACCATAACAATGTCAAAGTCGTGTCCAACTTCATGGATTTTGATGAAAACGTGAGTATGTTCGGTTTCCCCAGCAGTGCATTATAAGGGAAGCTGGGCCTGCGAGAGCCGGGGCTGGGTGAGATTCTTCATACAGTGAAGGCATCTGGCCACTCTCCCAAAAGGGCAGGAACCCCAGTGGGCCACGTTGGTACTTTGCCCAAATGAAGATTAATCGGCTCTTGTTGCTACGTCAGCTTTGTAAAATTGTACCAAAGCTTTTTACTTAATTACAAAGAAAAAAGGCTCGCCTTTTGTCTCTAAACTATACGTAAAATATGTCAAGGGTAAGATAGGAATATTTCCTTCAGAGGAACTTACTTGGACTCTGGAGCTGGGGAGGAAAGGAAATGAGTGAGAATCCCTGCTGTCAGCACGTGGGTTCTGGTGGCCCATGCTGTGTTGGGAAACCAAGGTAGAGAGAGGTGTGTTAACATCTTGCCTCATGGCTAGGCTGGGGGTACACTGTCCAAATCTACACTCGTGCCCTTATGTTCCCATGTGGAAGATCCACCGCCACCCCTGGGCTGATTTTGAGTTCCCAGGGTGTGGACGGTCAGTGTGTGATTCTTTGCCTCTGATTCACCCCCTACTTCCACCTCATATGAATTTGGGATGATCTCTCTAAGAGCTTTGAGAATCATGGTGATACAGATGAGGGGTGGATTCCTCCCTCTGGGAGGGAAGGCTAGCCATCTCTGTGGTGTGGCTGTTCCCATCATGAGTGGTAGAGGAGTTGCAGTGGCCAAGGCTCCTGGGGCTCAGTCCTCACAGAGCCCTTCTGGGTGGAAGGACGTATCACCAGCCCGGCCTTGGAAGGCATAGGGCCACCTCTGCCCATGGCCACACTCAAAATGCTGTGTCCCCAAAGGGCTGGGCTGTCCTCCAGAACAGGGGAGCAGACCGCTGATGGGGGAGCCCAGAGAGGGAAAGGCGTCCCTGTGACACAAGGTCTGCCTTTTTGTAGGGGGTGATCAAAGGATTTAAGGGAGAATTAATTCATGTGTTCAACAAGCACGACGGCGCCCTGAGGAGCACACAGTACTTTAAGCAGCTGAAAGACAACAGCAACATCATTCTCCTGGGAGACTCCCAGGGAGACCTGAGGATGGCGGATGGCGTGGCCAACGTGGACAACATTCTGAAAATTGGTTACCTCAATGATCGGGTGAGTACGCAGAGCTGTCATCTTCCTCTCTGACAACTGAAGGTCCAGGGGGACCCGGGGGGGTCTGATGCTCGTGCCACACAAGGCTCCAGCCGCTCTCCTGGCAGGCCTGTTCTGGGCCTATTGCCATCATGTGGTACCATCACCAAAGGCGCATTCCCGGAGAACAGGAGTAAGTACGAGGTGTTAAAGCACAGTCAGTCACTCGGCAGGCATCGTGTAAGCACCTACTAGGTGCCAGGCCCTGGATACGAAGCCCTGCCCCCGGGGAGCTTACATCCTACTGGGAAGACAACACAGACACCTGGTAGTGACTCTAGACCCCAGAGGCAAAGTCAGTACCAAGTCTGGGGGTGAGGGAGGCAGCCATGAGCAGGTTGGGGGGCCAGGAAAGGCTTTGTGAATAATGTGGCTCTTGAACAGAGTCTTGATGGAAGCCACCCAGGCCTGTACAAAATACCAATGGGGCCCACTCTCACGGGGGAGGCAGTGGCACCCGAGAGCCAGGTGAAAAGGGAGGGCATCCCAGGCTTCGGGGTCAGCCAGCGCAAAGGCGTGGCGACGGCCGCTGAAGCGTCACCTGCATGGCGGGAACATGAGAGGTAAGGGGAGGGCTAAGCGTAAGAAGCCGGGAAAGGCCAGCAGAGCGGGCCCTCATCACTTCCCCCCTTCTCCAGCCCCACAGCCCCTCCCCACACTGGGGCCCTTGTCTCCTCCCACCACGCTGTCCCACTCCTAAAGCCAGCCTGTGCCCGATTCCCTCTCAGCTCAAGGACCAAACATAGTCCTCTTCAGAACCTTGGAAGCCCTTCATGGCCAGGGTCTGTCCACGCTGGCCCCAGGCCTGGAATGTCCTCCCCAGGGCCCTCGGGTGCCATTGCTTCCCTGTGAGAGTGGGCCCCATGGGTATTTTGTCACTTAGACTGTGACCTTCCTGAGGGCAGCAGCGGTTTCTGCCTTTCTTTATAAGGTACTTTGTGCCTGCCACATAGTAGGTGCTTTGTAGGTGTTTGGATTGCATCCCCAGGCCTTGCTCAGTGATGGCAGAGTCGAGGCCTCTCATCCAGTGCAGGGAGGCCGCTTGGGGGCGGTCCCTCAGGGCCTCCACGATGTGACAATGTGACGGTGTGACGGTGTGACGGGGCCGCCATGGGGCAGTGGCCTTCATGGTGCCTCCACTTCCTGGTTGAAGGCAGCCCGTTGGCCAAGGGCCCCGAGGCCCACCCGCTGACCTGCTCGTTTTTCTTTTCTTGGTCCCTAGGTGGATGAACTCTTAGAGAAATACATGGACTCCTACGACATTGTTCTAGTAAAAGAGGAATCCTTGGAATTAGTCAATTCGATCCTCCAGAAAATCCTCTGAGCAGTCGAGCGGCAGGAGCTGTTCTCCCCCCAGAGCCACTCTGGCATCCCTGGGCCCAGCCCTGTGCCCTCCTCCAACCTGGGCGGTGCTTCTTCCCATCGCCTGACTGTCTTCTAATCGTATTCCAGATAACATGGACTCCATTGCGTGGATGCTTTGAAATAAAAGTATTCTCACCTTTTGCCACACTCCCTGCCACAAATCGTCATAATTCACCAAAAAACCAAACCAACCCACCCCACTTGAAAACCAAATTGTGGAAGCAGTCGCCTCCCCCTGCCTCTCCAGAAGTGGATCGTATCTGCATCTTACCCTGACTGTGCTGAGGGATGTTTGACATGTGTGGTGATTCCCGGGGCCTAAGGCGTCCCTGCTGCCTCTTTTGTACATTTTGCCTTTTCCTTTCCTGATCAAGACTGCCTCGGCGAGGCCTCCAGATTGCATTCTTGGGCAGAACCCCCTTACGATCATGTTGCCTCACTCTGTGTGTGTTTGGCAGTCCACAGCAGAAAAGCCAGCCCAGGGCCGAGCCCGTGTCTGGGCTTATGGGAAACACCAACAACCGACAGTGTCAGGTGGGGGAAAGGTGTTCAAACCCCATTCTTGATAATAAAAAAGATGACTGTTTTCTCTGGGGTCAGGTAGTCACAGGGTCATGGGTCAAGGGCTAGACAGGGACCTTAGAGACCCCCCCATTTTACCAAGGTGGGATCTTGGGCCCAGAGAGTGCCACGTGGAGCCTGGATCTGTATTTGGGTCCCCTAGATCCAAAGAGACCATACTTCTCTCTGCTGGCTTTGCAGCTGAATCTCTTCAGAATCTAGATCGAGGATCCATAAGCAAGGGGTGGTTACCAGTTCCTAAGTCTGTCCCCTCACAGAAAATGTAAAATTAGGAATCTGTTTTCTATTGGCTTAACCCTAAGAAACATCCCTCTCTGTCAGGGCCCTCCCCATTCAAGGAGTCTGATTATTCCGTTGTCCTCATGCCCGGGCGGCCTTGGCTGTTGTCATGTTCCTGCCTCCCTCCCTCCCTCCCTCCTTCGGGAAATTAAAATACTCTCCCCCACCGACCCTTGTATGGGACAGTCATCGTTGTCTTGTTCATAATCGGCCTCACTTGTGGACCCCTTTGCCACCTGAGTCAGGTGGACTGAAATAGCAGCCGAATGGGAGGGGTTGAGCAGAACTGTCCCAAAAGGGGGAGGGCAAACTTGCATCCTCAAGTGTTTGGAAATTCCATGAATCCAGGTGTCGATACAGATGAGCGCCTGCTGTGTGTCAAGCCCCTGCCCACAGGGAGCTTGGAGTCCAATTGACAAAAGAATAGATGAGGAGACAGCCCCACTCTAAGAGCCAGTTTTATCCCCGAAGTGTCTGAGTCCTTTCAAATTCAGCAATGGCTTTTCCAAGAGAAGCTCGGCTATGGACAGTGGTTAGGTCCCAAATCAACGCACATACTTGGGTTTGAGCCATAATGTACCCGAAATACCGTCCATTTGTCCTGGAAAGAGGCAGAAAAGGAAACTGGAATCGATTTAACACGTGCTAATCTTGAGCATTAGTTCCTCGGACAAAGTCTCTGCTCCAGAAACATAGGTGAACTATGCATGTGTGAAAAAGTGTCAAACGTGGAAACCCCGGGCTCCATCTTTGGTGCATGAATGAGTATCTCCCCCTCGGCCAGCTCCTCCCCGCCACCCTGGAGGGGTGGCCCCCATGTTGGAGGGGAAGTGATCCAAGGGATTCCTAGACAGTCAGGTTGGGCAAGAGAGCCTTACAGTGGCCTTCCGGGCCCGCACCCTCTGCTCCTCCTGTTCTCCTTCACCCGGCTGCCAGGACCATCTTGCTTCTCTGTAGATCTGCTCACGGCACTCCTCCACTCAAGAAATGTCGGTGGCTCCCAAGCGCCAGCAGAGGAGAGTGGAAATTCTTTTGACTGGCCCTCATAGGATCAGAGCCCATTCTTCTTACAGAATGGGAAACTGAGGCCCAGGGAGGTTTATGGGCATAACTTGCCCCAGGCCACCAATACCCAGTCTGTTGTTGTGCAGATGTTTCAGTTATGTCTGATTCTCCGTGGCCCCCTTTGGGGCTTTCTTCGCTGAGATCCTGGGGAGGTTTGCCGTTTCCTTCCCCAGCTCGTTTGACAGATAAGGAAACTGAGGCAAACAGGGTGAAGTGACTTGCCCAGGGTCACACAGCTAATACACAGATTTGAGTCCTGAGTGCAGACCCAGTACTCTGTGCACTGTGGCGCCACCTAGTGGTCTGCTACCTCATCTACCCTCCCTTATTTCATAGGTGAGATGGCCGTCTCCCAAGGAAGGAGTTACTTGGCCAAGGCCACTCAGGCAGTCCGCATCAGATCCTGGACTCCCCACTCTACCCCACTGCCTCCTCGGATCCTCCAAGATCTGATAGCAACCTTCACTGGGCCCTTATTAGGTGCCTACTATGTGCCCCGCCGCCCTCCCCCCCCCCCCCCCCGGGGCCCTGGAGAGCCGCATCTCTTGGCTTCTCCATCTCATCCCATTTGTGGTCCCTCTGTCCTCCCCCCCTCTCTGCTGGCTGGACTTGTGCCCATAATGTAAACCCCAGCTCAGAGGCTGCCTGCTCCCCACCCCCTCAGAGCATCCCCAGGATGACCCATTCTGAGGCCTTGGGAGAGCATGGCCCCTGGTCAAGGGAGAGGCCCATGGACCAGGAGCTTCCCGCTATACCCAAGGAAGGGCTTTGGGGCTAGAGTTGGACAGAGCCCCTTAAAATGGCACCCAGGTGGTAGGGCGTGTCTAGTAAGTCTCCCTTACAGCCTTGTTTTCCTGGGCTGGGGCTCCAGCTGTGCTCCTAAAACCAACCCCAGATCTCTCTAAATCTGCTCTCCCATCTATAAAATGGGCTTGGGGATAATTACGGGCCCTATGTCAAGGGCTCACTGAGGAAAGTAACCCCCTAAGTGCTAAAGAGAATGGAAGTTGGGGGGAGGGAACACAAGCAAAGGGGAAGCCTGGTCTACACAACCCCCTTGTGCAGGAGTGGGTTGGGCTGAGCAGGCAGTGTTAGTGTCAGGGGGACCTGGATTCAGATTCCACCCCAGGCATTTACTAATCCTGTAGCTCTCCCTATCTGCATCTGTAAAGTGGGGGGTTGGAGCCCCAAGGTCCCTTCCAACCATCAGTCTCTAACTCTCCCCAAAATTTGCTCAAAGACAGCCCCTCATGCACTGGAATTTGCAAAGCACTTTATGTATCATATCTCATTTGACCCTTATAACACCAGGGAGGTGTGGCGGTCCTTCAGCCGCGTCTGACTCTCTGACCCCATTTGGGGTTTCCTTGGCACAGACACTGGGGTGGTTTTCCATTTCCTTCTCCAACTCATTTTACAGATGAGGAAAGTGAGGCAAGCAGGGTGAAGTGACTTGACCAGGGTCACACAGCTAATAAGTGTCTGAGGCCTAATTTGAACTCAGGTCCTCTAGACTCCAAGGGCGCTCTATCCCTACCCCACTAGGAAAGTATTTGGTGGTTTTTATCCCCATTTTTACTGATTCTCAAAAAAGGTGAAGGGACTTTCCCAGGGGCACCAAATTAGATACTAGAGGCAGAATTTGAATCCAAACAAGGGCTCTTTAACCTGTACCACACTGGGCTGTCGCACACTAGCGTTCATTAGATTGCTAATTACAGGTCATGTTCATGTATCCGTTCAAACTGGAAGCCTAATTGGAAAGAATAAAAACGCATGTGTCTCAGTGTGTCTCGATGGCTAGCATTTCCTTCCTCTTCCTGCCTTTAATTCTGTATTTGGGCGATTTTGCCTCAAAATAAGGACAACAGATTGTAGAGTAGGAGCTGAAAGACACCAGCAGGCCCAGCCCCCCATTCTACAGATGAGATCAAGGAGCTTGCTGCCTATTGATCACCTTCCTTGACCCGAGGTGTCCCTGAGCGGACATCTCCTCTCCACCTCTGCCCCATCCTCCCTTGGGGGTCATGACCCAAATCCTGACCTATCTTCAGTCACATTTATTAGTTCAATAAATACTGATCAAGGACCTACTATGCGCCAGGGGCTGTACTAAGCACTTGTGGTTACAGAAAGAGGCAAAAGACAGTCCCCGCCCTCAGGGACCTGGCAGGAAGTGGAGCCTCCATCTAGTCCAGCCCTCCCACTTCACAGATGAAGAAACTGAGGTTCACCGAGGTGAAGTGCCCTGCCCAAGGCCACCCTGGCACCACCCCCTAATGGGTGGGTCCTTACCCTGAAGCACCTTGGCCAGTTTGGCACGAGCACAGACTGCAAGTTCCTTGAGGGAAGGGCCAGTTTTTATCTTAGTAGCCCCAGTCCAGAGCAATGAGGAGCCCCCCAAATTTCATCTTCTCCTGGTCCCTCCCCTGCTGGTGCTTTCCCCTAAGTTGTCTTCCATCTACTCTGTAAGCATCAGGGATTCCTAACCTGGGGCGTCCGGATGGCTAAGGGGCCCACGTGTGAGGGGGAGGGCCCGTCGCCATTTCCACATTATTGGGGGTAGAGGTCCAAGGGCTTCAGCAGACTGCCCAAGGGGTCCGCGCACACAACTCCCGATCGATTCTGCATGTATTCCTTTGATTCCCACAGGGTCTGCCCATTCCCTGTGAGCCCCTCGCACCCAGCAGGGGCTCAGTAAGTGCTTGGGGCCGGCCTGCCCCTCATCTGCAAAGGGAGGAAGGCCCCATCCAGCTCCAGCGCTGCCTCTACACGGGCTGTCTGTTCATCATCCCATCCCCTCTCCATCCGCCCTACCCATCTCTTCCCACCATGCATCTCTTTGATGAAATCCTTTCCTCCGCTTCTTGGGACCCATGAAAGAGACCCACGCACATCGAGGGGGGCTTTGACCTGATGCAGCCCTGCTGGGAGAAGCCCTCGGGCCTCATTTTAATGGCCTTCCTTTGAAGCTAGGCCTCTCTGGGATGAAGTGGAAGGCACCTCTGCCTTCACAAGCCAAGACGCGGAGCGAGATCAGCGCCCTTGGGAGAAAGGGGCTGCCCCCCGCACAGACGTCTGCTCTCCACTGTTCCAGGAGGCAGGCGGGCTGCAAGCTCCCAGCCGGGGTGGCGGGCACATCTTAATTAGGACCCTCTGAATGTCCACTGGGCCTGAGATGCTGGCTGACAAGCAAACACACCCGGAAGGAAGGGAGGCCAGGCTCTCCCCCTCCCTGTCATCCCAGATCAGCCCAGAGTCCTCTCTGGCATCCTCAGGGCGGATGTCAGGGCAGGGCCCATTCCTCTCATTGCTGCACCAGAATCCACTGGCACCCAGGATCACCAGAAGTGGGAGATGCCAAGGTAGGCCAACTCTGGGCCTGGGAAGCCCTCATCCGGCCCAACCTTCTTCTATACAGACCGCAGAGCAGGGAAGCCGCCGGGCAGCGCCAGGCCAGAGCCCACATTCAGGGGAGCCTAAGGCCCAGTGGAGACTGTGCTGGTGACAGGCTCAGAGGACTTTAGGCTGGGCCTGGCAGCACAGTGTGAGCTCACGAAGTGCTCACTACCACCCAAGAGGGAGGTGCCCCTAGGAAAAGGAGAAGAGGCAGCATGGCCCAGGGGGGGCTAAGAAACCCTTGGTCCACACCCCATTTCTGGGTGACTGAGTGAGGCACTCATCGCTTTGTGCCTCAGTGTCCTCATTTGTAAAGTGGGGGATCACAGGAGGTGGCCCCCAAAGGTCCTCTGTCTGGTCTTGTGATATCTACTGTGAGCCAAGTGCTTCTCAAGGGCTGGAAAAGCCCTGGGTGTGGATGAGGCACCTCCCTGCTCCCCGCCCCCCCCCCTCCCCGGAGCTCAGCATCCAGGAGGTGGCCTCAGTGACACACGGGGGAGACATGAGGAGGATGGCCCATGAAGGCCCAAAGTGGCCCCTGAGCCGGGCCTCCAGAGCGGGAACCTGGCGCTCTCCATCGCCGGATGGGCCAGGAGCTGGGGCATGGAAAGGGGCACAGGTGGGCACGGTCGCCCGTCCCCTCACGGCTGGTCTTTTTTGTCCCACTTTGGTCCAGCTCCCAGGGCTCCACGAATCAAGAAAGTCCATAGTGAGTTGTTCACTGACATTAAACAAACATTCTGATTGGCTCCATTGAATACTGAGCCAATCACAGCACCTGAGAGGGCTGGGGAAGGGGGGGGGGCAACAGTGTCTGTCAAAGGCCCCAGAGACCCAAGACCCCTAACACTGAAAAGCAACTGCTGGAGACAGTCCCTGGGAGGTCCTGGACTGGGCTGGAGGGGGCAGAGCCAGGGTCCAGCCCACCACCTCCTCCCTGGGTCCCATCCCAGCCCCTCTCCCCCACCCAAGCTGGGGAATTCTTCCCCCCAGACATGCCCTGCCTTCTCCTGCCCTCCCACCTTTGCTCAGGCTGTGCCCCTTGGAATGCCTGAGCCACAGAGAGGTCGAGTGATTTGCCCTGCGTCACACAGCCGTGCCGGGGCCTCTGCGCTGTCCCCTCATGCTCAGCAGGAGACCATCCCCCCCAAGTCCCCAACAGATCCTGCCCCCTCACAGGTGGCCTTCCAAGAACACACACGCACACCCGGAGAACCTCGTTCACTATTTTATGTAACAAAAGTTCTGTTATCGGCCTGCTGGGCATCGGTACCTGCCCAACATTCTAGTGATCTGCTCTCCACTTCCACTGGGACAAAATACTGTCATCCAGTCAAATAAAGCGGTCACAGTCAGCACCGTGGAGGCCGGCGGCGGGCCCTTGGCCAAGCAGGAGCACAGGCATCCTCAGGCAGATGAGGCCTCCAAGGGTGGTCAGGGCTCTCTCCATGAGACAAAGAGAGGCAGCAGAAAGGGAAGGAATCAGGCTAACGGGACAGCTGGGGGGGGTGCCCACTGGGCACACGGCTGATGTGCAACACAAGGACTCCCCCCGGGATCTATGAACTTAGGCAGAGGGTCCCCAAAGTCTTGGTGCACTCTGAAGCAGGTACCAAGTCTTGTGGGACAGTCTGCACCCTGACCACTGTGTCTCACTAGAACTGGCTTCCTCTGTCATGCTTGCATTTTATTTTGAATATTTTAAAGACAGGACTGGGAGGAGGCGTCCATGGGCTTCCCAGGGCTGCCTGCCCAAGGGGCCCGGGCAGACCCAGTGGGGCACCCCTGCTTTAGCAGGGCTGGAGCACCAATTAAAAACACTCCAGAAACGAGTCACTCTGCTCTGGCCCAGGATTCCCCCGTGTAGCCAGGGTCCTTCCAGCCCCCCACCACTGTATGACCCTTAGAGGACTGCCCCAGGGTGCTTTCTGACCCGCAGGAGCTGAGGCCCAAAGAACCAGCGGGTCTGCTTAAGGGGGACGGCAGCGAAACGTCCAGGATCCCTTAGGGGGCTGGCCGATGTTGGGGGGTGGGGCTGGGGGGCTCGCTTCTGCTGACTTTATACAGCTAGAGAAGCTCTTCTAGACGAATAGAAACTGGAAGTTAGAAAACAAAAGCAATTTTTTACACATTAGGGTTCGGGGTTGGTGCCCGTCTTCCCTGCGCTCTCACGTCCATGCCCATGCCCACCCTGTGAGCCCCCACCCCACCCCTGACGGGGGGAGCAAGGCGGCCCTGTCCCGCTCCCCAGCAGCCCCCTGCCAAGCGGGGCCGTGGCCGTGTGGGGAGAGGCTCACGCCCAGGGTGGACCACACGGCCCCTCCTGGCTCCTTCACAGCTCGTCGTGTCTCGTCTCCTGGTCTTTCAGCTTGAATTCTTCTGCTGTGACTTTGCCATCCCCGTTGCGATCCTGGTTGGTGAACATGTTCTTCACGATCATTTCTGCGTCAAAGCCAGGGGCAAGCTTGCCTTTCCCAGACGCCACCTGGGCGTGGATGTACTCTGAGAACTGCAGAGAAAGGACATGAGGGGAAGCCTCCGTTCCCCAAAGAGCAGACACGCCCCCTGAGCCCCTCCCACCCCAGTGCTGGGGGGACAAGACCTGGGGGAACCCTGTGTGATGGGGCAAGTCACTTCCCTCCCCTAAAGTCCTCAGTTTCCTTATATGTAAAATAAGGGGCTCCAAGCCCACGGGAAGGGGTGTCCCATGGAGGGGGGATCACTTCCTCTCGGTCCCACAAGAGCTGCAAGGGGCAAATTCAGGTCTGAGGCAGAGATAAGCCCGCCCCTCTGCTGAAGGCCGCCCCTGCCCCCCAGGCTGGAGTGTTCTTCAGGCCAGTGAGAGTCCTGCCAAGCCTGAAATTCTAGGACAAGCGATGAGGGCACCTTTAGTTACGTGGCATCCCCCAGAAAGGACGATACAGTGGAGACCGTGCCATCCATCCGAGGCCTGCCTGGGATTTTTAGGGGCCTGGCAGTGGAGAGTTAGCAGGCGATGGGCCTACATAAGGCCCAGCTCACCAGCTCTGACTGTTTGTGGCCAGGGGGCTCTGCTGGGGAAGGGGCAGCATCTCTAAGCTCAGCCAACCATTTACTTAGAAGAGAGGCAGGATGCAGATGAGGCAGGAATGAGAAACAAGAGGAGGGAGGCCATGAGAGATGGGATGATTAAGGAAGAGCCCTCCGGTCTGGCTGAGCTTCTCCAACACCCCCTGGAGCCACAGCAGCATCCCCTGTGGGCAGGCCCAGGGTCCTGCGTGGGCAGCCACACCTCGGAAACCAGGCCCTCAATCTGGGCGAGTTGCCGGGCAAAGCCCCTCCCTGCAATGTGCCTGCGCCTGGCGTGGCCGGTGGAGAGAAGAGCACTAATGAACCACAAGCCCTTCCCCGCCTCAGCACTGGCCTTTGGCTCGCAGGCCCCGGCACCAGCCCCACCATGCAATGCCCTAACACCGCTGAGGTCCCACTAGAGCAGGTGTCTAGGAAGAGTGAGAAAAGCAAACTTGGGGCAGACACAGCAATGGCCTTGGGGTCCAAAGGCCAGGTTCGAAGCCCAGCGCAGGCCCCTCGGCCGGCTTGTCTGTAAAAGGAGGCCGGGGTGTGCCCAACGACTGCATGGGTTCAGAGCGGGGAGAGGGGGGCGGGGGGCTCCCCACCCAGTTACCTCCTCCAGAAGAACCTCTCCATCCCCATTCTTATCGATTTCTTCAAAGAGGTTGGGGGACACCTCATCATTCCAGATGAACATGTAGCCTTCGGGCAGGCCGGACACCAGGTCAAGGAGTTCGATGTCAAAAACCAACACGGCACTTCCTGGCACTTCCCCTGCTGTGAGAGCAAAGAGCCCAGGTCAGGCTGCCTGCCCTGGGGGCACAGAGCCCTAGCACCCACCCCCACCCTGTCTGTCCGAGGCTCCGCCGGTCACCTGCAATGGGCACATCTGAAACCCCACCCCGTCATCTGAGTTTATCAAACATGAAGACCAGGATGTGCGCCCACATTGCCATGCCCAACAGTTGTAGAAAGTCAGCACTTCCTCCCACTTTCCCCAGCACAGGCCAGTAGGGCACTCCCCAGACATGAAGCCTCTCCCCGGCGCTAGCTTTGTGACCTTGGAACAGTCACTTCACCTCTAAGGGGAGGCTGCCGTTGCCTCATGGCAGAATGAAGGTCAGCCACAAGGTCCCTTCCGGCTTTAAACAGCTGACCCTGGCAGACCGGCACAGGCCACACTGGCCTTGGGAGTCTGCCCATCACCACCCTCTGACTGGAGGGCGGGGCCATGGCTCCCAAAAGATCCACTTCAGGAGAGGGCTTAGCGCAGACCCCTCCTCAACAGCTGCCCTGTATGGGCTCCCCTGGGTGGGCTCGCATGTGACTCCGCCCGGCCCCCCTCCCTAACCCTAACACCCCCCCACCTCAGGTGCCTCCACTTCCTTCTGTGTGCTGTGCCCCTGTTAGATTGTAAGCTCCCTGAGGGCAGGGCTATCTTTCACTGTGTATGTCTATATCTCCAGGGCCTGGCCCATGACTGTTGAATGCTGACCACCGGCTACCCAGGTGGCCCTCCCCAAGGCACTGGCCTCCCTTGCGGAGGGAAGGAGCTGGCCCAGAAAACCACAACAGGCCCTTTCCCATTCCGGACCCCGGCTCTTCAGGATGTGACGCAGTCAGCCATAGGGAGGTTCTGGTGTGGGAACTCCTTCCCCAGTTGAGGCCGCTCAGGGCCCAGTAGCCAGAATACTGAGCCTGGAGTTGGGAGGACCGCAGACACTCACCGGCTGTGCGGCTCTGGGCCAGTCACAGCGCCTGTCTGCCTGTCTCCAACCGTAAGATGGGGATAAGAACAGAGCTGTTGTTTGTGAAGCCCGAAGGAGACCCCCTTCATAAAGTGCTCCACGGGTGCCTGGCACCCTGAGGGGCCTGTACAGTTATATATCAATGCTGCTTCCCTTCCCCCAAGGCAAATCACTACCAAGCTGTCCCTGAGAGCCACCTAAGGCACAGAGACCAAGTAAAGGAACCAGGGGCCCAGAGCTAAGAAACCCCAGGGCTACACCCAGGTATTCCGGACCCGAGGACAGAACTCCTTCAAGCGCTGGAGAGAGAACGAAGTAACCAGTCCTGGTGCCCCAGGGGCTTACTCTCCACAGACCAATTAGTGAAAATGGATCACATCAGAAATGCGGCACGGGACAATGGGACCTCCCTAAACCAGCCAAGGACACCGAAGCCAACCACAACCAAAGCCTGGGAGGGAAGATGCCCAGGGTTCCCACGGCTCTGACCTCTTGGGATCCTCCTGATCCAGCCCTCAGCCTTCCCGGATTTCTTATTTGAACAGAGAACATTGAAGAGAAGAAGACCCTCCATGCTCCTAGGCCCATAACTCCAGGAAGAGAGGGGCTTAGTTAGCCACATCCCACCCCTAGGGACAGGGTCCCCAGGACAGCTTGCCCCCCAGCAGGACCATGGCATCACAGGCTAAACAGGCTCATTTTTTAAAGGTGCGGCTGTGGTATTTACAGGGCAAAGCATCAGGAAGCTCATTTTAACAAACGCGAGATGTTTTTTAACTGTCAATTTTAAATGGAAGATAAAATTAGATTCTAAAAATCGTGTACCCTTCCTCTTGAGAAAGGAATGAAAGAAGTGACAAATGGGGCTGGCGGGCCCAAGGAGGCCCAAGTGGGCTCCACCTCCCGTTTCCTTGACTTACCCACTCCAGCCTCCCCGTAGCCCAGGTGGGGAGGGATGATGACTGTTCGTTTCTCTCCTACACACATGTCTCGGAGACCCATGTCCATCCCCAGCACCACCTGTCCAGATCCCAGAACGATATTGTAGGTTTTACCCAAATTAAGTCTGAAAAATAAAATGGAATATTCCACCTAGGCAAATTGCAAATCTATGAACAAAAATTCAAACTGTGGCAAGTGCCCGAGAATTCCTGTCTGGCATTTGTTGTTGCTGAAGGACCACAACTCTCCCATGAGGGAAAGAATGCTCTTGTTGGACCCAGTGATAATCGAGCTGTCTGTGGACCCCCCCAACCCCCTGACCCCTATTCCTGTGATGATGTCACCCTTCCCTAAGGGGGCCCAGGCAGACGGGATGACCGGAAGTCCAGGGCTCCCTCCTTTTCTCCAGCACAGGCCTCAGTGCCACTTTGGGAGGTCATATTGGAGGGGCCAGGAGAAGCCCCTGAGTGCTGGGGCACACAGGATGTGCCGAGATGGGCCAGAAATCAATCTAAGTTCCTCAGAGCTCATGTTTTATTTTTTTATTTTTAAGAGGTAGGTGGTGCCCCCTTGGCCAGGCCAGCGCATCCCTCCCATCTTTCTTCTGTGAAACAGGACCCTCCACAGCGTCACGGCGCTAAAGCCAGAAGGACAAAACCCAGCAAGAAGAGCTAGAAAGAGAAATTCCATTTCAAGCTCCTGCAGACAGGACAAAACACACGGGAGTCTATGGGCCAAGATACACCCAGGAATCATACGAAGACATCACACAGATAAAGACAGATGTAAATCACTGGAGAAAATATCTAGGAAAAAGTGAGCACTCCCCACGTGAGTTTCTGTCCTCTTGGCTCGGACCATGGTCCTTTATAGTTTGCAACCCTTCTCTGGGGAAAGCTTTGTCCCGGTCCTTTGGCCGCTAATCCAATGGAGAATGCTCTTAGCATTGCATTTCGGAGTCAATTCCCTTACGGTTTATTTCCTCTGACTTAAGGTCACTCTTTCTCTCACCTTTCATCTTATCCCAAGATCTCAGTTTCATTTTTAAGGGCATCTCATTTGAAACACTGAACGTACTTTTCACGGTACCGGGCATGGCCGACCTGGCGTCTGGCTAACCATGGAAACCAATCCCTCCTTCTCAAAACGGGTGAGACCCTGTTCCCATGACTTAGAAACAAAGGTTTAAAGCAGGATCTGTGTGAATCCATCTCATCCTGGCATTTTTAGCTCCATACAAAGGAAGCTTAAGGCACACAATGGTGTCACACAACCCACGTCACTGAGGCCTAAGAGGGGAAGGGCCTGCTCCCCGCACAAAGCAATGCCCCCCTCCTTCCACCTCACAGGACCAGTGTGGGCAAGGACCCGGAGGGCCCCCTCATCCTCCTTCCAAACACTGGCAAGAGGCCACAAAGCCTTCTCTTCCCCGCCATGAGCTCACCCCACAGCGGATCTTCAGAATAACTCCTGGCCAGAAGGTGGGGCACCAAGTGAGTCCCTTTGTTCTGGCCACTGCTAGAGCTATTCAAAGATTGGGCATCCTAAGGAAAGAATAGGGTGAGGGGCACTAGGGTGCAATGGAAAGAACTTTAGTCCTGGCATTGACAAGACCCAGATTCAAATCCTACCTCTGACCCTTAGTGTCAGCACGAACTATAGGTGTCAGTTTCCTCCTCTGTCGTCCCTACCTCACTGGGCAGCTGAGGGTCAGTCTGCAAACCCTTGGGCTCCTAATCAACGCTGCTGCTGCTGTGACACCTTTAAAACAGTGAAGCATCAGCACCCACCCGCGGGGAGCTTCCCATCGCTAGAGCATTCTCTGGCACAAGGCCAACAACAGAGACCCAAGTGCAAATCCTGGTGTTGACCCTCCCCACCTGGCAGACCATGGCACCTCACCAGGCCCGTTTCCTCATGTGCTAAATGGCTGAGCCAGAACTCTCACAATCCCCCTTCTCATTCTCTCTCCTCAGTCCAGTCAAGCTGGACGGCGCTGTGTTCCTCACACATAACGCTTCATCCCCCATGCCCACACCTTTGCCCTGGCTGACCACATCTGGTGTGCTCTTGCCTCATCTCTGCCTCTTGGAATGCCTGGTTTATCTGCAGACTCAACTCACGCTCCACCTCCAGGACGTGATACCTTTCCTGACCCTAACCTCCCCCCCAACCTGGCTGTTAGTGCCCCTCCCCTACTCAACACAATGACCTTGTGTTTATCTGGTCTATGAGTCTTGACGTGTATGGTGCTCCCCCCAAGGGAATGCCAGCTCGGAGGGCAGAGGCCATTCCCATGTGTCCTCACAGGCCCCATCCTTAGCACAGTTCCTAACAAACAGTAGGTGCCTAATCAATGCGCACTGGCTGGTCCTCTCAAGCTCTGCATCCTATAATCCCAACCACAGAGCTCATAATGCCTCAGTGACAAGGGTGGGAGGAAGGGCCGACAGCCGGCTGTCCTCAAGAACCCACTCCCGTGCCCAGGAGGGCAGCCCCCAGAGAGACCACAAAGCAGGAGCAGCACCAGGCGGGAGAGACAGTTGGGCAGACACAGGGGAGGAGAGCAGAAGGAAGGGTTAGACAAGTCGTGAGCCTCTCCTTGCCTCAGACGGCTCCCGCAGAGGGCAGGTCCTCCTGTATTCAAGTACAGGGGAACCCACTAGCACAGGAGCCAGAACCCACCGTCAGGGAAAACCGGGGCTTCCCTCAAAAGGCGCCTAACAAGTGCTCGTTCCTGGAGGACGGCAACTAGACCCGGGAGTTCTGTGAGTAAACTCCCTCCACTGATGCAGGTTGCGGGGAGCCCTGAGCGGGGCCTGCAGCCTCAGCTCCTAGACAAGAGGACCACAGGCCTCCTTCTGCTCGTCCATCACCGGGATGTCAGCGCCCCCTGCCCAGGCGCCCACACGGAGGGCACCTCCCCCTGCCCCGGCCCCAGGGTGCCGCTCACGTGGAGTCCAGCCTGGTGCCATCCATGAGGGAGGCGTTGTAGTGGTACTTGAGGTAATCCCCTTTCTTGCTCAGGACCGAGCAGTTTTCGGGCTTGTAGTACGAGGTGATGCTGACCGAGTCCGCGGGGTTGTGGAAGTCGATGACATGGATGTCAAAGACCAGGACGGCAGAGCCGGGGATGTTCCCTACAGACGGAGAAGGACGGCTGTCAGGGTGGGGGCGGCGCCAGGCCAAGGCCTGCCCTTGGGGGCCAGGGTAATGAAGGGAGCAGTGTCTGGCGTGGCCTCGAAGGACAGCGAGGGCACCCAAAGGACAGCGAGGGCACCCAAAGGACAGCGAGGGCTCCCAAAGGACAGCGAGGGCACCCAAAGGACAGCGAGGGCTCCCAAAGGACAGCAAGGGCTCCCAAAGGACAGCGAGGGCTCCCAAAGGACAGCGAGGGCTCCCAAAGGACAGCGAGGGCTCCCAAAGGACAGCGAGGGCACCCAAAGGACAGCGAGGGCTCCCAAAGGACAGCGAGGGCACCCAAAGGACAGCGAGGGCACCCAAAGGACAGCGAGGGCTCCCAAAGGACAGCGAGGGCTCCCAAAGGACAGCGAGGGCTCCCAAAGGACAGCGAGGGCTCCCAAAGGACAGCGAGGGCTCCCAAAGGACAGCGAGGGCACCCAAAGGACAGCGAGGGCACCCAAAGGACAGCGAGGGCTCCCAAAGGACAGCGAGGGCACCCAAAGGACAGCGAGGGCACCCAAAGAGGGCACCAGGTGTGACCTTGGAGGGAGGAGCAAGGGCTCCCGAGAGACCGTGAAGTAGAATCAACAAGACAAAGCAAACAGTCCGGTTTGCAGGAGCTAAGACAGGCGGACGACTCAGATGACACTGAGCCTCCAAACGTGGGGGGCCTGAAGAACAGGCAAATCTGGAAGAGGGCAGGCTTTAGGGGTGGGGAAAGGTAATGGGGTCTTCCTGACTCTGTCTGCTCCCCCCATCATGGCAAGGAATGAAAGCTGCACTCCTGCGTCCATAGAAAGACCACTCCCCGCCTCCCTTAACTACCCGATCCTAGTCAGGAAACCCAGAACCCCACACCTAGAACAGTGCTAGAGCACCCTAAACTCAGCATAAAGTGGAGAGCTTATGCATGGAGAGGGACATTCATGTGCCAACATCCCGGCCCCTCAGACCTCTCCCCCAAGCTCGGGCAGGCCACAGCTTCTGCTCATCCTCCAAAGGGCAGCTGGACCACAGG
Organism: Dromiciops gliroides; assembly: GCF_019393635.1. NCBI lineage: Eukaryota > Metazoa > Chordata > Mammalia > Microbiotheria > Microbiotheriidae > Dromiciops > Dromiciops gliroides. Next base: position 745,384,273 of record NC_057861.1, read on the forward strand.
AAGTGTGGAGGGAAGAGAGCCAAGAGCTCTGCGTGTTCTGACCCGGAATGTGACTTAACAAGCCTCCTGGGTCCTCCTCAAACACAGACCCCATCGGGGCGGGGGGGAGGGGAACAGAGGCAGCACTCACCTCGCCCTTCTTCTCCGTACCCCAGGTGAGGTGGGATGACAATTCGGCGTCTCTCCCCAATACAAACACCCAGCAAGCCTTCATCCATTCCAGCAATCACGTAGCCCTGCCCGATGTAGGTGTCAAACGTGCGATTCCGTGAATAGCTGGAGCACAAACACACAAAGTGGCTTTGTCAGGAGAGCCCTCCCCTCCCAACCCCTGCCATACACTCCCCCCACCACAATCAAGTTCAAGCCCTGCCCCCGCTTTACAGATGAAGAAGATGAAGCAATGGGAATAAGCGCTGGACCCAGGATTCAGACTCCAATCCCAGGTCTCCTCATTCAGTGGACAAGTTCCACACTCCAAGGGGCTGACTATGCTGTGCTGGCTGGACAGAAGGCCCAGGCTCCGAGAGAGGGCAAGCCAGGAAGTCAGGGAACAAGGCCAGGAAGATGTGCCCCCCCAAGGTCTGCAGGCACTAGCCTGGCATGCTGCTGCCGCACCTGTCTCACTACAGCGGGAGCCGGACAGTCCCTGAGGTCCTGGCCAACCTGCAAGTGCTGTGGTGTTTTACTCTCCCAGGACTGGAGCTGGACCTTATCCCGAGGGCAGTGGAGAGCCACTGAAGGTCTGGGGCAAGGGGAGTGAATAAAGAAAACAACAGCTCAGGAACACGTAAGGCAACTGAGAGCAGAGGACAGGAGTGTGGAGGGCCAGCAACCAGAGACAGGCTGTGCGTGAGAGGACAGACAACCCTTGACCCCAGGACCCTGGCCTCGGAGCTCAGATGAAGAAATGAGGCCAGAGAGGGAGGGAGTGAGCACCAAAAGCCCTTGGCTCTCTGGGTGGGAGGGAAGACAGAAAAAGATGTCCAGGCCCTGGGTCCTGCCTGACCCCTCTTCTCCTCCGTGCTGCCTCCGTGCTAGGTTTTCTGGGGCTCTGCCAGCTCTAGTCCAGCCTCTGTCGGCCTCCACCAACACAACCTTCCCAAAGCCCAGGCTTGACTGCGTCAGCCCCTACTTGGGGGCTCCCCCCCTCCCCCCTCCCCCGCCCCGGGCGCCTCCAGGATCCAACACAAAATGCTCTGCTTGGCATTCAAAGCCCTGCACCAAGCCCCCTCCTCCCTTTCCAAGCTTCTTCATGGCGTGGGGCCGCTCCTCTCTGTGACCCTCCACATCCACCTTCCCCAGCCTCCTGGCTCCAAGCCCGGCTTGGGTCCCACCTTACACGCGAGGCCCGTGCCAGGGCCCGTGCCCACGGACACCAGCAATGTCTGGTGTGCCCCTCGCTCCCTGCGTGCTCTCTCCCCACCAGACTGTAAGCTTCTGGAGGGCAGGGACCTAGGTTTGGCCTTCTCTTGTGTCCCCAGCCGTCAGCACCACACCTGGCACCCGGGACCCACACAATTTACGGGAACGGCGAAAGTGGAACAAGGACATGACCTAGGGGGGGACAACCAGGTAACGTGGCTGCGGAGCCCAGGCAGACCCAGGAAGCGCGAGGTCGCTCAGCTACAGGGCGGCTGCCAGCCAGGCTCCCCACCCCCTCCTGGCCCTGCAACGGGTTGCTGGCAAGGGCATTCCCCAAGAAGGAAGGCCACACTCCTCCAACACAGCACACGGGCTCCTCTGCCTGCCTGCAATGGCCCGGGAGGTGGCCATCCAGACATCGGGGACTGGGGACAGGGTCCTGGCCTGCCCTGCCCAAGTCACAGAAGGCCGTCCCCATCTGGGAACGACTCATTCTCACATCTGTCAACCTGCCCGTCCTGGCAAGGAACAAACCAGTGCCCGGGGACTCACTGTCCCGGGCCACCAGACACCTTGGCTGAGACATGGGTTGGGGTTCACCCATCACAGAGCTGTGGCCTGACAGTGGATTGACCTAGAATCTCCTGAACTCCTCAAAGTGGGGAAAGTCGCTAATGAAAATTCAACTGGACGAGTGGGAGGACATGCTCCCGGGCCAGCCACAAAGCCCTCTGCTCGGGGTTCAGATTCCACAGGGGAAGCTGGGGGGCTTCCTCATCTGCAAAATAAGGAGCCCCCACCTTGCAAGGTTGTTTGTGGGGACCAAACAAGTTGTGTATGTAAAGTGCATTGGCTCCCGCGCTCCCCAGCACCTCCCAACACTTGCCCCCGATCCAACCCAACTCGGGCCCTGATTCTGACCTGTGTCCCCTCACTCACAAAGCCCTCCCTTCACCTCTGCCGGACCAACAGGGTCACGGACCCTCTGAGGCCTAGCACGGGCGCGCTGCCTCTGCTCCCTGAGCCCAGGCAGCCCACCCTCCTCATCATGGCTTCCCACAAGCCTCCGCCCTCCTGCCAGCTTCAGTGACCCCTCCTCTGGGAAGGTGTCATCGGTGCACCCTCTTCGCTGCTCGTCCTGGGTGTACCTGGTGCACACATCCTGATTGGGAGCGGGGTCGTACCCACCTAGCATCATGCCTGACACGCAGCAGGAGCTTAATGTTTGCACCTCGCCTGGTAGGACAAGGGCCCGCAGAGTCAGGAGACTTTGGCCCCTTCCCCTTCAGCTACATCACAGCCTAAGGAAGGGGACAACAAGGGGAGGAGACTAGGAGAACACGGCGAACAGCCCGGGGGAGATCACAATCCAGCAGAAAGAACACTGACTGCAGAGCAGGAAGAGCTGGGTTCGAATCCTTCTCCCAATGCCAGTGTAACCTGACAAGAAACATTCCCTCCACACTGGGGAGGGCTGGGGGAGGGGGGAACCAGGCCTGGGGGGCCCTTCCAGCCCCAGATCCATGGTCCAGGACTGGAGTTTCCCACTTGACTCAGAATGAGGGCCTCAAGGCCAAGAGGAAGATTCTCAAGGTCACCCATCTTCAGGACACCTAAACAGCCATCGCTGACAAGACCGCACAAAAGTGTGTTAGCGGTCAGCATCACGACCGGAAACAACCACTGAAAAAGTGCTCGCAGTGGCCGGCTGTCCAGAGGGGCGGCCTTGGCCAAGTCGCTCCTCTTGAGGAGGGGCTGGGTGACCCCAAGTCCCCCCGACCGCCGCTGCTTGGCTGGGGGGCCTCGGGGCTCAGCTCGGCCCCTCGCTTCACAGTGGAGGAAATGGATGCCAGGTCTCTCCCAGCGTCGTGAAGGGACGCGATTTTAAGGATGTAACGGATGAAAATGCCAGTCTAGCTTGGCAGATGACTGCCTCCCACAGCAACGACCCTGGGGCCTTCCCGTCAAGGCCGCTCCCAGAGAGGGAGTCCCGTAGGCTCCGTGGTGGTGGCCGAGAAGGCAGCCGGGTTACCTGGAATCAAACAAGGTGCCGTCCAGGAGGGAGGCGTTGTAGTGGTAGCGGAGGAAGTCCCCGGGGCGGCTCCTGCGCTCACACTCTTCTGGCAAAAACGTGTTCTCGACAGCAATGCCGTCTTTGGGGTTGTGCAGATCCAGCAAGGCCACGTCGAAGACCAGGGAAGCCTGCCCGGGAATGTCTTTACCTAGAGGAGGGGAAAGGGGGCATCACACCAGGACAGCCACGAGCGGCCAGGATGGGACCAAGGGAGGATCTCAGAGAAACCTGTCAGGCCCTGCCCTCCAGGGGCTCCCCTTCTCCTAGGGACAGGACATCCAACCCAGGTCTTCACGAGTCCAGGCCCAGGACCTAGAGGCCCAGGCCTACCATCTGTCGTGTGGTCCGACCTGCTGTCTGGCACCAGGGGCAGAACCAGGAGCTCGGGGCTGGAGAGTGGAGGGGGGCAGTGTGGCAGAGAAATCTTCCTAACACAAGTGACCCCAAAGGGAATGGGGGACAGGCTCATGAGGCAGTGGGACCCCTATCTTCCAGGTCTTTCAGAAGAGACTAGATGAGTCCTGGTCAAATAAAGCCATGTGGGAATTCTTTTCAAGGACAGAGTAACTGAAGGAAATAGGCTTTGCATGATTTCACACGGATAACTGATAACCTATGACCTGCCTTCTCCATGGGTGGGAGGAAGGGAGAGAATTTGGAAGTCAAAAGTTAAAAAGAAATCTGAACATCGAAAATTTTTTTTAAATTTAAATATATAAAGTAAAATTTTTTTAAAAAGCATGGATTAGGCAAACAGCTCCTGAGGTCTCCTGGACCTCTGGGATTCTAGTATTTCCATCATAATTGCCTCTCAGCAATGGCAGGAATATGCCAGAACGTCCCAAGGACACTTGTTTCACCCAAACATCTGTGCTGGGACAGTGAGGAAGCCATGCCCACCTTACAAAGCTGCCGTAGGCAAACTGTTGTGCAAACTCTGAAGCACCATAAGTGAGAATTGCTAATATGATTAAGAACAAATTAATGAAGTCAATATTAAATTTGTTCGTGATAAATGAATAGTAAATAATTATCTCTCAACAGGACACCGAGGGCATCTTGAGCCACGTTTTCAATGATCCTGTCCCTTGGCTTCATCTCAGATTTGTGAGTGATCAGAAAAATCACAGATTCTACATAACCGTGACACTTCCTATGATCAACCAACCAAAAAACATGTGGCCTTTATCGTGGCTCCTGGTGGCCATGAGTCAATGGGAGCATGTCTGTAGCTGCCAATAAGTCTGAGGGCTGGACTTCCCCAAACCCCAAGACGCAGGGGAATGAGAAGAGAACAAGAGGGAGGAGGCAGAGAGAGAGAGCTCGCAATGGGAGCATCTAATGACAACACAGTGAGGGATGAGAGAGCAGGCGAGGGAATCAGGGAAGGAAGGAGGGGCACCAGGGATTTCTGACTGAGGAGCTGACTGAATTTACCATAGGCTAGTTTGAAGTCACCAGACTTCCCTTTGCCTTCCAAAACCCAAATATTCACAAGGCAATCTTCTTCAGGCAAAGCCGGGCAAGGCCCCACGTGGCCACAGCTGAATTCAGACCCGCTACAAAAATGAAGACAGAACAAGGATGACTCCCCGAAAGAGAAGACTCACCGTCGCCATCTTCGCCATAGGCCAGGAAAGGTGGTATGGTGATGGTGCGCTTCTCCCCCACACACATCCCCAGGAGGCCTTTGTCCATCCCAGGGATCAGCCAGCCAATCCCCACGTAGGTGTCATAAGTTTTCATCCGATTGTGGCTATCAAACAAAACATGAGAAAAGGTGAGGGCTGCATCTTCAGGACAGGTCCACTGGTCCATTAATCACATGACCTCAAATCATCAGTCAATATTCCTGAAGATGATGAAGAAACTGATCAATCGAATAATGAGTATTTATTTAATGCACATTGCTAAGTCCTGGGGTTACCAAGACAAAAAACACCAGGTCCTGACCCTCAACTGAGAAGTAGTATTCATTTTTTGTTTTGGCAGAGCAATGGGGGTTAAGTGGCTTGCCCAGAGTCACACAGCTAGTAAGTGTCAAGTGTCTGAGGCCAGATTTGAACCCAGGTCCTCCTGAATCCAAGGCTGATGCTTTATCCACTGTGCCACCTAGCTGTTGCCTAGTATTCATTTTATCAGGGGAGATAATGTACTTATTTAAGTACATACCAAAGAAACATGTCTATATCCCAAAAAGCAAAGAAAAGAGAAAACGAGCGATTTGTGCAAAAATATTTATAGCAGCTCTTTTTTGGTGGCAAAGAATTGGAAATTGAGGGGATGCCCATCAACCCGGGAATGGACAAACAAGTTGTGATTTGTGACTGTGATGGAATACTATTGTACTATAAGAAATGATGAGCTGGATGGTTTCAGAAAAATCTGGGAAGATCTATGGTGAACTAAGGCAAAGTGGAGTAAGTAGAACCAGGAAAACACTGTACACAATAATAGCAATAATGTAATTGTGATCAACTGTGAAAGACTCGGCTACTCTGATCAAGACAATGATCCAAGATAATTGTAAAGGACTCCAGAGAGAGAACTGATGGGATCTGAATGCAGACTGGAATAGACTCTTTTCACTTTCTTTATGTTTCTTGCTTTTTTGGGGGGGAGGGGAGCAACATAGCTAATATGGAAGTCTGTTCTTCATGGCTTGTCATGAAAAACTGATATCATTTCACTTTGGGGTGGAGAGGGGCTAGAAAGACTTTAGAACTCAATTTTTTTAAATGAATGTCAAAAATTAAAAATAAATGAGCAGGGGGCAGCTAGGTGGCGCAGTGGATAAAGCACTGGCTCTGGATTCAGGAGAACCTGAGTTCAAATCCAGCCTCAGACACTTGATACTAGTTGTGTGACCTTGGGCAAGTCACTTAACCCTCATTGCCCCGCCAAAAAATTAAAAAATTTAAAAAATAAATGAGCAAATTGACTGATCAATTTTTTAATAAACTTCAGGAATACTGACTGATGACCTAGAAGCAGATACTCCTAAAAGTATCTCAGCCTACACCATTTTGAATCATTCTTTCCTTCTTTGTAGTCTTCACTTGGTCACTTTTGGGGTGCTCTCCTATTCCATTCCACTACTGCACCACCATTTCGTTGGCCCTTCCTCAGCTGTGAGGCATGGGGCACAGTCTCAACCATTTCAAACAAAGAGGCTGTGAAGATTCCTGGGGAGACCCTGGAGGCAGCCACCCCGTGGTCACTGAGCTGGAGATAGATGATGACCAGGTGGGGTCTATGCTGAGCCACCAACAATGCAGCAGCCCCCAAAAGAAGTGTTTTTGCCAACCTGATGGAGTCAATGTGGCACCCTATGGCTTTCTTGATTTTCATTTTTCTGATTTATTAGAGATTTGAACAATTTCTCGTGTGGTGATCCACGGTTACTATTACTCTTTAGAAAGTGTATTCTTTTCCCTGTGCCTCTGCAGACCAGAACCTCACCACTCTGGCCCCTGTGCTCCACGTGTGTCACGCTATCTAGCTTTCTGTGCATAACAGACACACACACAGTCCAGTAAGTGCCTGGAAATCAGCAAGTGCTCAGTAAGTGCTTTTTCATTCACCCTTTCTCCTTTCGGATCACACACACAAGCACGCTCACACACCGCTATCAGTTCCTTACCAATTCCGGACCATTGGATATCATATATTTAGTACTGGATTTGACCTCCAAAATTAACTATTACAATTCATTCATTTTTCAGATAAGGAAACCAAGATCCACGGTTAAGTAGCTGGCCCCAAATTGAATAAGGAAGTGTCAGAGCCAGGACTTGGACAAAGTTCTTTGAGTAAAAAACAAACACTCTGACGTTTGTCTTTTAACGTCCACTTTTAGAGATACTGCTCTTTTTAAAGAGCCAAATCCTTTTTCTTTCTGTAATCAAACCTGCTTTTGTGTTCCCTGATTCACAACTCTTGGCTTGTCCCAGATGGCTTACAGGATTCTCTCCTGGTTGTTGTACTCCTGAAGATTTACAACAAGGTGCCTGGAGGAACGCTGAAAGTGAAACTTTCACTTCTCAAGGTTCTATGAATTTTCTCTAGTAAGCTAATTCCTGAAATGTACTGCTCACGTTCTTTTCCCTTTCTACACTTCCCAGGATGTTATTCATCTTCAGGCAAAGTCCCTCAACTTACCCTCCACCTGTCACTTGTCTCTGTGTGGTTTCCAGCTCTGTGGCTGAGTTACCTTCTGAGCCTGTCTCTTACTTCCTTCATGTTTACAGTTTTGTTCTTGGCTTTATTGGCTGTGGTTGACCTCTCTCACAGGCTTTTCCACATTAACTAATGCCTTTCCATATTGGTCACTTGTTCCTCAAAATTCTCCCTTCTGCCACTTCTCACTTCAGATCTTTCTGGGAATTTTTAAACCTTCTTCCTTCATCTCCCCTCCTGATTTCCTCCTTAGAGTTAATCTTTCCTAAATTCTCTATCATGTCCTTTAGTCACTATGGGATACCTCTCAGGACTTAGCTTTGTTTTGGTTCCTTTTTCCATCTGAGGTGAAAGTGAGGCAATTTTATTTTGATTCAAGTTAAGAGCCTCACAATGCCTGCTGTTGTCAAGAGAAGCAAAGAGTAGGTGAGGAGAGCAGTCCCACAATTCCTGCAACTCCCTGACATCACAGGCAAAAGCAGCCCTCACCTGGAGTCGAACAGAGTCCCATCCAAGAAAGTGCCGTTGTAATGATATCTTACAAAATCTGACACCTGGATCGTCCGAGAACAGTTAGCTGGCTTGAAATAAGTATGGACTTGAACTTGGTCTTCAGAGTTCCAGAGGTCCATCAAGAGTACATCAAAGTGCAGCACGGAATTAGGCGGGATGACGTCGGCTGGAAATTCACAAGAAGTAAAACTGAGCAGCTCTCCCTCATAAACCTCTAAGAATCAGCCAGAAAATCAAGAGGCACAAGGCTGTTTAAATCATTCGCACATCATTCCAAAGAAAAGCACACTGGAAAAAGCTAATCACATTGCTTGGCTCCTTCAAGATGAATCAAGATGACTGGACAGAATAGAATAATTGGTTAAGAGCCCCTATTATTCTTCACGTGAGGAAAGAGCACTGGGCCTGGCTCATCAGGAAGACTCATCTCCCTGAGTTCAAATCCTGCCTCAGACACTTCTTACTAGCTGTGACCCTGGGCAAGTCACTTAACTCTGTGTGCCTCAGTTTCCTCATCTGTCAAATGAGCTGGAGGAGGAAATGGCAAATCCCTCTAGTATCTCTACCAAGAAAATCCCAAATGAGGTCATGAAGAGTCAGATATAACTGAACAACAAGGGGAAAGAGAACACGAAAGGAAATGCAAGCCTACAGACTCCCACCTACAGCTCAGAGAGGGGCTGAAGGCAGTGAGTGTGCATGGGTCTGGGCCCCATCCAGGGCTAGCAGCAGAGATCCTTATCTGGTAGGGGGGCGGGGGTCTGTCCTCCCTGCTCCCCCAGGATACTATCACTAGGTGGTAGGTAGAGTCCTGGGACTCAGCCCTGACACAATGTGCCTGCCTCCTTCTCTGCACAGGAGCCATTCGATCCACCCCCAAGCAGGCCCACCTGTGGGCTAAGCCCAGGCCTCTTGGGACACGGGGCACAAACAATTCAAAGGGATTCACAATCATGCCCAAGTATCTACCCTCATGAGTCACAGCTGTGCTCTCCCCTCCCTTCCATTCCTCTAACCAACCAAAGACCATTTACTGCGCTACGTGCCGCATGCTGTGCTAAGCCCTGGGGATACCAACAAACTCTGAACACAGCTCCTTTCCTCAAGGAGTCACATTCGAACGGGGGAGACAGCACTAACTCTCTCCTCACGTTCCATGGCCATGGACCCTCTGCGCCCCACTCGTGAAGCTCTTTCACAAACACACCAAATACCAAAAGAAAGTCCTGAAGCTCTTTATTAGCCCAAGCAATAGGGAACTACTGCAAGCCCTCCACATACCCACCTGCCTTTCAGCTGGGATCCCCAGAGGCAAATGGATTCCAACAAATGTCTCCTTCCCAAGAGCCAAGTCAGGAACACTAAGGGACAGGGGCAGCTAGGTGGTGCAGTGGATAAAGCACCAGCCCTGGATTTAGGAGGCTCTGAGTTCAAATCCAGCCTCAGACCCCTTACTAGCTATGTGACCCTGGGCAAGTCACTTAACCCTCATTGCCCCACAAAAAACAAAAAACAAAAACAAACCAGGAACACTAAGGGGGCCATGGCACCTTTTTCTATGCCCGAGACTAGGCAGGATAGCATTAACTCTAAACTCCCCTGTTTGGCTGCCAAAGCTACTCCCACCTGGACCAGAACATCATCCTCCCAGCCACCTCCTGCCCACCACTCCCTGTGGTCTCTCAGCCTGGCCATTGCCTCCCCCTCACACAAGCCTCACACACTTGTTCCTCGCCTGTACCTCATTCCTGCCATTCAAACACTCCCTTCTACACAAAACCTTTCCTGACTCTGCCTCCTCCCTATTTCGTGCTGATACATAGCGATGTGCATATTATTCTGTACAAGTCTCTACCCATGCAGGCCGTCTCCCCCTCAGAACGAAAGCCGCTTGAGGGAAGAGATGGTTCCTGCTCCAGACCATTTCGGAGCTGTACTCACGGACGCCTTCACTCCCGTAGGCGAGCTGGGGAGGGATTTTCACAAATCTCCTCTCATTCACACACATGCCGACCAGGGCTTTGTTCATGCCTGCGATCAGCTGTCCTTTCCCCACAAACACGTTGAACGTGGAGCCGCGATCATAGCTGCAAGGAGGAGAGAGAGAAGTGTAAGCAAACAGCTCTGCTCGGTGACAGACACACACGGGGAAGTTCCTCGGGGCAGACAAGCCAATGGAGGTGACCCCAGAGATGTCCTTGTTGCCACATTAAGGGGAAATGTGGAGAAGCGGCTGGAACATCGGGCCTAGAGGCCAGAGGCAAGGGGGATCCTGCTTCTGACACCTGCTGCCCGTGCGACCGACCCCAAGTCAATCTCTTCATCGGTCCCTCAGCGCTCATTCCTCTGGGCAGAGGCGAGGATCAGGTGAGAGGGCACCTCATGAACCCTGTACAGGAGCCAGGACTCAGAGGCAGGAAAGGCCTGGGGCAGACATTCCGCCACGGCCGCCTGCCTTCTGAGTTCCTGGGCAAGTCACTCCTGAGCCTCAGTTCCCTTCAAAGCCCAGCTCCGCCCAGCAGACAGAAAGGCGACGGATCTGGCAGCAGAGGAGCTGGGTTCAAATCTCACCCCCGTGGCACCTTCGGCGGGTCATTTACGTGCTGTGGGCCACAGCTTTCTCAGGTCACTTACAGTTCTAAAGTCCCAGCGCTAATGGAACCTGTGACCTGCAGCTCCCACCTCTCAGGGCTGGGGAGAGCATTAGGCAGAGCGAGGATGTGAAGCACTTTGAAAACCTTAATGTATTTCACAGATGCCAACTGTTCTTATCGCCAAACACAGAACGTTATCATCCAAAAGCCACAGCGGAGACGCTGGTATACTAGAGACACAGCAAATAAATCTAGCCAGCTCAGGTCAAGATGGAGATCACAAACGGAAGCAGGGCCGCCCTGGCTACACATCGGCTATACACCTCACTCTGCAGAAAGCAGATGCTAACGACGGTCTTCATGATTTGTCTTTCTTCAGAAGACGGAAGGCTTGGGCAGAGGGAGGAAGGGCTCTTCTGAGTCTGGTCCACCACGGCAGAGAAGCTGGCGGCCCAAGCAGAGACGAGGGGGACACTTGTTGGAGCTGGGGCAGGGAGAAGGAAGGAGTGGCAGGAAGTGGCCACTCCGATTTAAAGTGGATGCTAAGTTAAGAAAGCAGCCTCAAAAAGGGGAGGGATGGTTTTGAAGAGGTCAGAGAAGGCTCTCATAACCTCAAACTGTCTACGGGAAATCTGGCCAAAGAGGGATGGGAACCTCTGAGGATGAACTTCTGTGTCCCGCCAACGCCATGATTGACTTGGCTGCTGTTTCTTCATTTGCTTCCTTTCCCGTTCTGCCTTCCAAGGTTTGGAATCCTGGGAGGGGGCAGGAACACATTCACAAATGAAGCTAATGTGAAAACAAGGGCTAGCAACAAAAATAAGATTAAAAAGAGGAATGAAATTCTGAAACCCAGAACAATGGGGCAAATGTAGATGCACAGAGAATTCACCAACTCGGCTTTGGCCCCACAGCTCGGAAGAGTCAGAGCCAATGGTCAAGCCACATCACCTCACTGCAGCTGCAAAACTCGTGCTCCCAGGGGACTGAAAGAGCTCACAAAACCAGGAAGAACCAGAAGGAAGCCTAGAGGAGCTCGACATGTGTTCTGGTTTTCAGAAGAGGGGGGAGCATGGGGACACACACACACATATACATATGCACGCACACACGCACATTGCTGAACCTCACCTCCCTACCCGAGAAGACTCCAGAACAAAACATTTAACGCACAGTTTGCCAGCATTTAGGAGAATTCAATGCTCTTCTAGCCAGAAGCTGTCATTAAGCACCCACCGTGTGTAAGGCATTGGATTCAGCCCTAGAGATCATAAAGGAAACCATGAAAAACTGTCCCAGCTTCCTACCAGGCTCCCAGAGAAGCCGGCGTCAGACAACCCATGAGAGGAGGGAGGGACCTAGGAAAACAAGTGAGGACGTGGCGACCAAGTTCACATCAGAGACCACGTATTCCAAGCTCGGAGCAACAGCATTGCGGCCAAACTGGGGAGTATGCTGGTGTCCACTGTGGTTACCTAGCATAGCTTGCTGAATGATTCCTTGAAAGAGTATTTGAAGATGTCTAGAAAGACAGAGGGCTTTCAGTGACAGTTTTAGAGGCATCCATGGCCTGAGACCAGTGCACATTTTTCTTGGAATATTGGAGCTTTGACCCTGTTATTATCTTCTTCTTCTGAGGTTGTGTTGTGGCCTACCATTCCCCCAAAGAAGTTTTCGATGCAAAAGAGAGTTACTGAAGATCCTCGAGCAGGCCAGCGATTGGAATGGGGGATGAACTGAAGAGAGGACATGCTTATTAAACCTGAGGGGCTCAGAATTAGGGTTATCTCCCCTCTGCCTGGAGGGCTGCAGGGCAGACCACCATCTCCTCCCCATGCCTTTCTTTCCAGGGGCAGAAACTGATTCAGCTCACTCTCCTTTGCACCTGATGCCCCCTCTGGTTTCTGCTCCTCGAAATACCCCGGGTGTCCTCCCACCCTCCCGTCTTCCCCCATTAGAGTATAAGCTTCCCACAGGCATGGAGCGAGGGTCTTTGCCCAGTACAATCCCACATCAGCCCCATCCGCACCCCGAGGTCCAGGAGGCCCCAGCCTGTCCTCAGTCAGTTCTATTAATAGAGACCTAGCAGTGCGTCAGGGTTTCCCCAGATGTGACTTGTAGGAAAACGGCTGCAACTCTCGTGCGAGGAAATCTCTCCCAGTCCCCGGAGGAGCGCCTGCAGCACTGAGGATGGCATCCTTCTGCACGGGAAGCATGGTGGGGAGTGGCATGGGAGATCAGTTTTCAGCTGTTTCCTGGCTCCCTCCCAAGGCTCCTCAAACAGCCCAAGAGCAAAAGGCTCAGAACAAAAGAGGCCTCCTGGGGGAAAACAGCCCAAGAGGGGGAGGAATACACGCAAACACACCCAGAAATAAGCCATTCGGGGTGTTTGGGGCACCCTAAGATTTAGAATTGGAAGAAGATTTACAGGTCATCCTTCCTCTTACAGAGGAGGAAACTGAGACCAAAGGGAAGGGGAGGAGAGAACCAACATTTCACAGTGCCTACCATGGGTACCAGCTGCTTTATTTAAAAAAAAACTGAGGTGGGGGCAGCTAGGTGGCACAGTGGATAAAGCACTGGCCCTAGAGTCAGGAGGACCTGAGTTCAAATATGGCCTCAAACACTTGACACTTACTAGCTGTGTGACCCTGGGCAAGTCACTTAACCCTCACTGCCCCACAAAACAAACAAACAAAACAAAAAAAACTGAGGCAGAGAGAGATCAGAAGACTTGCCCAGGGTCACCTAGCTCACCAGTGTCTGAGGTCCTAGCTGACCCCAAGTCTCCCTGACTGCAGGCTCCAGCCCCCTCCAAGGAGCCCCAGAGGCCAGTCTGTCCAACTTATCCATGCTTCAACAACACACCCAATGGGTGGCCATCAGCCTTGACCAAGGACCCCCAGAGAGCCCCTGCCCTGCCTGCTGAAAGCTCTACTCATTCAGGACATCCTTTCAGACCAGGCCGACACTGGCCTCCCGCTCTCTGGAGGCCCGAAGAACAAATCTAATCATGTGTCCATGTGACTGCCCGTCAGAGACAATCAACAGATATTTACTAACACCTTTCCCCTTTCACTCCTTTCTTCTCCAGGCCAAGCCTCCTCTCCTTTCTTTAACCAATGTTCACCCGCTCTGGTCTCAAGACCCTTCGCCATCCCGCCTGCCATCCTCAGAACTCTCTCCATCCTTCCTAACATTCAGTACGTGCCTCAGGAATGTAAAAAAAATGATTATTAGCTAACTAATCTAATCTGGAAAATTTATAATTATGCACTATATGAAAAATTATAGGTTTAGGAAAATTATAATTGGGCCGCAAGTCCCGCCACAGTTGTCATTCAAATATAAAAATATTTTAAATGACTAGCCTAATTTGGGGGGACTAATTTGACTGGAGGACTAATCTGGGGACTTTAGACTAACTGGCTATCTGACTGCTATTAATTTAATATGGGCCATTTATAAAGTTCCACCACACTGCTCCCAAATTTATAAGCAAAATGTTAAGAAGCCTCTTAACTAGATAAACAAAGCAGAGTTTATTTATGAGATACAATTTAAAATTAAGAATACAGGGAAATAGGGGCAGCTAGGTGGCGCAGTGGATAGAGTATCGGCCCTGGAGTCAGGAGGACCTGAGTTCAAAGCTGGCCTCAGACACTTAACACTTACTAGCTGTGCGACCCTGGGCAAGTCACTTAACCCCAATTGCCTCACTAAAAAAAAAAAAAAAAAAAGAGTACAGGGAAATAAAATGTACAACCTGAGTGCATTGCTTTCCACCTGCTGCCCCTGGAACTTTTTTAAGACAATAAGGGCTGTAGCTGCCTCTTGCCTTAGGGTAGGTTCCACTTTCACTGTTCAGCTACTTTCTTCTAACTTTCCTCTTAATCTCCTGGCCTCCTTCCAGTCTCTAGTCTCCGTTCCCTCCTTGTAGCCCCTTTCTGTCAGTTCCTCTCCAGCCTTGTCAGTTCTCCCTCCTCCTAGTCTTTCGGCCTCCCTTCTAATCTCATCAGGCCCCTTTCCTTCTGGTCCTTCGGCCTCCCTTCCTTCCAACTCCCAGGTCCATATATATTTTCCCTTTCTCTACTCAAAATCTTGGGGCTTTTTGTGCCCCCACAGACCCCAAGCTAATCTGCCAGCCAGGGCTGCGGCTGGGGCTAGGGGGATGCTCGAGCATCCCGTGCCTCAGCACAGGCTACATCAGAGCCTGGCCTGGACAAGCCCGGGATCTCTCGGATAGATCCACTCAGGTCAGAGGGAGCTGGGGGCTTTTTGGCTCAGCTGAAGTGGAGGGGGAGGGGCACCAGCCCCTCCCACACAGAAGAGACCCTGAGGGCCTAAGGCTTTCTAATCTCAGCCCAAAGGTAGGGTCCCCAAATCAAAATAAATTTCCACAGGGAGGACACACAACATTCCAGATGTGGTCTGTCCAGGGTAGAGCACAATGGGACTATCCCCAAGCTTTAGCTAAAATGCCTTTCTTAATTAAGGGCACCTGAGAGTAAAAGGGATTAAGGGAGAAGAAGAAAAAGGCACATCCTGCCTCAGTCGCCCACGTCTGCAACGTGGCTATCAACCCTTGGCCCCAGCCTATAGCTCAAGCTGCATCTAATTCCCAAAATGGTCGGACAGCCACGACAAGTCTCTGCAGCCACGGATGCGGCGGCCAGCAGAGATGCCCTCTGGCACTTGGCATCAGGCCCTGAACATCTCTGGTGAATTCCTGGGTGCACAGGGACAAAACCACCAACCCTCTTTGGTCTAGTTTGACTCTATCAGCAAGCACCTACTGTGTGCCAGGCAGCATGCTAAGCCCCAGTTACAAAGACAAAAGGAAATGGTAGGAGACAAAATGTGCATCTATAGGAAAAGCAGGGCTGGGGGCAGGCCCACACTGATACCCTAGTCAGAGCCCACATCAAGCCAAGGGCCAATTCAAGCATGGCAGCTGGACTCCGGAACTGGCCAAAGTGGAGCCCTGCCCTTGGCTTGGCCCCACAAAGTCTCAGGATTCCTATGGTCTCAGATCCAACGTGACCCAGGTCTAGTAGGATCACTGGGAAGGGAGGGAAGGAGGGAGGGAGAGAGTATATATATTATTTTCTTTTTTTAAATAGTATTTTATTTTATTTTTTCCAATTGCATGTAAAGATAGCTTAACATTGCTTTTCCAATGTTTCTACCCTGCCCCCTCCCCCTAATGGCCAGGAAGCAATCTGCTAGAGGTTAAACAGTACCATCATATTAAACATATTTCCACACTAGTCAGGTTGTGAGAGAAGAATCAGAACAAAAGGGGAAAACCACAAGAAAGAAGAAACAAAACACCAAGGGAAACTCGCAAGCTTCAATCTTCACTCTGATCCCACAGTTCTTTTTCTGGATGTGGAGAGCATTTTCCATCCAGAGCCCTTGGGCATTGTCTTGGATCGCTGCCCTACGGAGAGGAGCCGAGTCCATCCCAGCAGATCCCCGCACAGTGGGGCTCTTACTGTGTACAGTGTTCTCCTGGTTCTGCTCAGTTCAGGCAAGTGAAAGCTCGCTGCCTGCCAAATGCTGTGCTAAGCACTTCGTGATTATTGTCTCACCTGATCCTCACAACAACTGGGGAGGCAAAGGTGCTGCCTCCTCCTTCTACAGTTAAGGAAAATGAGGCAGGCAGAGGAGACGTGACTTGCTCAGGGTCACCCGGCTATCCGTCGTCTAACGGCCCACCTGTGCTCGGTGACTGAGCCGAGTCGGGGCTGCCCTCTCAGACAAGGCAGGGCATCACAATGGAACTCTGCAGGCAGGAAGTCCCTTGGACCCTTGGTGGCTGAGTGACTCTGAAGAAATCACTTCCCCTTCTAACCCTGTTTTCTCATCTGTAAAGCGGGGACACAAATAGCAACCCCTACACAAGGTCATTGTGAGGACCCACTGAGTGGGTGGATATTGATGGTGGTTATTATTCCCTGGCCCAGATGAGAAGGATGATGGGTGGGGTCCTCTCTCCCCAGATGCTCTATTCCTTTCAGTTCTGCCCAGGGACAACCCCGGGGGACCCAGAGACTGGCTAGGAAAGAGCGACTAAAATAACCAGGAGGTCACAGAAGTCCTCCTCGTTCCCCAGACAGAAAGCCTCCCTCCAGACACCAAGTTCTCTCAGCCCCTCCTGAGCTCTACACTCCAGCCTAACTGGACTCCTGACCAGACAGCTGCCATTCCCCACACAAGCCCATTGGTGCAGGCTGCTGCCCCTTAGGTCTGGGACTGCTGACCCTCCTCACCTCCCCCTCTCAGGACCTCTTCTTCTTCTTCCCCACCCCCTCTTGCTTCCTTTAAGGAAAAGCCTGTAGGGAAGTTATCACAATGGTCCAGGAAAAACCACTATTTATCTACAGACATGTCACGTCCTTCTATAAAATAGAAACTCCTTGAAGGCAGGGCCTAGTTCCTTCCTTTTTGCCTTGCTTTTCCTGAGTGCCCAGGGCAGCCCCATCAGTGTAAACAGAATTAAAAGGCCAAGGATGAAAGAGGGAGAAAATGTCATTTTGCCTCGCCAAAGACATCAGAGACAGCAAGGCGAGGTTAATGTCTCCGGGCAGTCAGAAGCCTTCAGCATCCAAGTGTAATTACACTGTTATTTTTAAGTAGCTGCTGCAGAGCTCAGTGTCAATGCCCTTCACACAACACCTAATTTCACAAGGACTGCCCAGCGGGGCACACTACTGAAAAAATGAAGAAAAAAAAAAGCAAAAGAATAGTTCATTACCAGCAACAACAACCGAAACCAAACCAAACCCCAACCTAAAAGGCCTCCTAGAAAAGTAATTTGTAGCAGAGTCCTGACCCCCCCCCACCAAGACACATCACCAAGGAGGGGGAGGCATTAGTGTCCTGAACCCCCCCCCCACCAAGACACATCACCAAGGAGGGGGAAGGCATTAGTGTCCTGAAAACACCCCCCAACAAGACACATCACCAGCTCATCCACAACTTAAAGACCTAGACAGTTGTCCAGGACCCAGAAAGTTGAATCAAAACCCTATGGTGACAGACCTTGTATGTCAGAGGTGGGGTTTGAGGGCAGATCAATCAGTCGATCAATCGTTAGCATTTCATAAGGTCCTCCTGCATGGTAGGCACTGTGCCAGGAAATGGAGTTAAACCAAAAGAGCTCACATTCCATCAGAGGAGAGACCACATACACACGCAGGCATCAGGAGGGGCTTCCCACCTTCACTACTGGTCCTCCATCCACCAGGACCCCTTGCCCCCCAAAACAAGAGCCTCTGTACAACCAGAATCTAAACTGACCACAAGGCTGACTCCCACCACCACAGAGTTGGCCAAAGGGGTGACTAGAATAGCATCTCAGCTGATCCTAAAATTAACTCATGCAACACAGAAAAAAAGGTTTCGTTAGGGGCTTGTGAAGGGATTAACTGACAGGCACTTTCCAACCTCAACTCACCTGCCTTTCCTTTTTTACTTTTTTTTCACATTTCAAAATAGCATATCCTTACTGCTACCTCTAAGGTAGCACAGCATTATCACATAAACATTTTCATGGAGCTGAGCAGGACTGAAATTAGTCAAAGAGTAAATTGAGATCTACAGTTTCCATAGGCACAGTATTGTATCTGATTTTGCTATTTCCCTTCTACATAAGGAAGACTCGAACTGCTTACTGCTCTGGAGAGACAAATTACTGGTGTTTGGATCAGCAGAAACTTGATAGCAAGAGTTCAGTGAAACCTTGAACTTTAAAAAAAAATGCTATTTCCCCAAAGATCTTACCATTTACCTTGTGGCTGTCCTAATCTATAACCAACCTCGAGATTAAAAAATAAACCAGTAATTCCGAGAACGGTTTCTTTGGTGCCTGTCGCTTTATCCTTCAGTTCTCTCATGTGTGCCAGCAATTCCTCTTTGCCTTCATTTTCTTCTGTACTTCAAATTTTAAAGGTTTCCACCCATTTTATCAAATGTACTTGTTTTGATCAGAACCAACTTGAATGAGGCCAAGTATTTCCTAAACTTAAAACAGTCCTATCTCGCTATCTGTCCACACATACAAGTCTACATTTTATATATGTATATACACACACATAGCACAACTACATATTTAAGATATGCACATGTCCATATATGCATGTATACACATTTGTATGCGTGTACATATAAGATATATGTAAAGATCTGTGCATGTGCATATATGTAAAGTAAGTTCATTGGGGAGGGGGTGGCACTACGCCAGTTGCAGGGAGAGAGATCAGAAAAGGCCACATCTACAAGGTCATGCTTGAGAAGAGGCCTAAAGAAAACCAGGGATTGGGGGGGAAGGAGTCCAGTGCAGGCATGGAGGTCAGCCACTGAAGGCCTGCTGTTGCTTCCTGTTGGTGGAGGGGCCGTGTTCCCCATGTCAGCCCACGAGAGCCCTCGTTTTAAGCTGTTTCTTACCTAGCACAGTTTCTGAAAGAAGAAACCCTTGCCAAGTGTTTCCTAAGTCACATGAAAGAATGCACCCCTGGGAGGTCTTGTGGAGTCTGCAGACATGAGGGACATGGCCAGTTTTCTGCCCAAAAATGCGGCAGGAAGATGAGAGGGAAGAGACAGAAAGACCTGTAAGGAAGTGATTCCAACGGTCCAGAAAGGTGGAGATAATGAGGTGAATAACATGGAGAAGAAAAAACAAGATGAAGCTGCATCTGGAGCTGCAGGGATGGTTGGCCGCCAGTATTCAAGGAAGAGGAAGGGGCCGCCAGTAATAAAAGGAATAAAAGTTTTCCAACATGGGAGACGGGAGAACCATGGGGCTACAGACAGAAAAGAGTCAAGTCAGCAAGAGGAGGAGGAAGCTGTGGGGCAAAAATAACAGGCTTTATTCTGAACTTGTGGAATGTGAGACATCAATGGGCCGTTAGGTGTCTGAGGTCCGGGAGCTGGTCCTCCAGATGTGTGCTTCATTGTGGGGAATGACAATCAGTGACTGTCAGCTTTATTAAAGCCAGATGCTCTGCTCAGGACTGGAGGGACGAAGACAAAAAATGACGGTGCCTGCCCTCAGGGAGCCTGCATTCTGAGGAATGCAAGGGAGCTAAACAGACATTATAAGAGAATTGGCAAGGGAGATGGAATGGAGGCAGGATGGGATACCCCAGCTGTGAGAAGGGAGGAGGAAATGGATTTAATCAGTCCACACAAATGCAAGAGACGGAAGAGAAGGTGGAATGCCAAATTCAGGAAACAGCTCAAGGGCCAGCTTGGCTCAAATCTCAGGGTGTGTGGAAGGGAATAATGTGAAATAAGTCTGGGAGGAGAGGCGAGAGCCAGATCGTAAAGGGCTGGAAATGCCAGAATGAAGGATCAGCTCTTTTTCTTTTGGAGGCAATGAGAGGCCAACAAAGATTTCTGAGCAAGGGAATTAATTACATGGTAAGAACAGTGTTTTACGAATATGACTTTGCCAATTAGGAAAGATGACTTCCATGGAGAAGAGACAAAAAGCACAGACACCAATTAGGAGGCTCATCATTAGGTCATGTCAGTGACCTACCCAGAAAGGGCAGGCCACTGCAAGTACACCCCTCACTCACACTCACCACACTCACACACAATCCTCCCTCCCTCCCCCTCTCTCCACACTCCCTCCCACCCCCATCAGTCCCAGCAAAAGAGCCTCTACTTTTACGGATCTGGAATCCTCCTGGGGGAAATACCAACTGGAACCCAAGAGGTTAATACAAGAGTATTCGGGTGTTAAGGGTCTGCATGGTTTGGGTGGAGGAGTAAAGAGAACAACGGATGTAATCAACAACCTGGCAGCAGAAAAAGACAAGCCTTGGCAACTGATTGGGGGGTGGGGGAGAAAGAGGGAAGAGTCAAGGATGACTCCGAGCTTATGAATCTGGCTGGAGCTCCCCAGATAGGGCGGAGAGAGCGATAAATTCCATTCGGGCCACGTCTGAACTATCTGAGAAATCCAGGTGCAGACTGCCAGTCAGCAGACACTAGTTAAGAGAAGTTGCCATTGGACACAGGAATCTGGGAGAGGAGACAATTAACGAGTTAAATTAACGAGTTCTCTTCCTTTCTGAAAACAGCCTCCCACATAGCTCCTAATGCAGGCAGTGAGCCCACCAGGTTCTCAACTACTTCCTAACACTTGGAGCTGTTCAAAAATGGGGAGGGCTTTCTCAAGGCAGGTAGGCTCTCCCTCTGCTTGAAGATCTCCAAGAAGGTCTAAAGACCGCATGGTTCTGTGCTGTTAATACCTTTTCTATGCAAGTCCCTTAATAAAGGCTTGTTTATTCATCACATTAATAATAAAAATGTACGAGGCAGCTAGGTAGCCCAGTGGATAACACACCGGCCCTGGAGTCAGGAGGACCTGAGTTCAAATCCGGCCTCAGACACTTGACACATACTAGCTGTGTGACCCTGGGCAAGTCACTTAACCCTCATTGCCCCGCAAAAAATAAAAATAAAAATGTAGATGTCGTGGGTGACCACTTGTTGGGTATGGGGCAGTAAGGATTCAGTGGTGAGCTGGACTAAGGGGCCACTTAAGTTCCCTTGCACCTCTCAAATTCAGCAATTTTATGAGGTTTTGAGCAAAAATAGTAAAAGTAGAGAGGTTTGGACAGAAAACACGGGGCTTCTAAACACAAGTCCAACTACAGGTGAAAAGAGGAGGATTCTTGCAAACATTAGAAGGCTAGTAGTCGGGGAAAAGCCGCCACCCAAACTTTTGCCCCACTCAGGTGCCAAGAACTTTCCACTTCACCACAGTGAGCCTAAAAGGGAGGGGGGGAAGCAGTTGCCCATCCCTTCTGCCTCTTAATCAGGCCTGAGCAGGGCAGAACTGAGAGCCTGCTAAAGTATACCGAGTTTTTTTCAAAACCTGAAATCGCCAGTGCTCCAGAGCAGAAGTATCAATTGCCCACACGCAGCCAACCAATAACTTAAAAAATTCTTCTGGTCAGCAGTTGTGTTTCTGCACGCTGGCTATATTTCAATGCACAATGAGCTTCTTTCTTCCTTGCCCAGGGAAAACCTATGTAGAAACCAAAGGGGAAAAAAACAAGAAAAAAAGGAGAGAAACCGTATATCCCTGCTTTCCAAACCTTTAAGTTAAACCTGCCACCAGAGAGAGGAAGAAGGCAGCCTAAGAGGCCACCCTGCCCACACCGGCCTCCCCCATAAAATGCGGCTCCTTTCTCTCTCCTCATCTTCCGGGGCAAATAGTGGGCCCTACGAGACCCATTCCCATCTGGGTGATGAGGAGATGAAGGCTCAGAGGCCAGGACAACTCCACTGCAGGGTCCCTGTACTGCCCTAGGCTGTTGAGTATTTTTGAACAGTGAGGTTTCTGGCACATTCCTTAATACATTCTGCTTGATCATTAAATTGGGTTAATAGCGCACAGACAGAAAGGTTGTCAAGCGTGCAGATGACTCCAGGCTGGGAGGGATGGCCAAGCCAGGGGCTGCCAGAGTCAAGACCCCAGGTGGTGGCCACAGGCCCCCAGACCGGCCTGAATCTAATCAGATAAATTCAGAAAGCAGAGGCCTTCCCAAGC
Source organism: Dromiciops gliroides (assembly GCF_019393635.1). Taxonomy (NCBI): domain Eukaryota; kingdom Metazoa; phylum Chordata; class Mammalia; order Microbiotheria; family Microbiotheriidae; genus Dromiciops; species Dromiciops gliroides. Next base: position 745,406,570 of record NC_057861.1, read on the forward strand.
ACGGGGTGGTGCAGGCAGAGGCTGGCTGCACAGCTGTTTCTTCGCAGAAGAGTGCTGGCTCTGAGTGAGCCAGCCAGCCAGCCCGGTCCAGTCAGTCCTGGGACAATGGCCACTGGACTTGGTGCCACGAGGCCCAGAACTGGACTTGAGATTCCCCCCAGCCAGCGGATTACCTGGCTGAGGGCCTGGCCTCCAGGTAGCCTCAGACGAGATAAAGCACAGCTTCAGGTGTGATGCACAGGGTAGACATTGTGAGAACACCTCTTATGGTCACCCTAAGCGCCTAAGGGCAGCCTCAGGAGAGGCCCCGCCTACAGGAACAAGGAGCTGTTTGTCCCCGTTCTCTCCTCTGCCCCGTCTGAGCACATCTGGAGTCAGATGTGCAGGTCTAGGCTCCATGAAGGAATGACTGAAGGAACTGGGGGGTTACCTTGGAGAAAAGGAAACAGGGCCAGGAAGCCTGTTTGATAGTATGGAAGGGTCATCCCAGGGCCGCCCACTTTGACTTGAGTCTGGGCAAACTTCCTAACGACTGGGGCTGGGTTCCCCTTCCCGGAAGTCTTCCAAGGGATGTCGGAGGACCGAGTGTGGACTATATTAAGCTCCGAGGAGAATCTCTTTACAGTTATGAGGGCTGGGCCTCCGAGGTTCCTTCTAGACCCGTTACACAGCTGAAGGGGGAGCAGGATTCGAATCCAGGTCTCTCCTAATTCAATTGGAACCAAAAGGCATTCCCTAAAAACACTTTCTATGCACACAGCACTGGGCTGGGACCGCAGAGGCAAAAACAATTGCTAGCCTCTCCCCCAAAGGGGGTGGGGGGAGCCCAGGACTTCCCAAAGGCTGCGGATCTTTTCAGTTTAAAAAGAGGCACGGGAGGCACGGGAGAAGCGCACCGGGGCCCCTCCCTTCCATTTCGGGCCGCGCCGTCAGTGGTGGGGTCCCGGCGGTCCGGGAGGGGGCCCAGGCCCAGGCCCAGGCCCGGTCCGCCGCGCTCTCTACCTGGAGTCGAACTTGCGGCCGTCGGGGAAGGTGCCCACGTAGTGGTAGCGCACGAAGTCTCCGGCGCGCACGGTCCGCGGGCACTGCTCGGGCACAGAGCGCCGCTCCACCTGGAGCTCGGGCCCCAGGCCCGGCGCCGCCCGGCCCGCCACGCCGAGCAGCAGCAGGGGCAGCAGCAGCGAGGGCGGCGGCGCGGCCGGGGGGGTCCGGGGCCGCCAGCGCGGGGGGTCCCCGGGCCGGGCCGCACGTGCCAGCGCCGCCATGCAGCCCCCGACGGTGCCCAGGAGCGGGGAGTGGGTCCGGGAGTGGGGCAGGCCTGGTCCCGGCGCGGGCTCCGGAGGCAGACTTTGCAAACGTGGAAAAAACTTCCCGGGGCTTCGGCCTCCGCCTCCCCCCGGCCGGCCCCCTCTCTCCTCCCCGGGGCGGGCCGCGCGGGGCGGGTCTTGGCTGGGCCTGGGCCTGGGAGGGGAGCCCGGCGGGCCGGCCCGCCCCTCCGCCCTCCTGGCCGGCCTGGGCCCCGCCCGGGAACCAAAGAAGGGGCGTGGGGGAGCGCGGGCGGGGAAGACCGGCTCCTCTGAGCCCCCCGCCACGTGGCGGGGGGGGGGGGCACCGGGACGGGGGAGGGGACGGTGGCAGCCCGGGCTTGGGGGACACTTGCACACCCACAGCCCGCTATGCGTCTTCGAATTCCCCAAACCGCCCACGAGCGCGCAGGGTCCGGCTGGACAGTCCCCGACGTCCTGGACCGCTAGACCAACCTTCTCTGTTCGCAGATGAACTTGGGGCCGACCAAGATCACCCAGGAAGTCAGGGGCAGGACCCCCGTTGGGCCGGCGCTCTTGGTTGCACTGCACTGCCTCCCAAAATGGTAGGACCACAGACCTAGAGCTAGGAGGACCCAAGGCACCGAAGTCTAGTCCAGCCCCCTCATTTTACAGAGCAGGGGACTGAGGTCCAGGGAGCTGCCCGAGATCACGATCCTCTAACCAGGTCCCCCAGGGAGGGGGGAGCTACCCCGGCTGCTTAATGTTCTCTGACTTCATTGAAAAATAAGGACAACTGTGGGGCAAGAAAATAGCCCTTCCCAATTTAAAAGGCATGAATACAGGAACAGCCACCCAGGAGGGTGTCAGGAGCTTCTTGTGGGAGAGCAAGTCTCCCTTTTTCTGTATTTAGCCCCAGAAAGCAGGAGCAGCAAAGGCTGGAAGATGCCACATTAGGCTCCCTAACTTCCTAGTGCACTCAGATGTCCCAGAGTGGAATAGTAGGTGTCCCATCTGTCCCCCCACCTCCTTGCAGCCAAGGCTGGCCCAGCACTACCCTGCAAGATTCTAATGAGGTCCCTTTCATGTCTACCTCGCCAGCCTTTATTAAGCATCTGCTATGGGCCAGGCACAGGGGGATTGGAGTCAGAAATGAAAACCAATCCAGGCCCTCAGGGAGGGGAGCTCATCTTCTGTTTATTTCATGCACCTGAAGTCGGCTTCATCTTTAGAAACCCTGCAGTTTGGATCAAAATCTGTACAATGGCCTTCATCCTTTTGGTTTTTCCCATGAGGAATATGAACAGGAGTGGCTATGAGTGTCTTGGAGGAGGTGCTGCAACACTTGTTTAAGAACAATAATTGATTGGAACCCTGTGCAGTAGGTGGTGCAGGCATTATTGTCCCCATTTCTCAGATGAAGAAACTGAAGCTTGGAAACATAGTGACCCCCGAAGTGAAGATCATGGGATCACAGCTTACATGTTACAAGTATTACTGTCCCCATTTCAAAGTTGAAGAAACAGAATAAAAACCGATTAAGTGCTGTGCATACCCTTTGGCCCAGTAATACCACTACCAGTTCTGTATCCCAAAGAGATCATAAAAAAGGGAAAAGGACCCACATGTACAAAAATATTTATATCAGCTCTTTTTGTGGTAGCAAAGATACCTGCTGGCTGGATGCATCCAGGACAATTTATCTGGGAACAGGCATTTGGAAACCCTCGATGTTGCCATCCCTCTGCTCGGAATGAAGGCTGCATGTCCCTGTTTCATACCTTGGCTGAATACCAGTGCTCAGAAGATCAGGCCTCAACTTGCTCCAGGGAGGCCCCCCTGTTCCCAAAGAGCCATAAAGGGGACATTTTGTTTTAAGAATCCAGTGGTTTTTAAAGTCCACAAATAAGCTTCCCAGTGGCAGACCTTTCCACAACGGGGCGACTGTGAAGGTACAGGCTGCTGTAGACACTGTCTGTGAGCACTTCTTGTAATAGCAAAGAATTAGAAATGAAGTAGAAGATGGATGTTTGGGAAACACCAAAACACTGGGGCCCAGAAGAGCGATAGAATATGGCTCTGCCAAAAGAAATGAAGGATACAAAGAATACAGAAAATGAAGAAAGACTTCTACAAACTGATCGAAAGTCAAGAAACATCAGCAAGCACTGATTAAGCACTTACTATGGCCCAGGCCTCATTGCTAAGCTAAGGACAGTGGCAAGCATTTATATACTGCTTTAAATGTTTTAAAAATATCATCTCATTTTATCCTCACAAAAACTCTGGGAGCTAGTCAGTGTGATTATTTGCATTTTACAGATGAAGAAACTGAGGCAGACAGAAATTAACTTCTCCATCACAGCTAGTAAGTATCCAATAAAAGCTAGCAGGTATACCTAGAAAGAGAAATGCCATGCACAGTAACTACAGAAGCTTTAAGATATTTGGGAGTCGGTCTACTAAGATACCCCCAATAACTGTATAAACCATTATTTGCAGAAATATAGACTAAACATAAGAGAAATATTGTGGGTAGGTCAAGACCTTGGATATATGGGGTGTTCAGGAAGGACTAGTACCTCTAGTATGAGGGTTTGCTCAGCCCTTTTCATGGGCTGCTCGTCCACCTTTAGCGTGTGTATCAGTCACACCCTGGTAAAACCATCTTGGGAGATTGGCTAAGCCAGTTTGAGGGTAACCAAAAGGCCTCAAGCCTGTTGGTGAGTTAGGGGGATGTTTCCCTCCAAGCATGTGAAGACGTCCCCCAGCAGAATGGACATATAAGAACAACTGGTTCCAACAGCCATGAAGTCACCTGAAGCAGGCGTGTGGAGCACTTAGAGCTTGGTCAGGTATCGAAGACACCAAGGCCATCCTCTGCGTCCCAGGCTGCCATAAATCATCTTGGTGTTTGTCCCGCAGCCAGACTTCCATGACTCTGGAATAGAGTGACGCTGATGACTTTGTGCACCTCTGCCTCACTCAAGTCCAATCCATGCTCAAGTCAAGACATCAACCCATAATGTCCTCTTCAAAAACAAAGGACAAACAACAAAACAGTGAATATCTGAGACAAGACAGGTCCCACACTATGCCACTTAGCTGTATCTAAACCAATAGATGCAAAGAAAGGCTTTTTAAAAGTCCCTGCTCATTTGGAACCATGTCCAAGGGGCTATAAAACTGTCCATACCCTTTGACCCAGCAACACCACGACTAGGTCCATATCTCAAAGAGATCATAAAAAATGGGAAAGGACCCACGTGTACAAAAATATTTATAGCTGCTCATTTTGTGGTGGCAAAGAATTGAAAAGTGAGGGGATGCCCATCACTTGGATATGGCTGAATGAACAAGTTGTGGTACCTGAATGTAATGGAATACTACTGTGCTGTAAGAAATGATGAGCAGGCAGATTTCAGAAAAACCTGAAAAGACTTGACTGCACTGATGCTGAGTGAAATGAGCAGAACCAAGAGAACATTGTACACAGTATCAACAATATTGTGTGATGATCAACTGTGACTCATGACAGAAAATGTTCTCCACATCCAGAAAAAGAACTATGGAGTCTGAATGCAGATTGAAGCATACTCTTTTCACTTTTGTTGTTGTTTGGTTGTTGTTTCTGTTTCTTCCTTATGCTTTTTTCCCCTTTTGTACTGATTCTTCTCTCACAACATGACTAATGTGGAAATATGTTTAACATGATTGTACTATATAACCTATGTCAGACTGCTTGCTGGCTTCGGAGGTGGGGGAGGGAAGTGAGGGAGAGAGAGAGAAAAATTTGGAACTGAAAATCTTACAAAAATTAATGTTGGGTACAAAAATATTTATAGCAGCTCTCTTTGTGGTGGCAAAGAATTGCAAATCGAGGGAATGCCCATCAATTGGGAATTGGCTAAACAAGTTGTGATATATGAATGTAATGGAATACTATTGTGCTATAAGAAACAATGAGCAGGAGGAGTTCAGAGAAACCTGGAAGGATTTACATGAACTGATGCTGACTGAGAGGAGCAGAACCAGAACACTGTACACAGTAACAACAATACTGTGTGATGATCACCTGTGATAGATTTGGCTCTTCTCAGCAGTGCAGTGATCCAAAACCGTTTTAAAGAACTCATGAAAGAAAATGTTCTCAACATCCAGAAAAAAAGAACTGTAGATTATGAATGCAGATTGAACCACATTGTTTCTACTTTTGGGCTGTTCTTTCTTTTCCTTCTTTTTTGAGGTTTTCCCCTTGTGTTCTGATTCTTCTTTTACAAGATGACTAATGCAGAAATATGTTTAATGTGATTGTACATGTATAACCAACCTATATCAGACTGCTTTCCATAGTGGGGGGAGGGAAGGGAGGGTGGGAAAAAATTTGGAACTAAAAATCCTATGAAAACAAATGTTGAAAACTATCCTTATATGTAACTGGAAAATAATAAAATACTTTTATTTATTTAAAAAATGTTGAAAACTATCTTTATATATAATTGAAAAAATAAAATAGTATTTTAAAAATTAAAAAATAAAATAAAAAGTCCCTGCTCTCAAGGAGCTCATAGTCTAATGGAAGAGACACTTCTAGTACTTCCCCTATGCTGATTATCTAAAATTTGTCCTATCCAAAACTTGTTTACATGTTGTCCCCTTCCTCATTAGACTGTGGAGCTCACAATGAGGGCAAAGATTTCTTTGGTGGTCATTCTTTTTATACCCAGCACTTCGTGCCTGGCACATGAGAGATGCTCACTAAATGGGGTTTTTTTGTTTTGTTTTTTTGGTGGGGCAATGAGGGTTAAGTGACTTGCCCAGGGTCACACAGCTAGTAAGTGTCAAGTGTCTGAGGCCAGATTTGAACTCAGGTCCTCCTGAATCCAGGGCCGGTGCTCTATCCACTGTGCCACCTAACTGCCCCCTCACTAAATGTTTTTAAACTGACTACAGAGGTTTTTTAGGTTGTTGTGGTGGACAAGATGGAGAAGTTCTGGTGATATTTGGCTGGTTGGATGTCTGGATCCAAAAACTAGTCAGTAAGAGTTTGATGTCAATTTGGAAGGACCTGATGTTATATAACATATTTGTCAAAGACTTGGATAGAAGCATAAATAAGCAGCAAGCTTAGCAAATCTAAAGATGATTAAAAAGGGATAACAGGTTCTAAAACATAGGCATGACCCAACAGGGCAGGACTATGCAGAGAGGCATAGAAACTGGAAGGGCGAGGTGGTGCCCCTCTGCCTAATTCCTCATACTAAGTCTAAGTGACCACAAGTGTGTTATAGAAGGGATTTCTGTTTGCAGAAGTTCTGTTTGGCTAGGTTTGGTCTCTGAGCTCCCTTTAAACTCTGATGTTCTGTGATTTGTATGCCTCCAGTCTTTCAATGCCATCTCCCTGGAGCAAAACCAAGGCAAACTGTAGAATGTCCTCTTTTTTCCCTGATCTTCCACCTCAAAAAACCTCTCTTCTGCTCTGCCCTACTTTTCTTGTCCAGGATCCACCAATTACCACCTTGAACTGATGAACAGAATTAATGTTCTCCCTGAACATCAGTCACTTTGGCAGAAGAAGGAAAAGTCCCAGACCTGGCTACAAATTCAAGTAGAATTTGAAAATAGGAAAAAATAGAAAATGATCACCAGACTATTGATTGCACTCACAGGTAACTGAAAAGGCTATTTGGAACAAAGGTCCCGAACCATTTTTTTATCATGGACCCCATGCTCCAGGGCTTCCTCAGTGACACTCAGCCACTCCTGGCCATATTCCTCATGGGAAAAACCAAGAGGATGAAGAAGGCCCATTGTACAGATTTTGATACAAACTGCATTGGGGAAGGCTGGGGAAGCCAATGGTACTCTTCTCAGGGAGTGCACTTCCCTAAGGATTGTTAAAAGCTGGGACGATATGAAATTTGCAAACTACACCCAGGTCCTTCTTTCTCTTCCCTGGAGAGTAAAATATTTATTTTATTGCTCTTTAGGTAGGGGAAGGGAATGATTTCACCCACTAGAGAAAGGAAACTTTCAAATTCTGGACAAAATGATTTGGCTAAAAAGTTCCCGGATCCCACCCAAAAAAGGATCCTTTTATCTTTAACTTTTGGGGGGGGGGAGTGGGGGGTTAAGTGACTTGCCCAGGGTCACACAGCTAGTAAGTGTCAAGTGTCTGAGGCTGGATTTGAACTCAGGTCCTCCTGAATCCAGGGCCAGTGCTCTATACACTGTACCACCTAGCTGCCCCTATCTTTAACTTTTAATCTAAATTGAAAATGCATTCTATATTTTTGGCTGTGTGACAGAATGTTTTTAGCAATGAAAGAATTTTTTTCCTGTGTTTTCTATGAGTCTGTATTGACATACATTCAGTAAAATATGTAGTCTACACAGAACTGAAACCAATTTAAAAGTTTTCTATCTGGTGACTCCAAAAGTGGAGAAATTTTAAAAGCAGCTTTGTAGTTTTAAGTTTCCAGAAACTAAACTTTATCTAGTACCTAAGATCAACCTAGCAGGTATTATGCTGTTCTCTTAAATATTCTCTTGTTTAAATTACCTTGAGCAAAGGCTTTGAAAGCAATGTCAAATGCATTTAAGAAAAAAAGGGCAAAATTTAAATTTCAGAGTTCAGTTTGCCGTAATACTGTGAATCTCTCTGAATCATTTACCAGAATATAATTGTCTAAGTAAATTAGAAACAAAGTCACCAGGTCTGTATCCCAAAGGGATCAAAAGAAAAGGAAAAGGACCTACCTGTACAAAAATATTTATAGCAGCTCTTTTTTGGTGGCAAAGAACTGGAAATTAAGGAGATGCCCATCGATTGGGAATGGCTGAACAAGTTGTGGTATATGATTGTGACTGAACACTATTGTGCTATAAGAAATGGCAAGCAGGATGGTTTCAGAAAAACCAGGGAAGACATAGGTGAACTAATACACAATGAAATGAGCAGAACTAGGAGAACACTGTGCATAGCAACAACAATATTGTATGATGATCAACTGTGAATGATTTTAGCTATTCTCAGCAATACAATGATCCCAGACAATTCTGAAAGACATGATGAAAAATGCTATCAACCTCCAGAAAAAGAACTGATGAATTCTAAATGAAGGTCAAAGTATACTTTTTCTTTTTCTTTTTTTTTTTAGTGAGGCAATTGGGGTTAAGTGACTTGCCCAGGGTCACACAGCAAGTAAGTGTTAAGCATCTGAGGCCAGATTTGAACTCAGATACTCCTGACTCCAGGGCCAGTGCTCTATCTACTGTGCCATCTAGCTGCCCCTACTTTTTAAACTTTATTTTTCTAGTTGTTGGGGTTTGGGGTTTTTTTTGGGGGGGTCTGTGTTTTCTTTTGCAACATGGCTAATATCAAAATGTTTTTATGACTTTACATGTATGATCTACATCAAGTTGCTTCCTTTCTAGAAGGGGGAAGGGAGTGAGGGATGTGTTAAAAATTATTACAACTAAAAGGAAAAATATATATAATTTTTTTAAGTCATAAAAGGAATTTGACTAGATCTTGTATCTAAGTTCAGAAATAAGAACCCAAAATTTCAGTTTTTTACAAGGCAAAATGAGAAAATGTCCCAAACTCTGAAAGGCTCAGCCCTGATCACTTAAAAGCAAAGTTTTGAGATGGGTTTAAAAAAAATTTGACTAATTTGCAAAAAATGACTCAATGGAGTCAAAGGAAACTGATTTGAAAATGGTTTGAAAGCAGAGATGTACAAGGTAAAAAAATTAATATTAGAAAGTGAAATACTGAATGAATATGTAAGGAGTGATGTAATTGTGTGATTTGAACCACTCAGTGACTTGAAGCTCAATTAAAAGGCTATCAGAAATATGTCATGGTTTTCTCTAAAAGTAGAAGATTTTAAAAATGAAATTCAACTTTGATTCCTCACCAGCAGAGAACACAGAACTTGTGACTTTTCACTCAGAGACGATATAGGGCTGTGACCTTTGCCAGGTGTCAAAATCTTCAGCAGGGGTCAAAAGCCCAGGATTTAGGTTTTATGTCCATGACCATTGTGAATGTAGAAGATGTATACAGTGCTGTTGAGTTTTGGGATGCTCCAATAGGGTAATGCCTTTTTATTAACCTAATGATGGCAAACTCTTCTTTTGATCTGAATGTTGTGATTTTCAATTTTTTAGCTATTACTTATTTGTCTAGAACACATAGTGCTCTCCTGGTTAAAGACTGGGTTAGGTATTAAAAGGTATATGCGGGGTAGCTAGGTGGCACAGTGGATAGAGCACCCGCCCTGGAGTCAGGAGGACCTGAGTTCACATCTGGCCTCAGACACTTGACACTTACTAGCTGTGTGACTCTGGGCAAGTCACTTAACCCCAATTGACTTAAAAAAAAAGTATATGCTCTGGATTGTCAAAAAGTTTATCTGGGTTTGGTAAACAGCACAGTAGACTGGTTATTGAAAATAAAAAGTTCTACAGGGACTAAAATGTTTGGAAATAATTTTATGATTTATAGGGGGATTGTCTAATAAATATTCTGAGAACTATAGAAACTAAACAATTAGTGTGTGTCAGTTACATTTTTAGTATGATGAGTATGTCGGTTGCTGTTAGATTTCGATGTTCTGTGTCAGGCTTTATTCTCTGGACTAGCCCCTCTAATTCAGCCCACCAAGGGGAGAAACCACTATAGAAGTGTGCTGAGCAGGGAACTTCTTTAGGGATTCCAGATTATGAGCACTTCAGCTCACCCTTGTAACAGGTTCAAGATCTGCCCTAGGGGTGACACACAGTACACTAAGCTCACCAGGCTAACTGTGGAGCAGCCCCTCTTTGCCTCTGGGTAAACAGCAGCCCTATCACCATAAGAGGTATTTCCCCACCCTCATCTTCCCTCCCCTCTTCCCACTGAGAACTCCATCTCAAGAAATATCCCAAGCAGCCACACTTACTCTCCTAAAGGTACCACCTGACTGGTCATCCCTACTTTACCCTCCGTGAGTCCCTGAACATACATAGATAGTGTACAGCCTCAATTTGGTTAGACTCCAAAAGGAGCATGAGGGAGGGAAGAACAGATGATGGAAGAGCAGAGGGAGAAAAGACATTTGAGACTGTCCTTGTGTGACTGACTACAAGAGGAACCTTGTTTTTCCTTCTGAGAGGGGCCACAACCCAGGACTCAAGCACTAACAGCGAAGTCACAGTTCTCAGCTTCCAATTACAGGAACCTAAGTGACAGCTTTCCCTGCGTAACAGAACAGTAGCCGTTGGTCCTGTCCAATGGTGCAGAATGCTGCCAGTTGCCTGGGCATTCTAGGAGGGCCTACCGAGCTCTATAAAGCAAGGCTGAAGCTGCTACCAAGGAGCAACCTTCCTTGGGGCCCTAATGCATTTCTTTATTTTCCTTTCAGCTGATTTTGCCTCTAGTCTTTGGTGGGTTCTATTCTCACTGGGCGCTCTAGGAATTCAAGCTGCGAAGCTCCCCAGCAGTCTTCCCAGCTATCACCGGAGTTCAGGTCCTTACCTTTTACCTGATGTGGCCATGGCCTACCCATTCCAGTCTATCCTTCACACTGCTGCAATTCTCACCATTTCCCTCTCTTACTCAACAGACTCCAGCAGCTCCTCTTCACTCTAGGACAAATGCCATACGCTGTGCAGCTTTTCAAACCCTTCAGAACCGGCATAGCTTTCAAGCCTCCTAATAGACTAGCCACCCTCCTGAGCTCTGTGAAGCAGCTAAACAGGATTTCGAGTCAAGTCTCTATCAATCAGTCAGTCAGTAAACATTTACTAAGCACCTACTATGTGCTGATGATACAAAGAAAGGTAAAAGGCAGTACCAGCCCCACAAGGAGCTGATGGGGGAGCTCGAACGAAGACAACTGTACAAATACTCTGTATACAGCTTGGAGATCATGAGGAGAGGGAAGGCCCTAGAATTAAGGATTAGAAAAGGCTGCCAGTAGTAGGTGGGTTTTCGCTGAAGCTTCAAGGAAGCCAGAAGGTGGAGATGAGGGGCAGTCAGAGAAAAGGCTCTGAGTCAGAAGATGGAGTATCTTGTACAAGGAAGATGCAGGGGTCCAGGGCCACTGGACTGAAGTAGGATGGAAATTGGGGAAGGTTTTAGGTATAAGAAGATCAGAAAAGGGAAGAGGGCTAGGCTGTAAAGGGCTACAAATGCCAGGCAAAGCATTTGATATTTGACCCTGGACAGAACAGGGAGTCACGGGAGTTACTGACTCTGGGATTGACATGGTCAGACCTGCACTTCAGGAAAATCCTTTGCCTCCTGAATGGAGGATGGACAGGAGTGGGGAAAGACAAGGCAGGCAGGCCCAGCAGCAAGCTATTGAGTGTAGTCACAAGGAGATATACCAGGGTGGTAGCAGTGTCAGAGCAGAGAAGGCAGAGCACTACAATCAACAGGCCTTGGCAACAGATTGACTATGGAGGATGAGAGAGGGAAAATTTGAGAATGATTCGTAGGTTGTGAGCCTGGGGGACTGGAACGATGTAGCAGGAGGTTTGGAAGGGTGACTAGTAGGGGAGGGAAATAGTGAGTTCAGTTTGGGACATTTTAAAGATAACTACTGGACACCTAGTTTGAGAGGACTGAAAGCAGCCGAGAAACAAGTCGAGAAGTCAGCAGAGAAGAAAGCCTGGATAAGTAAATTTGAGAATCAACAGCAAAGAGATGATCATGCAATCCATGGGAGCTTATGAGATCAGAGTGAACAGCACAGAGGACCGCTGCCTTGTCACAGTGCTTCAACGACACTGAGCTATGAATGCAGGGTTACATAAGACAGGTCATAGTGGAGAGTTCTGACAAAAGGTGATCCATTAGAGAAGGAGATGGCAAACCACTCTAGTATCTTTGCCAAGAAAGCCCCATGGACAGTAGTAAAATGATCAAAGACATGGCAGCAGGCTCCAACACACTACTGGTGAGGCAGAGGGGGCTGGGCCAAACCTGAAAGGAAGCTCAGCTGCAAGTGCTTCTGGTGACAAAAGGAAAGTCTGATGCTATAAAGATCAAAATTACATAGGAACCTGGAACATAAGATCTACGAACCAAGGTAAACTGGATGCGGTCAAACAGAAGATGAAAAGTTTAAATAGCAACATCCTGAGTGTTGGTGAACTTGGAGGGAGGGGAGTGGGTGAATTTAGTTCAGGTGATCACTACATAGCCTACTGTGGGCAAGAATCCCTTAGAAGAAATGGAGTAGGACACATAGTCAATAAAAGGATGAGAAAAGCAGTATTTGTGTAGAATCTCAAAAACAACAGAACGCTATCTGTGTGAATCCAAGGTAAACCATCCAACATCACAGTAACTCAAATATAGGCTCCAACCTCTGATCCCAAAGAGGCCAAAGTTGACCAGTTCTATGAAGACCTACAACATTTTCTAGAAATAACACCAAAAATGTGTCATATCTATCATAGGGGACTGGAAAGCTGAAGTAGCAAATCAAAAGATAATTGGAATAACAGGCAAGTTTGGCCTTGGAGTACAAAATGAAGCAATTTTGTCAAGATAATTTACTGGACATAGCAAACACTCTTCTTGGTTTTTTTGGGTTTTTTTGGTGAGACAATTGGGGTTAAGTGACTTGCCCAGGGTTACACAGCTAGTAAGTATCATGGGTCTGAGGCTGGATTTGAACTCAGGTCCTCCTGAATCCAGGGTCATTGCTTTATCCACTGTGCCACCTAGGTGCCCCCATAGCAAACACTCTTTAAAAAAAAAACAACAACCCAAAAGGCAACTCTACACATGTAAGTCGTCAGATGGTCAATACTGAAATCAGATTGATTATATACTTTGAAGCCAAAGCTAAAGAAGCTCTATACAGTCAGTCAAAACAAGACTGGAAGGAAGCAGCTAGGTGGCGCAGTGGATAAAGCACTGGCCTTGGATTTAGGAGGACCTGAGTTAAAATCCGACCTCAGACACTTGACACTTACTAGCTGTGTGACCTTGGGCAAGTCACTTAACCCTCATTGCCTAACAAAAACCAATAACAAGAAGACTGGAGCTTATTGTGGCTCAGATCATGAGCTTCTTATTGCAAAATTCAGACTTAAATTGAAGTAGGGAAAACTTTCATACCACATATGTGTGACCTAAACAATATCCCTTATGAATTTGAGGTGGAAGTGATGAATAGATTTAAGATATTAGATCTGATAGATAGAGTGCCTGAAGAACTATGGACAGAGGTTCATTCACAACACTGTACAAAAGGCAGCAACAAAAAGCATACCAAAGAAAAAGAAGAGCAAGAAAGCAAAATGACTCCTGATGAGGCTTTACAAATAACTGAGGAAAGAAAGAAAGCAAAAGGGAAAGAGGAAAGTGAAAAATATACCCAACTGAATGAAGGGTTCTAGACAATAGCAAAGAGAGATGAGAATGTTTTCTTAAATGAGCAATGCAAAGAAATAGAAGAAAACAAGAGAACATGAAAGACAAGAGATCTCTTTAAGAAAAATTAGAGATATCAAGGAAAAGTTTCATGCAAAGATGGGCACCATAAAAAACAAAAATGGTAGGGACTTAACAGAAGTAGAAGAGATAGCAAGAATATACAGAAGACCTATACATGAAAGATCTTAACATCACTGATAACCATTACTGTTCTAGAGCCAGACATCCTGGAGAATGAAGTCAAGTAGGTTTTATTGTTGTTTGTCAAAGAAGACCAAGACATCGGGAGGTGATGTCGTGACTTGTAGTGAATTGTATTTAAGTGAGGGGAGCTGTGCAAAGTCACCAAACTCACTTTCTCCTCCAGAGCCATCTGGGTCCAGTGGTAAGATATACATCAGGATAGCTGGAGATGGCCCTGTATGTTTGAGGCAATCGAGGTTAAATAACTTGTCCAGGGTCATATAGGTAGTGTCAAGTGTCTGAGGTCAGATTTAAACTCAGGTCCTCCTGATTCTAGAGTCAGTGTTCTATCCACTGTACCACCTAGCTGCCTCAAGTGGGCCTTGCTAACCATAAGGCTAATGGAGGTGATGAAATGCCTGCTGGGCTATTTAAAATTCTAAGAGATGATGCTATTAAAGTGCTGCACTTAATATGCTAGAAAATATGGAAAACTCAACAGTGGCCACTAGATTAGAAAAGATCAGCTTATATCCCAAATCTAAAGAAGGGCAACACCAAGACATGTTCAAATTACTGAACAAATGTTCTTGTTTCATACACCAGCAAGGTCATGTTTAAGATTCTGCAAGGTAGAATTTCAGCAATATGTGAATTGAAAATTACCAGAAGAGCAGGCTGGTTTTCAAAGAGGCAGAGGAACTAGAGACCAAATTGCCAACACTTGCTAGACTATGGAGAAAGCAAGGGAGTACCAGAAAAAAAAAAAAACATCTATTCCTGATTCATTGACTACACTAAAGTCTTTGACTGTGCAGATCAAAACAAAACATGGCAAGTCTTCAAAGAGATGGGAATACCAGATTATTTTACTTGTCTCCTGAGGAACCTGTATGTAGGCCAAGAAGCAACCATTAGAACTGAATATGGAGCAACTGATTGGTTTAAGATTAGAAAAGGAGTATGATAATGCTGTATATTGTCACCTTATTTATTTAACTTATGTGAAATACCAGGCTGGAGAAATATCAACAATCTCAGATATGCAGATGAGACCACTCTTGATGTCAGAAACTCAAGACAAATTAAGAAGTTTCTTGATGAGGGTGAAAGAGGAAAGTAAAAGCTGACGAAGTTCAACATTTTTAAAAAAACTAAGATCTTGACAACTGGTCCCATCACTTCCTGGCAAATAGAGGGAGAAGAAATGGTAGCAATGTCAGAGTTTATATTCTTGGGCTCAAAGATCACTGCAGATGGTAACTATAGCCATGAAGGTAAGACACTTGCTCCTTGGAAGCAAATCTGGACAGCAGACAAAAAGCAGGCATCACTTTGCTGACAAAGGTTCATAGAGTCAAAGCTGTAGTTTTACCATTAGCAATGCAAGGCTCTAAGAGTTGGATTATAAGAAGAGCTGAGCCCCAAAGAAACACTACTTTCAAATTGTGGCGCCAGAGAAGACTTCTGAGAGCCTCTTGGACAGCAAGGAGGTCAAAGCAGTCAATGCTTAAAGAAATTAATTCAGATTCTTTACTGGAAGGTCAAATCCTGAAGCTAAAGCTTAAATAATCTGGCTACATAATGACAAGATGGGCATCATTGGAAAAGCCCTTGACATTGGGAAAGGCTGAAGGCAGAAGGAGAAGGGGATGGCAAAGGATGAGATGAACAGGTAATATGAACTTGGAAAGACTGTGGAGGGGCCTGGTATGCTGTGGTCCACAGAATCACGAAGAGTGGGACACAACTCAACAACAACAACAGAGGGAGAAAGGAAAGGGGCCTAGGACTGGGTATCCAAGTGTGATCTGGATGAAAATCCAGCAAAGGACGAGTCAGGTAGGTAGGAGCAAAACCAGCAGAGAAGGAGGTCCTGCAAACTTAGAGAAAAGAGACTACCAAGGAAGATGTGATGATCTACAGTGTCAGGAGACTTCAGAGAGTTTCACCCAGGAGGATGAAACTGAGAAAAGGCCACTGGACCTGGCATTAAGAGGTCTCTGGTCCCTTTGGAGGGAAAGAGCAGTTCAGGTTAAGTGATGAGGTCAGATGTCAGATTACAGAGAGTGAGGTGAAAAGAAGCAGAGGCACTGATTACAGAGGCCTTGGCCACAAAGGGCAGAAACAGGGATAGAAGGATCAAGGGAGGGTTTTTTGAGGATGGGGTAAGCACGTTTGTAGGCAGTAGGTTAGTGAGAGCCACGGGAGGGGCAATCAGCAGAAGGGAAGGAGATGGGATGGCATCGCCTGGGGCAAAGAGTAGGGCCACCTCTTCATTGGAGGCAGGCCCCACCTCCACACCCCTGCCTCACCCATTCACTCCCTTTCTTCAGGGCACAACTGCAGCATCACCTTCTACCTGAAGGTCCTTCCCAGACCAGCGGGCAGTTGGGCACTTTTGTACTTATTCCCTTTATATTCATTCTCTATCTATGTGGCCTCCAGGTTTTCCACGTGAAAGGGACTCTTCCTGTAATTGTATTTGTTCCCAATGACTTAGTACAAGGCCAAGTCATAACAGGGCTTGATAAATGCTGTCGGTTAAGGGACTGACCATTAAACAGGCTAGCTCATCTGTGGAGCCAGACAGACCATTGCCACCCATGCGTTCCCCATATCCAATCAAGGGCCAAGTCTTGTACTTGGGCTCCTTCCTCCCAGGCATCGCCCCTCAACTGGGTCCCAGAGCCCTCAGGTCAGCAGCCAGGGTCCCAGGGGTCAGGAGCCGGTGGCAGGGCCAGGGCCCCATCCCAGCCTCTGGACGGCAGGGCGTGCCCCGCGGTCATCCGGGCCACGTCGGCACAGTCCCCCCCCTGGTCACTGCCAGGCGCTCCTCCCCCCCCCCCGCCGGGCCCCCCGAGGGGCGGGGCCTTTTCTGACCCTGAACTTGTGGATCGCCCACCCCCTTCCCCTCCCCCCCCACCCCGCGCACCCCCTGGGTCTCTCTAGGTTCAGTGGAGGGGGCCGCCCCCCCATTAAACCGTGGGTCTGAAGAGAGCCCCCGCCCCAAAGGAAGGGAGCCCCCCAGGGCCCACGCAGTGGGAGCTCCTCGAGGGGTTCCGGCCCCGGCCCCGGCCCGCGGGCGCCCAGCGGCCTCGGCCTCCCAAGTCGGGCCCGGGCAGGCCCGAGCGCGGGGCCGGGCGGGGCCGGGAGCCCGGCGGGGCGGGGCGGGGCCCGAGCGGGCGGGGCGGCCGGAGGAAGTGAGAGCGCCTTCTCCTTCCTCCTCGTTCTCCCTCCTCTTCCTCCCCCTCCCCCTCCCCCGGCGGCGGGCGCCCCGGCCCAGCGCGGCCCGGCGCGGCCCGGCCATGCCTCCGCCCCCCAAGCGGGCCCGGGAGCCGGCCGAGCTGGAGCAGCAGCGGCGCCAGGAGCAGAAGCGGCGCCGGCGGGACGCGCAGCAGCGGCAGCAGCTGCAGCACCTCGAGTCCTTGTGAGTGACGCGGCCGGGCCCGGCGGGGGGCGGGGCGCGGGGCGGGCCTGCTCCCCTCCCCCTCCCGGCCCCCCGCTGGGCGGCTGCGGGGGAGGGGGAGGGGCGGGAGGCGGGGGCCGCCGCGCCTAGAGCACCCCGAGCCTCCCCCGTAGCTCCAATGGAGACTTGTGACTCGGGGTAAACTGAGGCCCGGAGAAGCCCTTGGCCCCGGCCGCCGGCGGCCCTCGGACGCGTTCGCTCCCTCCGGCCACTCGAGTGGCCGCTTTGGAAACTCCGGCCCGCAGAGCAGACTTCCGAGGTCATCCTTTTTTAGGGGAGGTCAGAGGTGAAAGGCGAGGCTTGGCCCATCCCCGGGGCATTCCCTAATCACCTCCTGTGGCTCGGGGCTTCCCGCACCTTGGCTGGCCCCCACCCCCAAGGGGATCGTGGCCCCAGCTGTGGGGGCCCTGCCTGCCCCAGTCTGCTCTTCCCCCAGCCACGCTGTCTCTGCCTCCCTCTGTAAACTCCAGTGGCTCCCCATTGCTCCCAGGACCAAAGCCGATAGGCTCCGCTTGGCCCTTCCTCTCACTCCCCAACGCATAGCCCAGTGCCCCACTGGGCAGACACTGGCCTGCTGGGGCTGCCCCCATCCCCGGGGGGCTCCCCGACCACTGCCCTCCCGGCCAAAAACCCACCCTCTAGAGGAAACCTTCCCTGACCCCTGCTGCCCTTTAAATCTTCCTGTTTATCCCATTTACAGCTTCCCCACGACTGTCTTTTGCCTCTTTTTGTATCTGGGCACTTGGCACAGTACCTGGCAAGCAGCAAGCTAAATGCTCACTTGCTCTAATTGATTGAAAGTCTAGGAGGGCCTGCATGCCTGGCGGCTGAAATGAGGATGGGGGTGGCTAGAATGGACGAGGCTTGGCCCTGGATTCGGTCTCGGTCTAGGAGGCCTGGGAAAGGGAAGAGCTGAGGGGGGTGCCCATACAGAACCAGGAGACATCTTTGTGGGCTGGCCAAGGC
Source organism: Dromiciops gliroides (assembly GCF_019393635.1). NCBI lineage: Eukaryota > Metazoa > Chordata > Mammalia > Microbiotheria > Microbiotheriidae > Dromiciops > Dromiciops gliroides. Next base: position 745,424,892 of record NC_057861.1, read on the forward strand.
CCATTGCCTGGCATCTCTGACTGCCCAGGCCTGACTCACTGTCCTAATGCATGCATCTCAGTGCCTATCACTGTTGCTGGTGCCTTTCCCACCAGGCCCGTGCCCACCTAGGGCCGTGCCCAGGACCCCAGCCTCAAGTGCCACATCTTTGGCTTCCAGGACTCGCAGGAGTAGGGCCTCTGACGACACGCTCGACATTGCCTTCGCCATTCAGAGACCTCTGGTGGCCGAGCATCACTTGCCACCATCTTGGAGTGACCAAAGAAAGCAGCGATCCTGGGAATGCAATCACTCAAATATTTGTAGGCCCAGAGATGTGACCTTATAGGTCTTCTAGCACTAACCAGCACAGACTCTTCTGTCTGCCTCACTGGCCAGCTCCCTCCTCTTCCCCTAGGTGTGAAGCCCTCTCTGCTATTCAGCGTGAGGGAGCCCAAGAGGGTTGTGGAATATACTGAGAAGAGGACTTTGATAGGAGCTGTTGGACTTTGGGGGCTGAGTGGAGGGTGGGTGGGAGAGCCTGAGGCCAGGAGGGGATGAGCAGGGCCTGAGCTGGGACCTCGGTGTATGAGTGGAGAAGAGACAAGCACTTAGGAAGAAGTCCCTATTCTGGCCAGGCACTGTGCCAAGCCCTGGGTGTAGGGGTATACAAAAGAAACTCCTTGCTTTTACATTGTTTTGTTTTGGGTGAGGCAGTTGGGGTTAAGTGACTTGCCCAGGGTCACACAGCCAGTAAGTGCCAAGTGTCTGAGGCCAGATTTGAACTCCTGACTCCACCACACCACCCAGTGGCCCCCACTCCTTGCCTTTAAGAAGCTTCCATTCTAACGGGGGAGGGAGCTGAAAAGAAAAGGCTGGAGGGCGAGGGAAGCTGGCTGGCCCAAGGCTCAGTTCCCCAGAAAGCCCCCAGGAGGATGATATGTCAGGCATCCGTGTCTTCTTGGGCAAGCAGACTGCAGGGCTGCTAGGATGTTCTTCTGCAAGGAAGCCCCGGGTGCCAAGGGCTGCTGGGGATCAGATGGCAGCAGGGGGTAGTCTGGAAGTCTGGTGCAGAGAAAGAGGGAGCACAGGTGAGGGACCCTGTGAAGGGAGGAGCATCTTCCCTGCGGCACGGATGAGAGTAAGGCCTGCGGGATGACGCTGAGGTGGCGAGCCCCACTGGCCTCGGTCAGGACGAGGATCTTCAGGGAGAGGGGTGATGGAGGGCCCAGTGTCGGAGAAGGTATGTGTTAAGGCGGCTGCCTTGGCCAGGAGGAGGGCCTCTCCTCCGTGTGAGAGAGGGGTGAATGAAGACATCTGGACCATATCAGACGAGGGAGGTCTCAGGCCATGGCCTCTCCCCCCCCCCCCAGTTAGGTCCTCAGCTGACAGGGTAAGGGGAGGCTTGGAATGGCTGCTGTGATGAGTGGCACAGAGAACCAGTTAGGGAGGTCTCAAAGGACTGACTGCTGGATGGAGAGCCCAGCTGAGATGTCCTAAGGAAACACAGCCGGGGTGGGCAGCAGGTTTGTGATCCGCAGCTTGTCTCAGAGACTCCCCAGGTAAGGGGGGAGCAGGCTGCAAGGAGACGGACAAGGAGGAGGAAGCCAGCTTAGGAGGGGCTTTAACAGCCAAACAGGGGGGCAGCTAGGTGGCACAGTGGATAGAGCACCGGCCCTGGAGTCAGGAGTACCTGAGTTCAAATCCGGCCTCAGACACTTAACACTTACTAGCTGTGTGACCCTGGGCAAGTCACTTAACCCCAACTGCCTCGCTAAAAAAAAAAAAATAACAAAAAAAAGCCAAACAGGATTGACTATTTGATCTTCAGTGTCATAGGGAACCACCTGAGTTTACTGAATGGGGAGTCAGGAGAAAGTGACATATATGGCCACACCTACACTTTTAGCTCTTCAGTTGCAACTCTCCATGACCCTTTCTTGGCAGAGATACTGCAGTGCTCTGCCATCTCCTTCTCCAGGTCATTTGACAGATGAGGAAACTGAAGCAAACAGGGTGAAGTGACTTTCCCAGGGTCACACAGCTAGAAGTATCTGAGGCCAGATTTGAACTCAAGGAGTCCACTGGGCACTCTCTGCACTATGGCGCCACCTAGGGGTCCCTTCACTTCAGGTAGATCATTTTGACAGCTGAGTGGAAGATGGAATGGAGTGCAGAGAGCTGTGGCCCGCGGACCACCAGCAGGCTGTGGCAGTGATCCAGACATGAAGTGCTAAGGGCCTGCCCAGGGTGATGGCGTCAGAGGAGAAAAGGGGTGGCCAAGGTAGAATTGACAAGGCTTGGCAACAGATTTGATGAGGGAGAGGAGTCAAAGATGAGAGCCGGGATGATGGGGAGAAGGGCATTACCCTCAGTATTAATAGGAAAGTTAGGAAAAAGGAAAAGCTTGGGGAAAAAGAATGTTTCATTTTGGACATGGTGAGTTTAAGTCTACTCTGCATCCATTTGAGATGTCCAGCAGTGGTTGGAGATTTGAGACTGGAGATCAGCAGAAAGGTTAGGGCCAGATGAATAGAGGGGAGAATCATTGGCATGCAGATGATCACTGATTCTAGGGGAGCAGATGAGACCAAGTGAAAGTAGAGAGGGAGAGGAAAGAGGGCCCAGGACTGAGCCCTGTGGGACACCCACAGTTAGCAAAGGAGACTGAGGAGAGGCCACAAAATAGCCCAACTAGGACTGAGCAGGGGAAGAGGATGATTGACAGTCTGAAAAGCTACAGAGATGTCAAGGATGAAGATTGAGAAAAGGCCCTTAAATTTGTCGAGCAAGAGATATTTGAGTAGATTATGTTGAGTGATGAGATTAAAAGCCAGATGCTAAGGAGTTTTAAAAAAAGGAGAGGAAAAAAGTGGAGGTAGTTTTTACAAACATCCTTCCCAAGGAGCTTAACCACAAATGGGAGGAGAGTCCTGGGATGATAGCTTAGCAGGGAGGGAGGCACCAATTGAGCATTTTTTGAGGGTAGGGGAAACATAGTAGGGAAGCAGCCAATAGAAAGGGAGAGCTGACTATGAGAGTGTGAGTGGGTACAGCAGATGGACCAACCTGCTGAAGGAGATGAGCCAGAATGGGATTACTGTGGAGCTAGCTAGCCACGAGGCAGTTGGTTATGTAACGTGAATTTGTATTGGATAGAACCTGAGGGGATGTCCATCAATTAAGGAAAGGCTGAACAAGTGATGGTATACAAACTGATGGAATACTATTGTGTGGTGAGAAATAATGAAGGGGATTGTTTCAGAAAAACCTGGGAAGACTGGTATGAATTGATCAAAAGTGAAATGTGCAGAACAAGTAAAACAATGTATGCAATAAAAGCAATAGTGTAGCGATCATCAACTTTGAAAGACTTGGTCACTGGATTAACACAATGACCAACCACATTTCTAAAGGACTTGCTAACCACCTCCAGATAGAGTGCGATTGAGACATATCTTCTTCTTTTTCTTTCATTTAGGTTACAGCTAATGTGGAAATTGTTTTGCACGTCTATCTATCTTTGTCACGGTCTTGTTTTCTTGCCTTCTTAATGGGTGGGAGAGGGAGAGAATTTGGGACTGAAAATGAAATTGAATTAACACCGAGTCAGCATCATTTCACAATAGGGAGCCACTGGAATTTATTGAAAGAGGGAGGTGAAACAGACATATGCTTTAGGAAGGTAAGTTTGACAACTAAGTAGAGGATGTACTGGAATGAAAAGAGACTATTTGGGAGCCCAAGAAGAAAGCTAGTAGTTGAGGTGTGAGGTGATAGGGGCCTGAGGAGTATACAAGAGACATTAGGAAGTGTGTGGGCCAAATTTAATATATGGAGAGTTAATTGGGTGACTCGCCGAAATATTGGGGTCCCGGAAATATGAGGGACCTTTAGGTTCAAAGCTCCCTCCCCTCTGAACTGCCCTTTTAGATATTTCTCCTAAGCCAATAAGAAAGGAGCCTTACAGCTTTAATTCACAAAAGGATCAGATTTTATTTCTTGGGAATTAATTAAACAACAAAGGTGAAATTAATAAAATTCAAAGATAAGGAAATAGGAAAAAGAAATACAGATAAATTCTCTTAACTCTAAACTTAGCCTATGCGATCCCCAGATCGTTTCCAATTAAGCTAATTCAAAGGAAATTTAGGGTTTTCTGTGTTCACTCACCAAAACCTGGAAAGTCTACACTTGCTCCTGCCACAGGCAAGGCAGAAACCAGAGAGAGAGCTAGCATTCCCGAAGTCCCTCAGCTTCCCCTCAGGGGAGTGTTCAATCTCCCTCCCCCAAAAGGGGAGGTCCTTCAAAAACTGCCTCTGGAGAGTTCTCCTTCTGACCTCAGTAGCATTTGTCACTCAGGGTGGGCCTGGTATGGCCTCTCCCAAATGAGTCAGCTAAAACTCCAATAACTTTTTGCCACTTTTTACTACAGAAGGTAGGATCAATAAGACTTAGCAACTGTTTGTAGGGGGGGTGGGGGTAGGGTTAGAGACTAAGAAATTGAGGCTGACACCTAGGTTGTATGCCCGAGTAGATGGCACTACCCTTAACGGTAAGAGGAAAACTAGGGGAAAGGAAGCAATGGGGTTAGGGTGGGGTAGGGGTAATGGGTTCAGTTTTGAGTCTGTTGAGTCTAATATGTACTTGGAGATGACCAGTAGGCAACTAGAAATGCCTAGAGAGTAGAGGTCAGGGAGTGAATTAGTGCTGAACACACTTGAAAATTATCTGCAGAGAGATTGAAACGGAATTAAAATAGAAAATTGAATCCCAGGGAGCGAATGAGATCGCCAAGCAAAATGATATAGAAAAGAGAAGAGAAGAGGGCCCAGGACAAAACCTCGTAGGGTACCCACAGTAAGCGGGTAGTTTGTTCTTCGTTTTCGAAGAGGACCATGATGTCAGGATGATGTCATGACTTGTACTGAATTGGACTGAAGCGAGAGGCGGCTGTGCAAGATCACCAACCTCACTCTAAAACTCTAATGAGTGGTCACCAATAAATTAGAAGCTTTAACAAGAGTTTAGACTCTTAAGCATTTATTAAGGAGCATAAGAATTTGGTGAGGAGAGAAAAAGAGGCCTGTTAAGGCTAAAATTCTAGCTAAACTGTCTAAAATATCTAATGAGTGGTCGCCAATAAATTATAAGCTTTAGCAAGAGTTAGACTTTTAAGCATTTATTAAGGAGAATAAGAATTTGGTAAAGAGAGAGAAAAAGGCCTAGATTCCTATCTATTAAAGGGAGAGCACATTTCTAGCTCCCTTCTCCGCCAGAGTCCAGAGGAAAGAGAGTGAGACCGAGCGCCAGTCTCTTCCTTCCTCCTCCCACTAGTCCGCGTCACTTCCTGAAGCCTGGTCTTGCCCTCAAAGACCTTTGCTTCATGGGCAGAACTCTTCTACAGTAAGTATCCAGCAGGTGGCGTCATTCCAATCGTTACAGTCCCCCCTGTTGTTCCTCAAGAAACAAAATGTTTCCTTGACGGAACAGTAAAAACAATATAATAACTATTGCTAACTAATAATATGTGAACAACAATATAGAAAAGGAAGAGAGGAAAGTTTTGTCCAGAGGGGCGATTTTTTTTTTTTTGTCCTCATGAACCGACGCTTTGACATTAGTCTTGCAAAGGGAGGGCCTCTGCAGAGAATACACGTTACAGATGGTGTATATTATAACAGAAAGAGAAAAGAGAAAAAAAAAACAACAACAAAACAAAACTGTTCATTTAAAGTCTCTGAAAGTCTTTTCTCAGATGTCCTCTAGGTGTAGTCGTAGAATGGAAGTCTTTTCAGGGGTTGATGTGTGGATGCTGGTAATCAGCCAGGAAATTTCCTACAAAATTGAGCTTAACACAACTTTAAAATAGCTTTGTCAATAATAAAATCAAACAATGAAAGTTCTCAAAAACATGTCTAAGGGAATACAGAATCTTAGTTGTTACACATGAAACATATAATAAAACAAAAATTGAAACATTCTTTAAAATTATAATATTACTATAGTCCCCCCCTTATGGAGGGTAATTGAGAAGACAATTGCTGCAATATTAATTATTAAAAATAATTTTTATCTGTTTCATCACTTTTTGCATCATCTGCCTAATTATCCTCATGCCATTATGAGAAATTTTAAAATCTAATATAATTAGTAACAGATGTCAAGGCCAAATTCAACACTGTTATTTATCATGACACCTGAGATAATTATGGGGGTTACCATAAAAGAACAGAGAAATGATGGGATATGAGCATTCCCACACTTGAGCAATATGTACTGCCCATACAGTATGCCAGGCTTAAAATAGGTGGATGGAATATACGTCCATGCCACCGAACATATTGGAGGAAACTGAGTCAGACTTAATCAGATGCATGGGATTGAGATGGTCCATGGCATCAGGCATATAGGAGGGAGCATAGAAGCCAGGTGTAGAAGTGAGATGGGTGGGATCAATACTTCCAGCCATCTGTACGATATTGTGGGGAAAAATAAAATAAAATATTAAACCAAGAGAATCCAACCTCAACATTTGTCAAAAGCCGTTCCCTTGGCCATACCTTGACTTCATGCATGTCTCCCCTCATGTGACAGTTCAGTGTCTGCTCTTGCATGTATTCCTCTTGTGATTGGATGGCATCTTGGCCAACTGGCATCTGATAACTCAGAATAAAGGCAATTAATGTCTTAAATGATAAGTTCCCATAATCCAAGTCTCATATGGATTTAAAATTGAGGATAATAAATGATTGCAAAAAATGTGAATACATCTTGACTCAAAATATAATATATAATTATGCAACAATTTCAAATAATACCCTTTTTTTTTTACTTAGTATACAATTACTTTTTTGAAAAATCTGAACATATTTAAATAAAAGTTAAAGCACAACACAATCTCAAAGACAACTTTTACAAATGTTCCCCTCTTTTTTTTTTTTTTGGAATATGCTTATCAAAAATAATACTTCTAGAATCAATTTACACTTGCCATGGCAAACAATTTGCTAGGGAAATGCTTTAAAGAGTTTGATCAAATAATCAGTTGAGAAAAAATAACAAAAACAAACAACTCAGAATATGGGAGCACAATACTCCTAGAATTAACATTGTATTATGAAATCAAAACCATCTTGCAATGTTTCAAAATTAGAGAGATGAATAAATAGAAAAAATACACACGGAACAATAAAAGACAATGAAATTCAAACTAGGGAAATCTAAATGAATATGAACTTAATATTAATAAGAGTATTATAAAATATAAACTTGATCATATGACTATAAAAAGCTTTACAAATATTCTCCTTGTTTTAGAAACTAAGTATAAGTCACAATCTCAAAAGCATGAAAATCTCTATGAAAATAAACCCATACCATTAATTTCAAAATGTATATATAATAGCATAGAAATCCTATGTAACCTCTGAACTGATACTATTACTCTGAGTGAATTCAGAACACTTTTGATTCTGATATCTAAAATCCCCAACACTCATATCAATACCTTGCCCCTTACTTTTACATTTCTGTACAATATATACCCTTCCATGGCAAAAGAAGCAGAGTCTTGAACTATGTTGATGATTGTCATTCTTATACAGCTTAAATTTTTCTTCTTTAACCCCTCTATATTGTCTGTCAGTCTTTTCACCATACAAATGCTTTATAAGATTACTAATGAAAGACAAAAGCAGGTTAGCAAAATTATCAACAAAACGAGCATATCTGGAATTTAAAGGGTTTTCTAAGGTTGTCTCAGAAGCACAGCCAGGCTGGGGAAGGGCTGAGCCTGAAGCTGCAAATGTAGTTAGAGAAAGTTGAGCATGCGCATCAGATCTCTGGACTTCCCAGGCAGGGGAAGCTATGGGCTTGGCCATAGGAGGAGTAGAGGGTGGGGTCTGGAGAGGAGGGGAGGGACCAGCACAATTTGAATCAGACTTGATTTTGAACTCAGGCCTGGATTCCTCTTCCCCCACTTTGCCTCCAGGTGCTAGGGGATTAAAAGCTTCTAGAGGGTGGGTCATTGCCTCCAGGCATGCAAAATTAAAGCAACAATTACTGTTAGAACTGGGAAAAGCTGCGGGAATCTCTTCAGGTTTCTCTGAAAAAGCATGGTTGGGAGAGGGAGAGATATTTCCTTGTGTGAGTAAGTTGCTGGCTCTTTTAACAAAAATAAAAAGAAAATAGAAAATCCACAAAAACAAAGCATTAACATGATCTTATCTCCCATTTGTCTGGTTAAACAGACTAAAATCAAAAATAGGATAATTAGGGAGTTTAAAAGGTCCATTCGAAAAAATTTAAAGGGAAAACACAGCCAGTGCGCCAGTACTTAGCAGTTAAAGGGAGAGGGAGGGGAAATTTCTTACCCAACCAGAAGATCAGAAGAAGACTGAGGGTTAGCTTTCCTCTTCGTGGTCAGCCATCTGTTAAGGGTTAAAATTCTAGCTAAACTGTCTAAAATATCTAATGAGTGGTCGCCAATAAATTATAAGCTTTAGCAAGAGTTAGACTTTTAAGCATTTATTAAGGAGAATAAGAATTTGGTAAAGAGAGAGAGAAAGGCCTAGATTCCTATCTATTAAAGGGAGAGCACATTTCTAGCTCCCTTCTCCGCCAGAGTCCAGAGGAAAGAGAGTGAGACCGAGCGCCAGTCTCTTCCTTCCTCCTCCCACTAGTCCGCGTCACTTCCTGAAGCCTGGTCTTGCCCTCAAAGACCTTCCCTTCATGGGCAGAACTCTTCTACAGTAAGTATCCAGCAGGTGGCGTCATTCCAATCGTTACAGGCCCAGATGCCTACATCTATCTATCTCAGGGAGCCAGCATTTCCAGCTCCGCTCTCCATGAGGTCCTGATGAAAGAGAGAGAGCCAGCCTCGCCCCTTCTTCCTCCCAGAAGCCTCCTGTGAAAACTGGAAACATCCCATCCACACGCACACACAGCTCCAAGCTAATTGGCTGGTAGCTTTGATAGATGGTACCCATGAGCAAACGTTACTTCCTGACACCAAGGAACTGACCTTCCAAGCCACATGGCTTGCCCTCAGATGCCTTCTCCTCATGGTGGAGCTTTCCTACAGTAACTCTCCAGCAGGTGGCATCACTCCAATTGTCACAGGGTCCAGTGGCAAGATAGAAGGACAACTGGAGATGGCTCCAGAATTTTTTTTTTTAAGGCAACTGGGGACTTGCTCAGGGTCACACAGCTAGTAAGTGTCTGAGGTGAGATTTGAACTCAGGTCCTCCTGACTCCAAGGCCACTTTTTTATCCACTTCGACACCTAGCTCTCCTACAGTAAGTGGGTTAGACCTGAATGAAGATCCAGCAAAGGAGGCTGAGGAATGGTCAGCCAGAAAACAGGATGGGAGTAATCCAAGGATGGGATTTTGCAAGGTATGATTGGTGATAAGAAAAATAGGATTGGGAGTAAGAGATCACGAGGTAGAGAAGATGGAAGATGAAAGATTATGGTCAGATAAAGGAACTTCAGTTTATGAACTTGGAAGGGAAACCTGTGAGGTGATGGCCAAATCGTGGGTATGTTCATCTCTGTGTAGCCCCCCCCAACATTAAGAGTATTTGAGGGAGCATCAACATGTACGTTGAAGTCCCCTGCTGTGAGGGCACAAGTGGGGATCAGGAGAAGAGCCCTGAGGCTCACTAGATGATAGCTACAAAGGAGCTTGATGAGGTGATGAGTTTGGATCAAGGGCCCCTCGGAGCACCAGAGGATTCTGAGCTAGCGTGGCAGAGCCTGGGGCCGGTGATGTTCTGGCTCCAAAGTGCATCCGATACAACTTCTTGGCCAGGTGGCCCGAGCTTTTCACAGCCTGGCACAGCCCTTCTTGCTGTTGCAGCGTGTACCCTCTTTCCCCTTTCCCCACCCTTGGCTTTCTGCATCCGAGCTATGTCGGCCTACTGACCTCTGCCCACACAGAACGCAGAATTTCCCTTCTCCAGGTCCTTTGGTTGCCTCCTTCCCTGGGATGCTCAGCCTTTCCTGACCCTCTTGCCCAGACTGCTGAGGCACCTCCTTCCAAAGGAAAGGGGAAGAGGAAGGGTGTCTCCTCTGAGTCTCCCCTGTAATCTTTGCACACGGCCTGTGTGTGCTGAGGTGTCTGTACTTCTCTAGTCCAGGGCTGGCTTCATGGTGCCCACGGACACATAGTAAGCACCGAATGCTTGTTGACTGATCTTCGAGCTCTTCTTAGACTCCTTCTTGCATTCCTGGAATCCTGACGCCCTTCATCACATTCTGCATCTATAATCACCCCTTAAGTCCTGTCTACACCGGCTTCAAGCTCCCTGGCAAAATGGGCTCTTGCTCTTCTCAGTCCCTTTCTGACTTTTCTCCCCTCTCCTGTTGAATGTCTTTGTTTTGGTTCTTTTTAGGCTCAGATATACAGGGCGTTTCCTTTTGGATGGGGGGTCTCAGCTCCATTTCTTTGGGGAACATACTTCTCAGCTCTTTGTGGACTCTCCTAATTGCCATTTCCTTCACAGTTAAAGGTCTTCCTCCTGGCTGCTGGCAGTGGGACATTCATCACTGCACGACTTGGAGTTTGAAGAGGGTTTTTCTTTTTTGTTTTATGGCAATTTGTAGAGTCTCGATCAGTGCTCTGGACTGTTTTCTTGTATTATGTCCTCTGTTATGCTGTTGAGTCTTCCTTATTTGACGTGGGCTCCTTATGGTCTCTCTGCACGTCCTGTCTTCAGTGGCAAATACACTGGCTTGTATAGGATTCGTGGGTCCTTTTATTACAGCAGCCATTTGCATCTCTCTTGCCAAATGTGTCTCCCCTTAACAATTTTTCCTACTTTTGTTTTTATTTTTAATTCTGCCTTGAGGGTATTTTTTTTGTTTTGTTTTGTTTTAGCCTAAATTCATTCCTTATTTGTTCTTTTAAGAGTGTATTTTTTGGAGCAGCTAGGTTGTACAGTGGATAAGAACACTGGCCCTGGCATCAGGTGTACCTGAGTTCAAATCCAGCCTCAGCCATTTTACTAGCTGTCTGACTCTGGGCAAGTCACTTAACCCTGATTGCCTCCCCCCAAAAAGTGTATTTTTCTTTTGATCCATTCTGGAGGTTCTCCCTCTTCCATGTCTGGGGAATCTAAAGGATTCTCTCTTTGCCTGAATGGTATTGGCTCATTTTCCTTTCTATTATAATGCTTGCCCAGAGTACTTTCATTTCTCTTTGAGGTTTTATTCATCCTTCTGTTTTTCTGATTCTGTTTGCTGGGCCAGCTAGCTGGCACAGTGGATAGAGCACTGGCCCTGAAGTTGGGAGGACCTGAGTTCAAACCTCACCTCAGACACTTACTAGCTGTGTGACCCCGGGCAAGTCACTAACCCCAGTTGCCTTAAACAATCCAGGGCCATCTGATTCTGTCTGCTTATGAACTAGGGTTTTTAGCCACACAGTTTCTCTCCAACTTTTGGGCTTTCAGCTCTTCTCTCGTACTGCTGACACTTGTCTTTGTAAATATCCATTCCTTACTTTTTGACTCTTCCAGTTCCATAGCACCACCCCCTTTCCCCAGTCTGGTTTGCTGGACAGTCTGTTTCTCTGTGTTGGATGACACGGGTTGACTGGTCCCAAATCCAAAACCCCTGAGGGGTAAAGGACTGGCCCCAGCTGGGTTTCCAGTCCCCTTTCTCTCAGGCCCTGTGCTCATTAAGCTCTAGCTTGTGCCACCCCTCTCTGTGGCTCAGTGTCTCTGGGGCAAGGCCGATTCAGGCTAAATCACTGCTGTGGAGATCACCACAGATGCACCCCAAAGTTCACTGTGGCAGGCATGCAGAATTGGTTGGGAATGGAGTTCTGAGTATTCTTGGATATTACTTAGGAGGATTTACACTTTTGGTGGCTTCAGCCAAAGTTACTCTAAATCTGGCACATTCTTTCTTTTTTTAATTTTTGAGGTTCTAGGGTTTGAGAAGTCTGAAGAACATACTGTTTGACCATCTTTCTGATCACATAATCCATGGCAGTATGGGAAGATAATGTGGGATGCCCCATGGATCTTTGTGTTTTGAAAGTCTGGGAAGGCGTGCTTGCCCTGAGGTAGAATGAAATAGCATCTAGAGATCTCAGTGGAGTCCCAGAATTTCCCCAAATTCACTATAGGCTTTTGTGTAAGAAGTGCAAGATGTTTTTAAGGCACGTTAATATAATTTGATGATATTGCTTTTCACTCGTTTCAGTCGGATCCAACTTCGTGACTCCATGTGGGGTTTCCTTGGCAAAGATACTGGAGTGGTTTGCCATTTCCTTTTACAGATGAGGTAACTGAGGCAAACAGAACTTGCCCAGTATCACACAGGTAGTAGCTGAGGCTGTATTTGAACTTGTGTTCCTGAATCCAGGCTTGGCGCTCTATCCACTGCACCATCTAGCTGCTAAAAAGAGAAGTGATTATTTCCTAGGAAGAATATTCACATTGACCTATGAGCTTCATTACTTTAGTTGCAGTTTGGGAAAATAAGCAATAATGGAATGAAGTATTCAGTATGGAAACTTTATCCTATTTTCAGTTTTCAGCCCAAAGGATTCACACAGAGTAGAAGAAAAAAAAATCCACCCCAACCCCTTGCTGCCTTATAAAGGGAAGCAATTTAAAAGATAAGTGAAAACCTGGAATTGTGATGTTATTGTCTGCAAATCTTCATAATGATTCTCCACTGGTACTCTGATGACACTCTTACCAAAGACTTAAATGCACTGATGTAGATGAGGAGTGCAGAACCAGAAGAATTTGCATAATGGCCCAAATAATATAAAGGAAGATAATTTTGAAAGACTTCACAGCTGTGATCAGAGCAGTTATCAATCAGGACCACAGAAAATTAATGATAAGCCCCGCTTCCTACCTCTTAGCAGAGGACTGCATTAGTGCTGCAGGATGAGATACTGATTTTCAGGCATAACAAATATATTGATTTGCTTTTTCTGACTATTCTTATTTATTTATTTATTTTTGCAGGGCAATGAGAGTTAAGTGACTTGCCCAGGGTCACACAGCTAGTAAGTATAAAGTGTCTGAGGCCGCATTTGAACTCAGGTCCTCCTGAATCCAGGGCTGGTGCTTTATCCACTGCGCCACCTAACTGCCCCCGACTATTCTTATTTTCTACAAGAGAGAGCTTTTATGGGAGGGAAGATAGAGCTCATGAGTAATGTTAAAGATATTCCCCCCAAATTAAGAAAATCGCATCAAGGCAATATGAAAAAAATACAGAGAAGAAAACAAAAACCTTCAGGAGGGGACTTTTTTACTACCTTGTTAGGTTTTACTTTTATAAATAAGTATAATAATTGCACGTGTATTATCTATATCTGATTGCTCACCACCTCAGGGAGGGATAGAATTTGCAACACAAAACTAAATTTAAAATGTTCATTTTTTAAAAAAGTACATATAAGGGGGGCAGCTAGGTGATGCAGTGAATAAAGCACCGGCCATGGATTCAGGAGGACCTGAGTTAAAATTCCTCCTCTGATACTTGACACTTACTAGCTGTGTGACCTTGGGCAAGTCACTTAACCTTCATTGCCCTGCCTTAAAAAAAAAAGTATATATAAGGAAAGCTCTTCCTTTTTTTACATGTGGAAATGTTTATTGATGATTTAGTTCATAATAAAAATGAAACTTTTTAAAGACTTTTATGGAGTAAATGATTTAAAGAACAGACAGCATTAACATTTTAGAAGCCTAACTTGAAAACCCCCAAAGAGGAGTCATTAATGGTCAGGTTCAGTTTCAGCTTAGGAGACAAGCTTTCAGGCAGTTGTACTTGTCTCTGTGTTACTGAAACATCTTTCTCAGTAATTTGGATAAATGCACAGATTGCATGTTTTTCAAGTTTATGGATGGACCAGCGGGATAAGCTAACTCACTGCACAAGGGAGTCAGGATTCAAAAACATCTTGCTAGACAACATTAGTTGTCTGGTTGGATCGAACAAAATGAGATTTAATGGGAATAAATGTCACTTTTACACTTTGAAAACCACTGCTTGACCGTGCCCTCCACAGTCTGCTCTGCTCTCTGGCTCCTGACTCCATCACGCATCCAGCCCTCTCCCTTCATTGCCAAATCTAGAAGCCTTCTTCCTTCTTGACTTTGGCAGCATTTGACAGTGCTGATTATCTTCTCCTTCTAAATGTTGTCCCCTCTGTTTTCTCCTGGTTATCTTCCTATCTATCCAGCCACACTTCCGTTTCTTTTGCTGGTTCTTCTCTCGAATCCTCATGGCCAGTCAGCCCACATATCTCACATACCCAATCCGTTGCCAAATCTTGTTTCTACCAAAATAATATTTCTCACCCTATGTTCCTTTCCCTCCACTCACACAATCATAACCCTAACTCAGACCTCCATTACCTGTTGTCTCCCTGCCTCAGCGGTCTCTCCACCTCACTGTAGGCCTGCAGTTAAAAGCTAGTTTACTGCTTGTTTGGAGATATTGTAGAGGGGGCTAGACTTGGTAGCCTGTGGGGTCCCTCTGACTTTCAGGTTCTGTGAAAACATTTCCCTCTGCTGTGTGCGTACTTATATTTTTAATATCTTATCAGCTAGGGACCAAGTTTCTTCTTTCACATTCTGTCTTGCCTGGTGTGTAGACCAGTCGAGTTCACAGTCATTCAATTAGTGCAATCTGTCAAAATGATTTTGCAAGTCAGACAATACATTTGTGGTAGAATGGGCCCAGTTGTAACTAGCTGTTATTGTGGCTGGTGCAAATTTGTTTGAGGTGAGTGGGCAGCTTCTTGGTCTAATTTCATGAGGAGGGAGTTGGCTTGGCCCTCAAAAGTCTGACTCCCTTCATCACAGGAGTTGAGGGGAAAATGGGAGAGGGGCAAGAGTAATTGTCATGGGGTAGGAGCACAGTAAAGCTAGAATTGGGGAGGAAGCACACTTCACCCACCTACCCAATATCAGCATCTGGAAGAAGGCCCTGTTTACGCCAGGCTTTTTATATTTCTGAAAATATGAATTGTAGACTTTTGGACAGTACTTTCCCCAGACGACTTGCATTGCTTTGGTCATACGTGAGTAAGGCATTATTGTTGTCATTTCTGTGCTCTTCTACCATACAGCTCCTGTTCTCTAGCCTAGGGCTCAGGAAAGAATATACCACAGGCTGAGACATACCCACAGCTATCCTGTCTCAGCATGGGTTTACAGAACAATGAAGGAAAAGGTCTATTTTAGAAATAAATGAAGCACTTTTTCAGGTGAATAGAATTAGAGTCAGAAGTTGTCTCATTTAAAATAACTGTAAATGGGGAGATAGTATAAGAAATTGACCTTATGCCCTATGTGTTTTCTAGATAAACAACAACAAAACAACAGTTATGTGAACACCTGGGTTGTGTTCAATATGCTTAAGTGAAGGGCATTCTCAAAGAGATCTCACTATTCAGAAGGGAAGAGGGACTTGTTTCATAGCCCGAAAACCTTAAATAGTGTTTTTTAGCCTCTTACCTACATTTTGTTACCTTGCTTCACAGAATTAATTACTGACAGCAATATGAGAAAGTTAAATAAATATTAAAGAAGTTAAAGAAAAATATAGGGGCAGCTAGATGGCGCAGTGGATAAAGCACTGGCCCTGGATTCAGGAGTACCTGAGTTCAAATCTGGCCTCAGACACTTAACACTTACTAGCTGTGTGACCCTGGGCAAGTCACTTAACCCCAATTGCCTCACCAAAAAAATAAAAATTAAAAAAAAAATTAAAAAAATATATAAAAGTTAAAAAACATTAAATATTAAAATATTTTTTATTAAAGAAATAGTATAAAAAGATTGGTCTCTCCTGATTAAAAAAAAAAAATGTAACCAGGAAGATAAACACATATTTTGTTAGCTGTCCCCACCCAGAAATCAATTCATGGGAAACATACATATTTATTAAACTTTTTCCTGTATTTAATAATTGTAGATTATAGAAAAATGGAGACTCTCCTTTTTTTTTTTTTATCATGACACAAACTGATGCATTCCTAATGAGGAACAATCTGTTAAGTTGGAAATGTTGGGCACTTTTCTTTCTGGAAAATTCTGGAATAATTCAAGACTCCCTGATGCCATCAGCACCACTGCAGATTACAGTTCATCACGTCCTCTCCTCTTGCACCTGCTCCTCGGGGATTCAGTCACTCTTGTGCTCTAGACCCTGCTCTACTCCTTTGACATTTTATGGACACTGCTGAGCACTCAGGCCGTCCCGGTGTCACTGTCCTGGCCCAGTCCTCTTTCTCTACGTGCGTTTGGCTTGAATGCCCTTCCTGCAGGCGAATCACTGTGGCTGATGTGCTGAAGCTTCCTCACACTCCTTAGGCCTCTTTCCATGGTACGCCGTGTTTGGTGTTGGAGGAGACCTTAGATTGTGGAAGTGACTTGTCCAGGTCATGCATAAAGTAGGAGACTGCATTTAAATCAAAGCTCTCAGATTCCAGATCCAGGCCTTTGTTCATTGATTGCACGATGTCATGTACAGGTATGAGCATCTCATTTATCTTATCTGAAAAATGAGGGATTGAACTCCATGATCTCCAAGGTTGTTTCTAATGAAGCCTTGCGATTCCATAACATGTCTTAAAAATCAGTGCCCGTACGCCTTTAGAACTGTGTTGCCTCCAGCCAAAATTTCTGTTGCATCTGGATTAGAACATTTGGCCTCCTTCTTTTGTTTCTAAACCATATTTTCCAACAGTTATCGGTGCTTCCTCTAGGCCCGCTTTCAAATGGAAGTTTCCCAGTAGTAAAGTTAGAAAGGCTCAGTTGGAGGCAAAGTGGCCTTATGGAAAGAGGGCCTGGCTTCCCTTCCCAACTCCCCCATTCTCTCTTCTCTTTGTGACAGTGGGAAGGCTGCTTCCCTTCGAGTCTTCGTTTCCCCACCTTGAGAAGTAAAGAGGTTGGATTCAGTGCTCCCCAAGGTCCCCTCTACCTCTGAGTCTGTGATCCTATGATTTTGTCAGGTTCTTTTAGAAATTCTCCAGCTTTATCTCAACGACAGACATTGTCTTCAAAGTTCTTTTCTATTCATGGCAATCTGTTATGAGCACCACAAGGTTAAACGACCAACTGTCCTATGAAACAGTGTTGCCCTGGACAGCTCCTTTGTTTTTCTCCTGGAGGAGAATCTAGTTCTTCCATTGAACTTGAAATTCCTTGTGTCTTCGGGTTTCATTCATGATGATATTGTGTAGACGGGCACAACTCAATTTCTTCAGTAATCTAAACGCTTTTATTGGTCATTGGGCAAAGACCATGCATTTGGAGCTTCACTATTTGTGAATCCCGATCCCCATTTCCCTCATTTCTGCCATTTTACCTCTGTCTTAGCAAAAGCAGAAAGGGGCCAACCTGGCCATTTTATGTGTTTTTCTGTTTCCTGTGTCTCTGGCCAAAAAATTTACTGACTCATGGCTAACAGTCTTGGAAAGCAGGCTGGGTTGTTCATAAGGACTGTATTTACTATTCTACACAAGCCAGAGGGGACTTTTAGAATAGCAGTAAATAATTCTATGTGCATTTACACCGTGGGGCATGCTTCTTTCTTTAAGATAGGGGGAGGAGCTATGAAAATTGTATTTAATGGACAGCAGTTTATAATACCTTGTCCACATTGCTGTGATTACTATTTAATTATTGTGCCGGGGTGGGGGTGGGGGTGCAGATGTTGTGTAAAGATTGTGGTGGTGTCGATAGCTAGCAGCTAGGCTGGGAAGTGGGAAACCTGGGCTCAGGTTTGGCCACTGCCACTGACCCATCCTGGCTGTGACTCTGGGCAGTTTTCTTAGTGCTCAGGGCGTGTCCCTAAAGCAGTAAGTTGTAGGCAGTGATGTGCTGCTTCAAAGCGGTAGGGATGTCTGCCCATCTGAGAGTTCTTTCTTCCCATGAACCACAGGTCTAGCCCATAACCATCCTCGTTTTGTTTCTGTGGCTCTTGTGGTTTAATTGATTTATTAGTTATTT
Source organism: Dromiciops gliroides (assembly GCF_019393635.1). NCBI lineage: Eukaryota > Metazoa > Chordata > Mammalia > Microbiotheria > Microbiotheriidae > Dromiciops > Dromiciops gliroides. The sequence goes on from NC_057861.1 coordinate 745,442,868, forward strand.
ACAAAAAAATGTCCCCCCTCATATGTGTGTTATTCACATTTCTGATTAAAGCCAGCAGCTGGTCTACACGTTCTTCCCATACTTAAAAACAGATTTCTGCTGTCTCTGTTCTTTAGCTTTCGTTAGAAAAATCAATGAAAATGTGTTTGGGGAAAGCAGCCTTCTAAACAAATTCCTGTATTGGTGCACTTGACGCTAACAGGGTTTCTTGTCAGGCTGAAGGCTTTGCCTATGCAGGGATCTCTCCCTCTACTTTCTTTTGCTTTCCACATCCGAAAGAAGGATCATAAGACCAGAGGTTTTATAGCTGGAAGGGACGGGGAAACAGTCTCCAGTAGAGTCAGAGCTCTTCAAGGACGTGTTTTGTCTTTCTGTATCAAAGGCTAGCACTGGGCTTGGAAGGAGACCTCAGACACTTCCTAGCTGTATGGCCTCTGTTTACCTCAGTTTCCTGGACTTTAAAATGAAAATCAGGATAGATCCTCCCTTTTAGCACTGCTGTGAGGATCAAGTGAGATAAGAGTTGTACATGCTTAGCTCAGTGCAGGGTACATACTAAGGGCTATCTAAGGGACTTGAGCCTCAGAGGGCCCTTCAGGCTTGAAATCTATGGCTGAGACTCAGTGACCTTTAGCTTTCTTTCTGCACTTTGCTTCCCTTCTCATTCCTCCACTCCTGCAGGGAAAAAACTATAGAGAGAAATTAAAAGTAGCTCTGAGGGTCCGCCTCAGGCCCATCCAATTGGCAAGGCTGAACAGAAATGCTGGAAGGACATTAGCTCACCATCGCTGGCCCCAGGACCCGGTCCAGGTGGTCCAAAAAGAGCTTTGGAAGGATATATGATGAGCTAACGAGGCCACCACTGGGTGCGTCAAAGAGACCAGAGGAGGAGAAGGAGGAAAAAGAGGTGGAGGTACAAAAGTCTTTATACCAACTCTTCTTGTGCTGGCAAAGAACCGGAAACTAAAGCTGACTGAAGAACTCTGAGTGGCACAAGGAGCAGAAAGTGCAGGAAGAGACAGAAAGGTGATGGGCCCTGGGTACAGACTGAGATGTGTATGGGACATGGTCAGCGCAGGAATTTATTCGGCTTAACTATGCACATTTGTTACAAGGGGTTTGTTTTCGTTTCTTAGTGGGGGTGGTGGCAGGTGAGAAAGAATGATAGATTTGGGTAATTTCTAACTGTTCAGATCATTAAAGCATTGCAGTTTCCCCATGGGCCACTAGGTGGCGCAACGGACAGAGTGCTGGGCCTGGACTCAGGGAGACTCTTCTTCCCAAGTTCAAATCTGGCCTCAGGCACTTACTAGCTGAATGATCCTGGGCAAGTCACTTCATCCTGTTTGCCTCAGTTGTCTTATCTGTTTAAATGAACTGGAGAAGGAAAGGGCAAACCACTCCACTGTCTCTACCAAGAAGACCTCAAATGGGGTCACAGAAAGTCAGACACGACTGAAAAATGACTGAACAATTCCCTGAAGAGAATCTAGCTCCTCCTCCTCCTCCCTTTATTATTTTTAATCTGCCCATTTTACAAACACGCGCATGTGTGTGTGTCTATAGTTTTCTGGGTGCTATATGATCACAGCGGGCACTCCACTGTGTCAGGGTTCAAGTGAGGTGGCTGCATTATCCCTGGTGGCTACGAGATTTGGTTAGAACAAGTCTTTGCAGTTAGTTCTTTTCCATCTTTCTTTTCTGTGATGTCCTTCCACGAGCATTTACCGAGTACCTGCTCTGGGCCAGGTCTGGTGCCCTGTGCCAAGAATGAAACAATTGACTCTCCCATGCCCAGGATGACTGGGCTTGGTTCTACCCAAGCAGCCCGTGGAGTCTGGCATTATCTTTGTCCCTTCCATGCCATAATTTGCCCCAGGTCACACAGCCAGTAGCTTAAACCCAGGTCTTCCTGACTCTTAAGGCTGCCCCTCCATCCATTTTTCCATCATCTTCGCTCTCCCCACAAAGTGGGTAGTGTTTTTAGAGGGAGGCAGTTTTAGCCTGTGTTTGTGATAGAGCCAAGTCTGAAGGCAGGTTCTAGTCCAGAACTCTTTCTTCTTGGAATGACCCTATGATCCCGTCACATCTCCCACCCAAGCTGACAATTAAAAGCCACTTTTAAAACAATACTTGTTCATTTATATCGTGCTGTAAGGTTTTGCAAAGTATCTTTCCTCTCATTTTACCTATCCCATAAACCCATTTTGGTGCTTTCATTATTTTTCAAATGAGGAAACAAATGGGCTCAGAAAGGTGCCAACTTGCTCAGTCATTTAGCTAAGAAGCTTCTTTCTTTGTTTGCTTCAATCCTAGCTGGACTAGCTGGCCCCTGAGGCCCCTTCCTCCTTCACATCGATGACCCTATATATGCTTGGCTGACCTTCCAAGTCATGACTAGAAAGAGCTGTATTATCTGATTTCAATTATTTTTCTCATTTGTGTCTGAACACAGACTTTTTGGCCTTGTTTTTCTTTTGCTAAAGTAATTAAATTTAGACTGTCATTTGCTATATTATTGTGATTGATGGACTCTTTTTTCCTCCCCTTCCCCCCACCCCCAGTTATGAAAAGCCTCCTCCTGGACTTATCAAGGTGAGTATAGTTAATTATTTTGCTGTTTATAATCTGATCATTAAAAATAATTGGATTTGGAATAAACTTTTGTAAAATCAGATAATTATAAGATAACAATGATTCTCTCTCTCTCTCTCTCTCTTTTGTGAGGCAATTGGGGCTGTGAACTGCCCAGGGTCACACAGCTAGTAAGTGTCAAGGTTCTGAGGCTGGATTTGAACTCAGGTCTTCCTGAATCCAGGGCTGGTGCTCTATCCACTGTGCCACCTAGCTGCCCCTAGCATAACAATTCTTAAGGTACTTTTGGTAACACTGCTTCTCTGCTGCCAGTGATTTTTTTTTTGGGGGGGTGGCAATGAGGGTTAAGTGATTTGCCCAGGGTCACACAGCTAGTAAGTATCAAGTGTCTGAGGCCGGATTTGAACTCAGGTCCTCCTGAATTCAGGGCCAGTGTTTTATCCACTGCACCACCTAGCTGCCCCACCAGTGGTTTGTTTTTTTATTTTTAAGTATTTTGTGAATGCAACCAGAGTAGGGCTCAAAACCTTTTTAACATCTTAGACACCTTTGGCAGTTTGGGGAAACCTGAGGACCCCTTCTTTAAATGCACAAAATAAAATATGTAGAATTTCCAAGGAAACCAATTCTTACCAAGTTCATGGCCTCTCTGAAATCTATACACAAACCCCATGGGGATCCACAGACCCAAGGTTTGAGAATTTCTTATCTACCGTACTCGTCCGTGTGCGCACTAGCACTGGGAATGGCGCCTCTTGCAGTCAGAGGCCGGCTCAAGCTCCACCTAAATCTTAGGTTGCTTTTTTCTTTACTGATTGTCTGCATTTCTCTTCTGTTCTCTTCTCACGTTGACTGTGCTGCACATTTTAGTACTTCATCATACAGACTAGTCCCCTTAGCTATGGTTAGTGCCTTAAGAGTTAGAAGGCACAGAGGAAATATTCTTTCCCCATGAAAGAATCCTTTCTAGAATGTCTCAAACAAATGACAGCTTACTACTTTCTTTAAAAATGATGGGAAGATCATTACTTCTTGAAAAGTTTGTTTCATGTTTGGATAGTTCTAATTATTAGAAAATTCAGTTCATTCCAAGAAACACTTATTAATCATTGGCTGTATAGAAGACCTTGTGCTGTATTCTGGAGATTCGGTGGCAAAAATGAGATCACCCCTCACTTCAAGGAATGTGTGTTCCACTGAGGAAATAAAGCAGCATGTACACATAGGAGCAAATGAAATACAAAGCGTATATGCAGTAATACAAAGTACTGTTTCACAAAGGAGAGAGCATTAATAATTGGGGAAGGATCATGAAGGGACTCCTATCCCAGGCACCTGGGTGGGGCTTTGAAGGAAGCAAATAGGGAAACGCCAGATGGAGAATCTGATCAGAAAGGAATGTGGAAGGGGAAGAGTATGAAATTAAACTGGAAAATGAGAGCCAAGTTGTGGGAAGCATTTGTATGGTGTCCTCAGTACCTCAACGCAGTAGGCTACCATGGAACATCAATGAGCAACTGTGTGCAATATTAATTATTGGGTTGAGGCTCTTGCAACATTCCCGGGTAGAGATGAGTTGGACCTGAACGAGGGCTTGAGTCTGTGGGACTTTTATTTTGTCTTTGTATCTCCAGTGCCTAGCCTGGTGCTCTGTACAAAGCAGATGCTTATTAAAATGTTAAACTGAGTGCATTATTAAATAAAGAATGTAGGTTCCAGCTGGATGCTAACCATGTAAGAAGCAGTTAGGTGGTTCAGTGTATAGAGCACTGGGCTTTATCAGGAAAATCTGAGTTCAGACCCAGCCCCAGATACTTACTAGCTATGTGACCCTGGGCAAGTCACCTAACATCCACATGTCAGTTGGGGTTAATAGTAGCACCTACCTCTCAGGGTTGTAAGGAACAAATGAGATGATAATTGTAAAGTGCTTATCACCCCTGGCCCATAGTAAGCATTATTAGAAGTCATAGTTGTTGTTGTGATTATTATTATTACTCACTTATTTGAGATGAACTAATATTTCATTCATTTAGTGTCGATTCATAAGTGACCTCTAATCATGAAATTAGTTCTGTTTTGGGGTGGAATGAAATTATTTTAGTATTTAGTAATGAGCTTAGTGTAAATGTAAACATTGTCACAGTATAGTGAATTTCCTTTTGACATCACACTTATTCTCATTTAAAGGCTAAAGAAATAATTCATTAATTAAAACAACTGCCTTTCTTTTTTTATTAATAAAGTATTTTCTTTTTTTTTCCCCGTTACATGTAAAGATAGTTTTAACTTTTGTTTATACAAGCTTTCCAATTAACTGCCTTTCTATTAAGCACTATATCCAGAATTTAGAAACAACGGCAGCATCCTTCCAGGTTAAAAGAGCCATTTCCACTTGAATCTGATTTAGAAATTCTCTCTGAGATATTTTATTCTAGTCTGTTTTCTGAGAATTTTCTTTTCTGCTTGAATTGTAACTTTCTTGTATGTATTTTTTTTTTAATCAATTCGGGGGCAGCTAGGTGGCACAGTGGATAAAGCACCGGTCCTGGATTTCAGGAGGACCTGAGTTCAAACCTGGCCTCAGACACTTGACACTTACTAGCTGTGTGACCTTGGGCAAGTCACTTAACCCTCACTGCCCCGCAAAAAAAATAAATAAATCCATTTTCATATGATTTAATTCTTCCTAGTATTTTCCTCTCTTTTCTGATAGGTAAAATTTGCCTGCATTTGGAGTCACCTGAAAGGGATAATGTGGGAGGGGTATTTTCCTCCTCTCTCATCTCCATCAAGGAGATGGGGGGATGTACTCTTAAACAACTTAAAGAGAAGAACTGTACTTTTGGCTTTTTATTTACAGATTTTTTCCCTTTGTTTAGGAAGATGAAACCAAGCCAGAAGACTGTATACCAGATGTACCGGGCAATGAACATGCCAGAGAATTTCTGGCTCATGCTCCAACTAAAGGACTTTGGATGCCCCTGGGAAAAGAAGTCAAGGTTATGCAATGTTAGTGATCGCTACCTTTCTAATCATTCAGAAGACCCACAGTGTTGTCTGTTTGTGAATTATTATTCATGTTTTTCCTGTAGGTAATTTATTTAATATCAGAGAAGCTTCTTAGAATACCTAGCTTCCTTCAAGGCTTAGCTCAAAGCTTTTTCCATTTTCTCAAAAAGACAACTGGAAATATTTAGAATAAAAGACTTGGGCCAGGGAGGTGGAGGAAAGGGGACTATGACAGGATAACTTGTCTACAAGTATTTCAAATGCTGTTATTGAGACTTTTTCTGCTTGGCTGCAGCAGACAATAGGAGAAAGATGTGGAAGACGCAGAGAAGCAAACTGAGACTTATGTTAAGGACAAACTTCAGAATAATGAGAGCCATCTAAAAATGGAAAGGAACTTGGTGGCATTACTATTCATTCCATGGTCCCCTATCATAAAGGGTATCTTAAGGAAAGGCTCACTCTTTTTATATATATTACATAATTAGCATATTGCATTTGCTTTTCCAAATGTGAATTTCATAAAGACTAACTTGATATGACTCTAAGTCTTCTATCTTGCAGAACCAATGTGAGGGGTTTTAATGAAACATTGACTTTTCTATTGGCTTTTAGGCTGGCGCTGTAAGCGGTATGGACACAGAACAGGTGACAAAGAATGCCCATTCTTTATCAAAGGCAATCAGAAATTGGAACAGTTCAGAGTAGTAAGTACAAAATTATAACATCAAAATGTATTTTTCAGATACTAAATTTTGGTAGACATCTGCGTGATAACTTGTCCAAGAGAGGGTTAACTTCCTGCTGGTGCTATTTTTGGTTCAGCACAGCACAAACGTCCCATCTTCTGTCTTATGTCCTACACAATATTTCCCCCAAACAGTTAAGCAGAGTCCTGCAATAGAATGATTGCAACTTAGCCTATATGTCATGGGTTACTTTGGTATCTGATTGTTAAAAGCAATCTGTGGCTTAAACTTTTTAAATATGGTACCTACATGGATTGCTGTCTTCGACCTGAGTCATGTCGCCTTTTACTATTGTCCTCATTTATGTTATTGTAGTCACTGTGTATGTTGTGCTTTTGTCCCTTTGGACTCTATTGACTCGTATTAGTTTGTGTGTCTTCCCATGTTTTTCGTTACTTTTCATGTTCATCATTCTTCCTAGTATAATAATTTTGCTGCATTCATAGATCCTACTTTGTTCAATGTAGGAAAATATTTTGTTTCCTGGATTTTTGCTTTACTAATAGTACCAGTTAGGGTATTTTTATACACTTGGGTCATTTCTTGCTATCACTGATTTTCATGGGAGATGAGCCCTGTGGCAAGATTCCTGGGCTAGAGTATATAAATAGCTTAGTGACTCTTCTTAAATAATCCGAGTTGTTTTACAGAAAGGTTAGACAAATTCTTCATTGCACCTGCAATGCATTTGTATGCCTGTCTTTCCTGTCACACACAGCCTCACTAATGAATTTTTCCATCCTATTACCAATTTGATAGGTGTGAAGGAGTACCTCAGAATTGCTTTAATTTTCATTTCTCTCATCATTAGAGGTTTTAAATATTTTTTCAGTTAGTTATTGACTAAAGTATTTAACTAAAGTTTATTCATATTCTTTGACCTCAAAAGTTTTATTGATTTTTTTGTTTTTACTATATCATTAAATATATAAATGTTTTTACCTATCATTAAAAGACATTATTTGATTACACTCTGTAAAGTGTGATGTTTCAAAAAGGCTAAATTTTACCTGTTAGGTTGTATTGTTACTTAATCTTAGCGGTTTAGCACTAAATCATTATAATACCAAACAAAACGCATCAAGTGCCTATTCTGTGTCAGTCACTGTATTAGGGACAGAAAGACAAAGATGAAACAGATCTTGCCCTCAAGAAGCTTACAGTCTATCAAAAGGCTTTCTGTCTAATTAGACTTCTTCTATGACCCCTAATGATGATGGACTTCAAAGGGAACATGTTAGAATGTAAGCAGTTTAGGGCAGCTAGGTGGCACAGTGGATAAAGCACAGGCCCTGGAGTCAGGAGTACCTGAGTTCAAATTCAGCCTCAGACACTTAACACTTACTAGCTGTGTGACCCTGGGCAAGTCACTTAACCCCAATTGCCTCATCAAAAAAAAAAATTCAAATTTGATAGAAAAACACCCACCTTTGGGGCAGCTAGGTGGCACAGTGGATAGAGCACCAGCCCTGAAGTCAGAAGTACCTGAGTTCAAATCCGGCCTCAGACACTTAACACTTACTAGCTGTGTGACCCTGGGAAAGTCACTTAACCCCAATTGCCTCACTAAAAAACAAAAAAAGGAATGTAAGCAGTTTAGTCGCTTATGGTTGTTTGTTCCTATTTACCCATTTATGTTTCTCTTAACTCCTGAGTTTGAACTTCAGAGTTGCTATGTAGTTGTGGTCTTTTCATCAGGAATGCTCAGGAATCTGCTTTTTCATTGAGGGTCCATTTTCCTCCTTTAGGATTTTACTCAGTTTTGCTGGGTAAGTCATTATCCTTTGCCATCTAGGATATCATATTCTGTGCTCTCTGTTCCTCTATGGTGATGGCTGCTAAATCATGGGTGATCCTGTGTCTCCTTAGTACCTGATTTTTTTCTTTGACTTGGAAGGTCTGGATTTTGACTGTCATCTTCCTGAGTGTTTTCATTTGGGGGTTTCTTATAGGAGGTGACTGGTAGGTTCTTTCCATTTTTCCTTGGCCCTCTGGTTTTAAGGGAATTTTCTTTTGAAATTTTTTTGAAGCATTTTTTTTCTTTGGTCATGACTTTCAGGTAGTCCAGTTAATCCTTAATTTTTTTCTCCTTGATTTGTTTTCTAGGTTGGTAGGGTTTTTTGTTGTTGTTTTTGTTGTTTTGGGTTTTTGCAGGGCACTGAGGGTTAAGTGACTTGCTCAGGGTCATACAGTTGCTAGTAAGTGTTAAGTGTCAGAGGCCGGAGTTGAACCCAGGTTCTCCTGAATCCAGGGCTGATGCTTTATCCACTGCACCACTTAGCTGCCCCCCCAAAATATTTAGATTGTCTCAACATCTTTTCTTTTCCAGGTTGGTAGTTTTTCTATGAGATGCTTTACTTTTTTTTTCTATTTTTTCAGCCTCTTGATTTTGTTTTAACATATCTTGTCTTATGAAGTCATTAGCTTCTGTTTGGGCCATTCTGATTTTCAAGGAGTTTGTTGTGCAAGGTTTTGAACCTCTTATGCCAAGTTGTTGATTCCCTTTTCAATTTTTTTCATGAAATCTTTCATTTCTTTTCTAATTTTTCCTCTCGTGCTTTCATTTCATTTATGAAAATGTTTTTAAACTTGAAAAAAATTTTTTGACTGATATCTTTGAGGAATTCTAGTTGAATTTGTGCCCAAGTAGTTTTTCTTTGAGGTTTTGCTAGTAGATATTTTAGTGTCATTCTCCTCTTCTGGGTTTGTATGTTAAGTTTCCTTGTCAACAATAACAACTTTTTTTCTGGTGGGATTTTTTGTTTGTTTATTCTTCCAGCCCACCTCCTGACTTCAGACTTAATGTTAGGACCAGGCTCTGCATAGTTTTGTTCCAGCTGGTCCGCTTGCTGCTTTTGGGGGGTATTGAATCTTGTGTTATTCCAGGACCTCAGTGATAGGTATAATTCAGCATGAATCTTTTATTTATATATCTTCTAAATTCCATCTTCTACCCATCCTTGCGAGTTCTCTCCTGCCCCTCCCAGAGAGCCATCCCTCATAACAATGAATTTATTCTAAAAAGAAAAAAAGACGAAAAAATTCAGCAAAACTTTGCTTTCTACACCTGAAGATCCCTCATTTATGCACACTTGAAGCGAAGGTCAGGGCTGATCCTATTGCTGCCTTGTGGCCAAGGTCCACATCTCAGCTCTGGTTCTTGCCAGACCCAGTTCAATACTTTCACCACCTCACTTCACCTCTAGAGCTTCAGCTTTCTCACTGCTATGAGTGAATTGCTCTAATCAGCCTCTGAGCTTCCAAATCCTATAAAGATTACTGATCTCATGTCCATTGAACCAGCTGGAATTCTTGTCTGAGCGAAGTATAAATGGCTCAAGCTCCCCAAATCTGAATTTTCACCAAAAGTGAAATAGCCTCCTGCGATTTTATTCTCAGGTACTTTTCAAAACTAATTTACATATATTTGATTTCTTAACAAGCTGCTTTCACAGCTCAGGTTCTTATGTTTTCAGCTACTTGCTTCTAAAAAGTTCCTATCAAGTAGCAGTACCAAATAGTGCTAGGTTCTTTAAAGCTGAGCAGAGGTAGGCTTAATGTCAGGTTCATCCCAGGGTGGTGACATTTTCTGTCATAATAACTCCGAGTCTAAGTCCTAGAAGGATTATAACCTGCAGGGAGAAGAGGGTGTGGCAGGGTGGTAAATTTTACTATACACTACCAAAATCACAGGTTCTTTAAATACTAAAGAAAAGTTCCTAGGAAAAGAACCACAGATGTTAAGTGAAAAAATAGGAAGTATGCAGATTTTCATGGAAACAATATACTTTTTCAATGACCAAACATATCTCATGAGATCTTGTTCTTATCTGTTCCTAAAGGCACATGAAGATCCCATGTACGATATCATAAGGGAGAATAAGCGTCATGAAAAAGATGTGAGGTAAGGCTTTTCTGAATGAAATGACATTTGCTTGAAATTTCAGATGGTAGAAATATGGGGCTTAAAAATTCTTCTAGGGGGCAGCTAGGTGGCGTAGTAGATAAAGCACCAGCCCTGGATTCAGGAGGACCTAAGTTCAAATTTGGCCTCAGACACTTGACACTTACTAGCTATGTGACCCTGGGCAAGTCACTTAACCATCATTGCCCTGCCCCCCCCCCAAAAAAAATTCTTCTAATTCTTGATTTAAATGCCCAGAAAAAGCATTTCCATACATGAGCAGAAAACCCAAAGAGGATGCTACATGAAACCCTAAATCTCCATCTCATACTGCTTGCTTCATGTTATTTTCAAAACTGCTCTACTGGTCTGCACTTCCATCCAAACTTCCTTTTGTACTTAAAAAAAATGCTACAATGCCCACTTCTTTTTTTGTCATTACTATTTTTGCTCCCCAGTCCTTGATGCCTCCCCACCCAACCAAATTAACCAAGAGAAAGAAAGAAAAATTCTTATAACAAACAGGCATAGTCAAGTACCTGGTGCCTGTCCTGACCCTGTCAGGAGGTGGTAACATGCTTCATCATAGATCCTTTAGAGATGTGGTTGGTCATTTCAAAATTGTAATTTTGCTGTCCTTGGATCAATTGCTCTCCTGGTTCTACTCACTGCCCTCTTTGTCAGTTCATACTACCCAGTACATCAGTGGACTATTGGTGGAGCTATGAACTGGTCCAACCATTCTGGAGAACAATTTTGGTACTACGCCCAAAGGGCTGTCAAACGGTGAATACTCTTTGAGCCAGCAATACCACTACTAGGTTTGTATCCCAAAGAGATTTAAAAAAAAAGGCAAAGTGCCTATATGTACACAAATATTCATAAGCCACTCTTTTTGTAGTTGCAAAGAATTAGAAATTGAAGAGCTAGCCATCAATTGGGGAATAGCTGAATAAGTTGTGGTATATGATAGTGATAGAATGCTATTGTCTCTGAAGAAATGAGGAGGATGGTTTCAGAAAAGCCTGGAAAGACTTACATTAACTGATGCTGAGTGAAGTGAGCAGAACTAGGAGAACACACAATAATAGCAAGTTTTTAATTATGATCCATCATGCAAGACTTTTCTCTTCTGATCAATACTGTTCAGCGATTCAAGATAATTCTAAAGGACTTGCAATGAAAATTGCTATCCATCTCAAGAGGACTAATAGGGTTTTTTTTTTAATAAAGTCCAAGTACAGATTGAAGCATAGCCTTTTCACTTTTTTTTTTGTTTTTCTTTTTGCAACATATAGAAATATGTTTTAATAGTATTTTTTCCAATTACATGTAAAGATAGTTTTTAACATTCATTTTTATAAGATTTTGAGTTCCAAATTTTTCTCTTACTCTCCCTTCCTCCTCCCCCCTCCAAAGCAGCAAGCAACTTGATATAGGTTATACATTACAATAATGTTAAATATATTTGCACATTAGTCATGTTGTGAGAAAAGAATCAGAACAAAAGCAAAAAGCCACAAAAAAAGAACAAACAAAAAAAGCCAACAGAAGTGAAAATAGAATGCTTCAATCTGCATTCAGACAGCAAAGTTCTTTTTCTGGATGTGGAGAACATTTTCCTTCATAAGTCTTTTGGTATTGTTTTGGATCATTGCACTGCTGAGAAGAGCCAAGTCTGTCACAGTTGATCATCACACAGCGTTGCTGTTACTGTGTATAGTGTTCTCCTTGTTCTGCTCACTTCACTCAGCATCAGTTTACTTAAGTCTTTACAGCTTTTTCTGAAATCCATCTGCTCGTCGTTTCTTACATAGCATAATAGAATTCCATTACATTCATATAGCACAACTTGTTGAGCCATTCCCCAGTTGATGGGCATCCCCTCAGTTTACAATTCTTTGCCACCACGATATTTTTATGCATGTGGGTCCTTTGGAAATATGTTTTGTATGATTTCACATGTGTAACTGATACCACATTGTTTGTCTTGTCAATGGGGAGGGAAGGGAGGGAGAGAATTTGGAACTAAAAATTTTTTTAAATGAATGTTAAGGATTATTTTACATGTAATTAGGAAACATTTAATGAAATAAATAAAAATATATATAGAAGGTGGGGAAAAATAAAGAGAGAATGAGAAGGAAGCCCCTAAGTCAAGAGTCCCTTGGATTAGTCCTTAGGTGCTGAGTTTCCAGGAAGCAGATTTGGTCAGCAAAGCCTTGTCTTTTCTAGTACTTTGATGTTAAGTTTTGCTAGGGAATATGTGGGTCCTGCTGCCAGAGGTTGTGAAGCTGTAGGAAACCTACACTGTGCAGATGATCATGGCTGACACTTATATAGCACTTTACAAGCATCACCTCCTGGAATCCTCACAACAGCCCTAGGAGGTAAGGGCTCTTATTATCCCTATTATATAAGTGAGGAAACAGAGGGGAAAGACAGATGTCAGATGACTTGCTCAAGGTCACACAGCTAAGCAAGCGTCCGAAATTGGATTTGACCTCAGGTCTTACTGACTCCAGGTCCAATGGTTCATCCATTTCAGTCCCCTAGTCACCTCTTAAATGGTATTAGATGAGATTTAAAGTCAATTGGAACTAGTTTAGTTTTATATGATGAGGTTTTTATGTAATGTATATTTGTTTCTCTGCTGAGAGACCTAGGATTTAAGTTATACTCTTAAATAAAAGCATTTCTTTCTTTCTTTCTTTCTTTTTTCCCCAGGACAATGAGGGTTAAGTGACTTGCCCAGGGTCACACAGCTAGTCACTATCAAGTGTCTGAGGCCAAATTTGAACTCAGGTCCTCCTGAATCCAGGGCTGGTGCTTTACCCACTGCTCTACCTAGCTGCCCCAAAAAGCATTTCTTTTTAATAAAAATAAATAACTTTTTTTTCTTTCTTTCTTTTTTTTTTTTGGCGGGGCAATGAGGGTTAAGTGACTTGCCCAGGGTCACACAGCTAGTCATTGTCAAGTGTCTGAGGCTGGATTTGAACTCAGGTCCTCCTGATTCCAGGGCCAGCGCTTTATCCACTGTACCACCTAGCTGTCTCCTACATAACTTATTTTTTTAAAAAAACTTTCATACTACCCAAGATTCTTTGAAATCAGTTCTTTCATAATTTCTTCCAGGACAGTAATGTTCCATTGCATTCATGGGCTATAATCTGTTAAGCTATTTCCCAACTGTCCCAATAGGCTAACAAAAGTATACCTTTATAACCTAGTTCTTTTCTGTTTTCCCCTCTTTCAGCATTAGGAATTCAGTTGTTTCCCTACTGGCTTGAATGTACTTCTACACCAAACCGGTGGGGGGAGGGGGGTTGTTGTTGTTGTGTATTTGACCTTCCTTGGTCCCTTTCGGGTAAGAATGAGGTTTATGTGATGCCCACTACGCCTATTCTTTCATTTGTGTTTGTATCTCATCATCCCATTTATGGGAAATATCAATTTTACCACATTCTTTCTCCTTTCTCCCCTCTTCTCACTTTCCTTTCTCTTTACATCTTTCTGACCTTTGAACAGATCCAGTCTACTAATTCTCAATATCTGTTGAGTATATTAAGCTTCTGAAGGGACACTTACACTTATTTCTTCTCCCCCATAAGAGGGTTAGCACTATATAATCATATAGCTCCTTCCAGTTGTTCAAATAAATTTGCCTTCTGAAGTTTCTCTGAACTCTTGTATCTTTATTTCAGAGTTCCTACTAAGCCCTTAGGGGCCCTCAGCCCATAAGCTCTTATGATCAGAAATGCTTCAAAGTCATCTATTCCATAAAAGGCCAGTTTTCCCCCTGAAGTATTATATTTAACTTTACAAGCTGCTAAGTTGTTCTTGCTTAGGAGCTTATTTCTCTTTTTACTTTTGGAATATTCTGTTAAAAGAGCTCTCATTTATAGTAGAAGCTTCGAGGTGTTGTGTGATCCTCACAGTGGTTTCTTCATACAACTCCTTCTTTCTGGATACTTTCAGTATTTGTTCTTTGGGTGGGAGTTCTGGGTTTTGAATGACATGCCTGGAATTTTGCCTTTTGGATCTCCTTTTTTTTTCCAGAGGTAATTAGTATATTCTTTCTATCTTGACTTTGCCCTCTGGTTCTAATAAATCAGAGCAGCTTTTATTTGCAACTTCCTGAAGTACATTGTATGCATCTTTTTTAAAGAATCATTTTTCAGGATTCTTAAATGATCTCTCCTTGACTTGTTTTCCAAGTCAGTTGTTTTCAAATTCCTATCTAATGGAGCCACTGATTTCTGTTTGATCTATTCTTATTTTAAGAGATTACATTTCTTGATTAGGATATACCACTTTCTGTGTTAAGCCTTTTATTCTCCTTCTAATTCTTCCCTACAGAACTTTTCTTTTATATCTCCTTTCATTTCTTCTATATACGTCATTTCTGGAAAATCCATCTTTTCCTTGCTTAACATTTTGCTCGTGATTTTTTTGGGGGGGGGGATCTCTAGATTTGGGATAATTTTTTATAACTGTCAGTACTTTAATTCCTAAATTAGGGTTTTGTGTCAGAGTCATGCTCTCTCTCTCTACTGCTTTATTGGATGGGATATTCAGACCTGATTGATCTTGCCATGGGTCTCTGGGTTCTTAATAACGTAGGCCATCTTCCAGGCTTTTGAGATTCAAAGTGGTGGATCTTCAAGACCCTCTCTGGCATCTCAGGACAGAACGTTAGGGACCTCAGAACTCCTGTGCCTAGGATGCCCCAATCTAGTCATGGCACTGAAACACTGTACTAGTCACTACCTGCTTCAGTTTCCTGGAACTTCCAAAGTGCCCACTCTGGGGTTTTCTCAGGGGAAGTCTTGACTCTTGCTGCCGCCACACACGAAGCCTTACAGGCTTTGTATCCATCTCATCCATGGTCCCCCTGGGAGTTGGCTTTGGGAAAAAGGAGATGGTTGGTGAGGAAGGACATTATTGCTCAGGAGCTTCTGGCAGAATTTTTGTACAGTTCTAGGGTAGTACTTAGTGTAATTTCTCACTGGATTTCTGAGTCATTATTCAGTCTGATACAAACTTAAAGGTTTTTCTAAGATAAATTTCTGGCAGCTGGGTGGCCTGCCCCCTCTTCAAGCAGCCATCTTGGCCAGAAATCCAGAATTAGAGCTTTTAAAGGAAGTGCTTCAGCCAACATCTAAAGGTTAAGATATTGCTAATTTGAAAATTAGCCACCATATACTACTTTGGTTAGCTCCTTACTTTGCATAGTCTTGCAAGTATCCAGAAAATTTGATATTTAGATGTTCATCTCTAAGCCACAGAGAACTTGTTCTCTCTTTAAATTTCTGGTTTTGTGAGTGTTCTTTGCTAAGGGTTTTGATAGAACAAAGATTCATCACTTGGTTTGTGAATCCAGATCTGTGATTTCAGGGTGCTCTGAGGTAGCATGAGTGACATCTTCTACAAAGACTTGGTTTTTTAACCTGAGTTTTGTGTGTTTAGGATACAACAGTTAAAGAAGCTACTAGAGGATTCTACCTCAGATGAAGACAGCAGTACTTCCAGCTCCTCAGAATGTAAGGAGAAGCATAAGAGAAAGAAAAAGAAGGAGAAACATAAGAAGAGGAAAAGAGAGAAGAAAAAGAAGAAGAAGAAGAAGAAGAAGCACAAATCTAAGTCGAATGAGAGTTCAGACTCTGACTAAAAAGTAGTTTTCTTTTAACCCACCTCATTGCTCTAGAGTCACGGTACCAAAGGACCTCAGTTGGCAGAGAAAAAGGAACCAAGAAATGGGTGTACTTAGCGTTATTTCTGTGGTATTTTGCTCTTGCTGCCAACAGTGATGAATTCAACACGATGTTGAGCTGTTTGTATGCCATACTGTGGGGTTCTCATTGTCGTCTTCCCTAATGACCATAGTTTGTGACAAATGTTTTGAAGAAAATCAAGCATGAGATAGGAAGACATTCTAGGCATTTCCAAAAGAGATTCCCCCATGGAAGCAGAGGGTTGGTGGGGCTGTGGACCGACTTAACTTTCTTGAAAAGTCTAGCTCTTCAGCAGTTGCAAGTGAGTGCTATCGGGCATTGAATAATAAAACTCAGTTATCTAAGACTTAAGTGAACGTCCTTCCTGCAGACAAGAAACTTGTTTGAAATATAATGGTAGTACGTGGAAAAAGGAGGCAGCTATATGAAATATATCATCTCCAATGTAATCATTTTGTTTTGGAATTTGACATTGCACCAAAGTAACTGCTTCACATAGATATTTAGGAAAATCTATTTTCAATCAGCAAAAATCCTTTCCCTCTCCTTCCCACCCCAAACTACATCCCAATACAGAAGAGAAGAAAACCAAATCCCACTGAAAACACGTATTTAAGCAAAACAAATTTCTTCTTTGGCCATGTCTAAAAGGAAAATACACATATATGCCCATGATTTTTCTTATTTTGCACTCTGAATCTTTCACCTTTCTATTAGGAGGTACTCAGCCTGCTTCATCATTAATTCTCTGGAGTAGTGGTTGGTCATTAAGATGAACAGAGTTTCTAAATCTCTCAAAGTTGTTTGTCTTTACCATATTGTTATTGTATCAGTTGTTCTCCTGGTTCTGTTCATATTATTCTGCATCGGTTCATACAAAGTCTTCCCTTGTTTCTCTGAAACCGTTCCTTTCATCATTTCTTATAGCACAACAGTATCCAGCCCCATCCATATATCTTAATTTGTTCTGTCAGGCCCCAATTGATGGGCCCCTCCTCAGAGTCCCATTCTTTGCCACCTCAACAAAAGCTTATAAAAATGTTTGTATATCCTTAGAGTTGGTTTGGCCTAGAACAAATCCCTCCCTTCATCTACTTTTCTTCTAATTCTTTCTTCTCTCCCTGCCCTCCTGTTTCCCTATTGAATGAACTCTTTCTGTATCCAGCTCTGTGTGGGTCTTCTTCCTGCCTTTGACCAGTTCAGATGAGAGTGAGTTTCAAGTGTCAGCTGTCTCCCCTCTATCCCTTCCTCCTTGTTTGTATAGACTTCTACTTGTGCACCCTGCTTATGTGAGATAATTTTCCCTAATCTTCCTTTTCCTTTTTTTCCCCAGTATGTTCCTCTTCCCTTCTTTTTCCATTTTTCTCTTAAGATCATCAACTTCTAAGAGAATCCCTCCCAGGCTTTCTGTCTAATTAGACTTCTTCTATGACCCCTAATGATGATGGACTTCAAAGGGAACATGTTAGAATGTAAGCAGTTTAGGGCAGCTAGGTGGTGGCACAGTGGATAAAGCACAGGCCCTGGAGTCAGGAGTACCTGAGTTCAAATCCAGCCTCAGACACTTAACACTTACTAGCTGTGTGACCCTGAGCAAGTCACTTAACTCCAATTGCCTCATCAAAAAAAAAAAATTCAAATTTGATAGAAAAACACCCACCTTTGGGGCAGCTAGGTGGCACAGTGGATAGAGCACCAGCCCTGAAGTCAGAAGTACCTGAGTTCAAATCCGGCCTCAGACACTTAACACTTACTAGCTGTGTGACCCTGGGAAAGTCACTTAACCCCAATTGCCTCACTAAAAAACAAAAAAAGGAATGTAAGCAGTTTAGTCGCTTATGGTTGTTTGTTCCTATTTACCCATTTATGTTTCTCTTAACTCCTGAGTTTGAACTTCAGAGTTGCTATGTAGTTGTGGTCTTTTCATCAGGAATGCTCAGGAATCTGCTTTTTCATTGAGGGTCCATTTTCCTCCTTTAGGATTTTACTCAGTTTTGCTGGGTAAGTCATTATCCTTTGCCATCTAGGATATCATATTCTGTGCTCTCTGTTCCTCTATGGTGATGGCTGCTAAATCATGGGTGATCCTGTGTCTCCTTAGTACCTGATTTTTTTCTTTGACTTGGAAGGTCTGGATTTTGACTGTCATCTTCCTGAGTGTTTTCATTTGGGGGTTTCTTATAGGAGGTGACTGGTAGGTTCTTTCCATTTTTCCTTGGCCCTCTGGTTCCAAGAGATCTAGGCAGTTTTCTTTTATTCCTCAACCTTTCCCAGTTGCAGTTATACCTCCTATTCTCCTTGTGTCTAAATTGTTTTGCTTCTGGCGTAAGAATGATTCATGAAGCCATCCCACTCCTTCCAACTTGGAATATTTGGTGGGATTTCTAGCAGTGTGATCATTTCTTTCCTCTCCACCCTGAGTTAAGGGGGCAGCCAGCCTGAGTTTTCAGAGTTATCTCAAATTAGCCTCTCAACTTATTGCTAAGTCTTCACTCTCTTGTTAACTCCTTTTATCCTCATTCTGTTTCCTTAGGGCCAGGGCAGGGAGCAGGTTATTTACTGAGTGTTTGGATCCCTGTCTTTGCTTCCTATAGTTGTATATGAAGGCAGCCAGGTAATGCAGTGGAGAATTTGCTGGACCTGGAATCAGGAGAGACCTGGGTTTAAATCTGACCTCAGACACTTTTTAGCTGTGTGACCCTAGTATAGTTTCCCCAACTGTAAAATGACAAGAATAGCATATTGTAGTGAGGATCAAGTGAAATAATAATTGTCAAAGCACTCTGCAAAATGCCTGGCACATACTAGGCACTTAGTTCTTGTTCCTTCCCTTATATCAATGATGACGGGCAGAATTTTCCCTCAGGTTCCATTCCCCCATTTCCCTTTTCCTCCTTGCTGAAGCTCTACCTAAATTAGGGGCTCCAGACTTCTTAGAAGGTGGTCTGTTTACATAGCTGACTCTCCACTTAAGCTAACACCTAAATTCCATTTATATATGTTCAATCTTTTTTAATGTTTCTTTGATGCATCATAATCATTTGAGCCAGTTGTCTAAAGGGAATAGTCTGCACTGGGGCCTGTTCTCTTTCCCAAGTTGTCACTGATAACTGTATAGCTTGGGTTTGTTCTCTAAACATATCATTTGTCTCCACTGAACTGTGACTGCCACTTTTCTGTTGATGATTATATGCCCTTCCTTGAGCTCATTTGAATTATTTGGTTTTTCTAGGCATTCTTTATAACAAAATAACAAATACTAGTTCCATGGTGACTTTTGCTAAGGAGTCTTGTCAAAAGTTTTTTGAAAGTCTAAATAAGTAGATTTTGTTCCATTTTTTTCCTTCCATATGCACTCTGGAACAGTTGGATAGAAGTCAATTAATACTAACGTATTCTGGCCATTTTCACTAGAGAGCTAAGGGTATTTTGGGCCAACAGTTTCGTATCTTCCCCCTTGAGTTCCTTTTAAACTTCTTGGGTAGATATCCTGTAGTCCTGGCACTTTAACTAAAATTCATCAATTCGGTGAAAATTCAATAAACCTTTTTGAGGCTCTGTAGGGTGTTTCATTACAAAGGATTCTGAACATCCAACAGAGCCTTTTGTAGAGACGACAGGGAAACTCTGCAGTTGATCAAGGTTGAATGATGTGATTGGGCCTGCTCTATACCGTGCTTCACTCTAGCTGTGTTTTTGCTACCTACTGTGCCATTGCTCATTCCACCCACCCGTGTCCCTTGCTCCAAGATCAGTGGTCAAATAAATTGCCCATGTTCCCCCAAAGTGCTTATTGCTATGCTCACTATCACTGTGACTTCTCGAACCAAAATACCTTTTCTCAGTTACAGCTCTCTCATGTTGG
Source organism: Dromiciops gliroides (assembly GCF_019393635.1). Classification (NCBI taxonomy): domain Eukaryota; kingdom Metazoa; phylum Chordata; class Mammalia; order Microbiotheria; family Microbiotheriidae; genus Dromiciops; species Dromiciops gliroides. The sequence goes on from NC_057861.1 coordinate 745,462,728, forward strand.
TTGTACTCTCCTATACCAGCTGCTTCAGGCCACAAATCTTGTTTTTAGTATTTGTATCCCTAGCACTTAGCATAGTACCATGCCAAAGCATGAGGTAAACATAGATTTTTCATTCAAATATTGAGAGCCTAAACTGGGATAGTTTGCTCTACATGTGAGTAAAAGAAGGATGTTGCCCAGACAGAATTGATAGGTCTTTCCTAATTGACTTTTTAGGGTCTAAAAGAAAAGCAAGAGTAAATCATGAATGGTTACAGTTCTGGGTCACTGATCATGTCATCACTGAAAATGAGTTGTCAGAGAGGGAAGGCATTTTGATAGGAGAGTGGTGGGAATGAATACAAAAGCACTTATTACTGGCTTACTATGTACCAAGTACTGGGAGATACAAATAGAAAAGGCCCTTGTCTCAGAGCTCACACTTTAATCAGGCAACAGGAGATATAGAAGGGCAGATGCAAAGTTCCCAGGGAGCATCAGCAAATCATGTGACTAGCCAGGTGAGTCTGAAGGGCGTGGCAGAAGGACCAATAGTACATACATCCTGGTGACTCCTGTATCATTCATTAGAGGGGGATTTGTCAGTCCCAACCATGAGGCAAGGGGAAAGGGTTACTGACAAGAAAGTCGGAGAAAATGGGCACCTGTAGCATTTGATTCCACCTGAAGCAGGTGATAAGATGACCTTTTTTTTTCTTTTTTATGAGATGAACTTTTAAAAAAAGTTATTATATTGCACTAGATACTAATGTTTGAAATTTAATTAAGATGAACAAAAATCATAGGAATTTTTGAATTCATGAAGGTTCCTTATGAAAACATAGAACATAGAGATCACTTAGTCCATTTTACAGGTGAATAAGCTGAGGCCCAGAGCTGTTCAGTGACTTCTCCAAGGCCATCGAGATAGTAACAGAACTGATACTAGATTACAGATTTCCTCACACCTGGCCCAATGTCCTTTTGGATTTATAGCTTCAGTTAGTCCAAGAAATACTTTGTGCCAAAGTGTGATGCTGTTGATCATTACAAATTGACATTTTAAGACTAGCCCTTTCTCATCAACATTTTAGTGTCTTCATAGTCTTAATGCTAATGGATATGGCAATAGTGAATAGAGTACTAAAATGGGTTCGGAAGACCTGGATTCAAATCCTTATTCATTCAACACTTAACAGCTGTGTAACCACAGACAAATCTCACTTGATGTCTTTAAGACACAGTTTTCTTAGATATAAAATAAACATAATACTTATGGTACCCTCAGTGGGTAGTTATAACCACACTGGGTGGTTATGAGATTCCAGTGAGATGTGTGCAAACCTTAAGGAGTTTTATGAATCAGGGATTATTATAATTTCCCTTCCTTATTCATCTATTGAAAGGGAGATCTTTATCCCAAAGGATGATCCCACCCAGGATCCTGATCTGGAGTTTCCCGTGTTGATTTTGGTTTGTGACTTTTGTCCGTGTGTGTGTGTGTGTGTGTGTGTGTGTGTGTGTGTGTGAGAGCGATCGAGCACACACATCTGTGTTCTATAACAAAAAGTGAGATGGAGCCAATCCAATCTTTGAATCAATATTTTTCATGTTAACATTTTGGGTCCCTGTTGGCAGGTTTCATGGAGATGCTCATTTTTAAATACATGAGAGCCTCGACCTTTCTGTGTTCTTCATGGTTCTAAGCAGGCTGCCTTAATAAATAACTGCCTTTGTGTTCATACTGTCAAATGGCAGCACCTGTGCTCATAAAGGACTGAACAAAGAAGACATTCCCTTAAAACAACGAAACCAGGCCTACTGGGCAAAACCGGCCCTTGTACAACAAGCCTGCCCAAATCAAGGTTAGATCCCTGAGTTCCTATCCTTGATGTACTGCACTATATATGGAAATGTCAGACTGGAGCTTTGTTGGGAGATCCCCCAGTCTGTGGGTAATCCTCCATGTTGGTCCTTTCATTGCTGGGGTCATGGCAAGAGGACAGATATTCCTGGAGCCCCAACTTCTAAGCTGGAACTGAGTAAATGAACAAAGCATTTTTATTCATTAAATGTTTACCTAGTGCCAGGTGCTGTGCAGTGCTCTGTTTATGCAAAAAGGAAATAAGAAAGTTCTTTATCTCCAGGAGATGTTTGGGAGTTAGGCCTTGAAGGAAGAAAAGGATTTCAGTAAGGTTGGGGGGAAAAACATAGAAAACATAAAGAAGAATGTAAACATGGAAGATAGAGGAGAAAATAAAATTGGGGAATGGCCAACTGGACTGGAGAACATGTCAAGGAGAATGATGATGGCAAAAAAGGTAGGTGGGACCTATGTGGTGAGAGCCTTGCATGCCAATCTAACTTTCTTTCTGAAACAATGGAGAACCCCTGTAGGTTTTTTAAGCAGAGAAGTGGATTGATTATACCTGTGCCCTGAGATTATTGTGACAAAGGTTTTGAAAACTGAAGAGGAAAAGTAAGCAGAGATGAATCAAAAGTTATTACAACAGGATGAGTGACATTAATGATAGAACATCAAATGGTGGAGATGACAATTCAGAGAAGACAGCAGATCAACGAGATTTGGGGAAAACTGAAATGAGAGGTTGTGGTGACCGATCAGTGAGAGGAGGTGCTGAGGCACAACAAAAACGTGAGATGATACCAAGGTCTCGTGTCTAAGCAGTTGTGAAGATGAGGGTGTTATTACTATTTTGGACATTTTAGACTGAGGTTTTGTCTGGACATCAGGGTGAATTGAGACATGGAACTCAGAGAAAGGCCAGGTCTGGAGATACGGATCTGGGAGTCATCTGTGGAGGAGAAGGAAAGCTTGAAGCCCTAGGAGTAGATGAGGGAAGCCAAGTGAATGTTACGGTGCAGGGCAGAGTTGGCCAGACTTTTTTGCCAGCTCTTCTGCCAAGTGCTTGAGCTGAATTCTTCCCAGGCCTTTTCTGTATCCTGAGGATATGATTTAGGGTATTCACCTTTTCTTGCCTGTTATTTTCTCCTGCCAACCACTCTTCTCTCCTGAGATTTAATCAACAGTTTGCTGGACTTTATCCCAGGGGCAATATGATGGTCCCACTGTTCCTTTTCTCTCTTTTATGGAATTTATATCAGATGAAAAGTTCTTACTATGATTATAGTAGCTCAGAGCTCAGAGTTATAAAAATTGATCCTGGGGCAGCTAGGTGGTGCAGTGGATAGAACACTGGCCCTGGAGTCAGGAGTACCTGAGTTCAAGTCTGGCCTCAGACCTTTGACACTTACTAGCTGTCTGACCCTGGGCAAGTCACTTAACCCCAATTGCCTCACCCCCCAAAAACAATTTGATCCTATCACCCAAAGGAAAACGACTTCTTAGGTCAGTCCATAAGAATGTTGTAACCCCTATAATTACAGGTTACATAATGGGAAACATAGAACCTTAGATTAGGAGGGACGTCTAAGGCCGCCTATCTCAATACAAAACGTAGTCATCTGGTCTTTGCTGGAAAACCTAGAACAATGAGGAAACCACTACTTCCCGAGGCAGTTCATTTTAATTGTGGATAGTTCTTAGTGCTAGAGAATGTTTCTTCAAATCAACCTGAAATGTGCTCTTACTTCTACAATCCCTCTTCTGCACAGTATTTCAAATGTCTTCAAGTAGCTTTCTCCCCTGAATTTTCTTTCTCAGGGTAAACACCCCTAGTCTCTACAACTTAATTTCAAATGACATGAGTTTGGTGTCATTTATTTTCCTAGTCTCCCTTCTCACGATGCCCTCAAGTTTATTGATGTCCTTCCTGAAACTTTGTGCCTAGAACCAAACAAAATACTCCAAATGTGGTCTAACAAGTACTTCCTGGTAGAGCTTAAAGCTTTTCTGGGGGGATGGAGGGGGTCATCTCACCATCGAGAATATATTGAGCTCTCAGTCCTTTAAAAACTCAAGATTGATTTTAGATGAATTGCCATCTAGCCACATCTTCCCCAACTTGTCAATGTGAAGTTTATCTTTCAAAACCAAATTTATTTTTATACCTTTTAAGTTTCATTTTATTAAATTTGGCCTAAAGATTTACCCTATTGAGATCTTTATGAATACTTACCCTCATCCAATAAAAGGTACAGTGTGGGTATGGTAGATAGAGAGCTGGCCTCAAAATCAGGATGACCTTGGTGTAAGTCCTGCTTTGGACACATCCTTGAGTGACCTTTTTAGTGTACCAGACAACTCTAAAAATATAAAAGTAGAGTATACTTGTTATCTGTATTGGTAGAGTGAATTTGTTTTTCACTAAGAATTGCTTATATCAATGAAATATAATAAACAAATTTAAATTTTTTTTTTTTTTTAGTGAGGCAGTTGGGGTTAAGTGACTTGCCCAGGGTCACACAGCTAGCAAGTGTCAAGTGTCCGAGGCCGGATTTGAACCCAGGTACTCCTGACTCCAGGGCCGGTGCTCTATCCATTGCGCCACCTAGCTGCCCCAACAAATTTAATTTAACTTCCCTCCCCATTCGGTATCACCTACAAATTAGACAAGCATGCTATCTTTACCATTATCCATGTCATTGCTCAAAATATTGAACAGGAGAGGGCCAAGCCTCAATCTCGTGATCAATTATTGGCTACTCTCTTGATTTGCCCATTGGACCAGGTCTAAATTTACCCAACTATACTGTTGTCTAGATCTCCCTATCTTTTCCACAAGAATAAAATGAGAGACCTTTTTTAAATGCTTTGCTAAAATCTATACCAAAGTATAGATACAACTTTCCCCTCACCTGTTCATCCAGTAACCCTCCATATAAGGAAATAAAGTTGCTCTTACATAGCTTGCTCTTTTTTTACGTCATCTTGAATACCAAATATATCCTTCCCCACCCCCTTGGGATCCATAGGACCATCCTGAAGACTTAAAAAAGAGAAGAAAAAAGAAGTTCAGCAAATTCAACAACTACATCAGCTGGGTCTGAGGGCATATGCAGTGTTCCACACCTATAGTGCCCCACTTCTACAAAGAAGAAAAGGAGTGACATTTTCTCATCTCTTGTAGGTCAAGCCTGATCATAACTTGTGTTAAATTTCTTTGTTTACTCTTATTCATATTTTTGTAGCCATTGTGTGTATTGTTTTTAGTTCTGCTTCTGTAATATCAACAAGCATATATTATGCAGATTGATTCCCAGAGCTATATGTCCAATTGTCTCTCCTGAACTATAATTTTGAATCAACAAGTGCTAATGGATATCTCGAACTGTACTATAAGCATCCCAAACTCTCTATTTCCAAATAGACATTCATTATCTTTCCCTATAGATCTTCCTCTCTGACTTTCCTATTACTTTTGGAGGTACCATTATAGAGACCTTCAACTCTCCCATGCTCACAACCTAGCTGTCGTCTTCTATTCCTCACCATCTCTAAATTCCCCATCTCCAATGTGTTGTCAAGGCTTATTGATTCTGCTTTCATAGCATATAGCCTATATGCCCCTTTTTCTCCTCTACCACTGCCACCACTTTGGCACAGGTCTTCCTCACTTCATGCTAGTGGATCTCCTGTCCCAAACCTCTCCTCATTCTTTTTTTTTTTTTTAAGTGAGGCAATTGGGGTTAAGTGACTTGCCCAGGGTCACACAGCTAGTAAGTGTTTCGTGTCTGAGGCCGCATTTGAACTCAGGTACTCCTGACTCCAGGGCCCGTGCTTTATCCACTGCGCCACCTAGCTGCCCCACCTCTCCTCATTCTAATCAATCAATCAAGTAAGCCACCAAAGTGATTTTCCTAACGTGTAGGTCTGCCCGTGTCACCCCTTACTCAATAAGCTCTTGTGGCTCCCCTAGGATAAAATATAAAGTATACTGGCATTTAAAGCTCTTTAAAACCTGAACCTTTCCAGTCTTCCCCGTCTTCATAGACTTCAATTTTTTCAGCAAACATCATTAGAGGTCACAGAGGGGATCTCAGTAGAAAAAATACCTGGAAGTAGTTCTATTATGACTTGATGATTTTAAAAGAATGGAAAGGGAAAGTTAGAAGAACATACTAGGAGAAAAAAGGGAAAGAGAAGTTAGGGGAAATTATCTCATATAATCAAGGTACACCAGTGAAAGTTTATGCAAACAAGGAAGAAATGGAGAGGCGCAATTGACACTTGATCCTCACTTTCATCTTAACTCAGGAGGGAAGAATACACGTGTTGTTTAGTCATTTTTCAGTTATTTCAAACTTTTTGTGACCCCATTTGGTGTTTTCTTGGCAAAGATACTAAGGTAGTTTGCCATTTTCTTCTCCAGCTCATTTTACATATGAGGAAACCGAGGCTGACAAAGCTAAGTGACTTGTCGAGGGTCCCATAGCTAGTCTCTGATGTCAGATTTGAACTTGGGAAGAGGAGTCTTCCTGACTCCAGGCCTGGTACTGTATCCATTGAGCCACCTGTCTGCCCAAAGAATACATATGCACACACATAGCACATTTGGGTACAGAAATACATTTCGCTTAACTAGAAAACAGGAGGAAAGGGGGCTAAAGGAAATGGGGAGGATGAAAGAGAGTACATTAAGGGAGGGAATTAGTCAGAAGCATAACAATATCTTAAGGGGGGAGGGAAGAAAAGCATAAGAGTATAGGAAGAACAGAAATATACAAATAAAAATCTTAACTGAATATGAATGGAATGAACTCACCAATAAAATGGAAGGAGATAACAAAATGGGCTAGAAACCAGAATCCAAGAATATTTTATTAGAAATACATTTGAAATAGAAACACTTAAAAAGGGGGATGGGGCAGAATATATTATGCCTCAGCTGAAGTGAAAAAGACCGGTACAAGTAAAAGCAAAAGGAGACCTAATTAAAAGAGATTAACAGGAAAAGTGAATCTTGTTAAAACTTAACCAAAGGTAATGAATTAATGCCAATACTAAACGTAATTGTACCAAATGACATGGTATTTAAATTCTTAAGGGAATAGTTAATGAGTTACACAGAGAAGTAGCTGATAAAAATATAGCAGTGAGAGACTCAATTTAACTCAGAACCAGACAGATCTAAACATGAAGGACAAGTACAGAATTTTAAGAAAGTTAGAGATGAAAGAACTCAAAAATATTGAATGAGAACAGAAAAGAATATAACTGTTTCTCATCTGCATGACACCTGTAGAAAATAGGACCCTTTACTAGGGAATAAAAATCAAATAAATGCAGAAAATTAGAAATATTAAATGCATATTTTACTAATTATAAAGCAATAAGGATTATGCTTAATAAAGGGCCTTCAAAGCAAAAACTAAAAATTGAAAACAAGGTAACAACCCTAAAGAGTGGGAGGTCAAAGAACATTAATCATAGAAATCATCAATAATTTCATTAAAGAAAATGACAACAATGAGAACATATAAAATTTTGGGACTGCATCCAAATCAGTGCTTAGGGGAAATTTCATCTCTCTAAATGCTTTCACTGATAAAGAACAGATGAATGAATTGGATATGCAACTATAAAAGTTAGAAAGCCAATAAATTAAAAGACATCAATTAAATACCAGAATAGAAATCCAGAAAATCAAGGAAGAGATTAAGAAAATTGAAAGCAAAAAATTCACTAAGATAATAAACAAAACTAAGAGGGTGGATTTTTGTTGTTTTTCTTTTAAAGAAAAACAGTAAAACAGATAAGCAATTAGCTAACTTATTTTTTAAAGGAAAAAATCCAAATTACCAGTATCAAAAAAGAAAAGAAAAAACATTCACAACCAATTAAAAAGAAATTAGGAGCTATTTTTCCTAATTATGTGATAATAAAATTGATAATCTAAATGAAAGAATATTTGCAAGATGTAAGTGCCCAACTTAACAGAACATGAAAGAGTACTTTTAAAAAACCTATCTTAGAAAAGGAAATTGAGTAAGCCATAAGTGGACTCCCAAAGAAAAATTCTTTAGGCTTTATGTATAAATTTATAATAAAATTCTACCAAATATTTAAAGAATAATTCCAATACTACATAAACTTTGAAAAAACAATAGGAAGAGGTAGTACCAAATGCTTTCTCTGACATATGTATGGTCTTCATATTGAAACGGAAGAGTCAAAACAGAAGGAAAACTGTAGATAAGTATCCCTAATGAAAATTGATGCAAAATTCCAAGTAAAATATTAACAAAGAGACTAAAGTAATATACCACAAAGAATATATACTACGACCAAACTGGATTTACATTACTAATTCAGGGTTGGTTCAATATTACTAAAACCATACACATAATTGACCAGATTAATATCAAAACCAACAAAAAGCATGCGATTATATCAATATATGGAAAAAAAGCTTTTGACAAGATATAACACCCATTCCTGTTAAAAACACTAGAAAGCATAGGAATATATGAAGCGTTTCTATAAATGACAGTATGTATTTAAAACAGAGCCAGCTTTATTTGTAATGGGGATAACTTAGAGAGAGCCTCTTTTGATAAGATCAAATGTTTTTTTAAAAAAAAAACAAACCTATCTATAGATAGTATAAGATACTTGGGAGTCTATTTGACAAAACAAATAGGAAATATGTGAAGACAATTATAAAACATTTTTTATAAAAAGAAAAACAGATTCAAATAATTGGAGAAATGTTAATTGATCATGGGAAGGCTGAGACAATGTAATAAAAATGATGATACTACCTAAATTAATTTGCTTATTAAGTGCTATACCAATCAAGCTACCAAAAATTACTTTAGAAAACTAGAAAAAATAATAACAATTCACCTAGAGGAACAAAAAAGTGAAGAATATTAAGAGAATTAATTTAAAAAGTAGGATATGAAGGTAGCCTGGCAGAACTAGATCTCAAACTATACTGCAAAGCCATAATCATTACAAAACAATTTGGGATTGGGTAAGAAATAGAGGTTGATCAATGGAACAAATTAGTTACATAATGTACGGAAGCAAAAGAGCACAGCAGCCAAGTGTTTGACAAACCCAAAGATCCCAGACATGTGGGGGCAAGAATTTACTATTCAACCAAAACTTTTGGGAAAACTGGAAGAGTCTGGCAAAAACTAGGTTTAAACAAACTTCTCACACCTTATACCAGGAAAAACTACAAACAGGTAATTTACACATAAAAATGACATCATAAACAAATTAGAGGAACATGGGAGAAATTATCTGTCAGAGCTGTGGACATGGGAAGAGTTCAAGACCAAATAAGGGATGGAAAGGTTCACAGGAGTTAAAATAGAAAATTTCGATTACAGAATATAAGTTATTACACAAAAAACAATAGAAATAAAAATTTAGAAATGGGAAATTAGAAAAAAATAATTTGTGGCAAGTTTCTCTGCTCAATGTCTCATTCCTAAAAAATAGGAATTGATTCAATTTATAAGAGTAAGAGCCATTCCCCAACTGATTGTCAAAGGATATGAATAGGCAGTTTTCAGAGGAAGAAATCTAATTTATCAGTAGCCATTATTTTTTTTAATTCTAAATTAATTATATTTATAGAAAAGAAAATTTAAACAACTCCTAAGTGCCACCTCGAACCCATCACATTGGCAAAGTTGATAAAAGAAAATGTCAAATTTGGAGGGGCTATGGGAAAACATGTATTAATGAATTGTTGATGGAGTAGTGAATGTAGTGAACTGGTCTAGCCATTCTGGAGAACAATATACCCCCACAGCTATTAAACTGTGCATATCCTTTGACTCGGAAATACCAATATTAGGTATATACCCCCAAGAGTTTAAAGAAAGAGGAAAAGGACCTGTATGTACAAAAATATTTATAGCAAATGTTTGGGGTGTCAAAGAATTGCAAACTATGGGGGCACCTGTGAACTGGTAAATGGCTAAACAAGTTAATGTTTTTCGATGTGATGGAAAGCTACTTATGCAGTGAGAAATGATGAGGGGGATGGCTTTAGAAAAAACTACAAAGTCTTATCTGGTATGAATTGATGCAAAGTGAAGTGAGCAGAACTAGAAAAATACAATTTATAAAATACTGTAAGGGAAACAACCTTGAAAGACTTAAGAACTCTGGCCAACACAATAGAGCCAAGTGTTCCAGAGGACTCCTAATGAAACATGGTATGTATTCAGAGAGCAGACTGAAATTTTGTTTTGGACATAGCTAATGCAAGAATTTATTTTGCTCCACTATATATATTTGTAACAGGTTTTGTTTTTCTTGTTTTCTTAATAGGTAGGAGATGGAATGAAGAGAATTTGGAACTTAACACTGAATTTTTAAATAATCTCCTCCTAGCCATAGCTATAATAGGTACTTGATCCCCTTTTTTCTCCTAATTTTGCTGTGTTATAACCTTTAATGTTCAGATCACATATGAATTTTGAGATTATTGTGGTATTGCATATAAGATGGTGGTCTACACTGGATTTCTCCAAATGGCTTTCCAGTTTTTACAGAAATTACAGTCAAATGGAATCCTTTCCCATATAATTGATATTCTCATGCTTATCTAAGACTGAGTAACTGAGTTAATTTTTTCCTGATTATTCCTTATCTGTCTGTTTCATTGATCTAGAAGCAACTAGGTGGTGCAGTGGATACAGCACCGGACCTGTAGTTGAGAAGATATGATTTCAAATCTAGCCTTAAATATTTACTAGCTATATGTGGCCCAGGGCCAATCACTTAAACTCTACCTGCCACAGTTTCCTCATCTATAAAATGGTGATAATAATAGCACCTACTTCCCAGGATTCTTTAGGATAAAATAAGATAATTGTGAAATGATTTGTAAACTTTAAAGTGTTACATAAATGCTATCTATTACTATTCTTATCATCACGTACTTTTATATTTTTAAATAGTACCAAATAGTTTTGTTAATTTTTTTTTCATTAACAGAAATCTAGTTTCTTTCCTTCTACACCATACACCAATCAAGGAAAAAAAAATGCACTCAAGCAAAATAAATTCCTTCATGTCTAACTGACCATGTCCAAAAAAATAAGTCTCATTCTGCAACCTCAGTCCATCACCTCTCTTTGTCAGGAGCCACATAGCCTGGAATCATCACTGGTAAATTCCTTAATCAGAGTTCTTAAGTCTAATAATTCTTTTGTTTTTACACTGTTATTAATTGGAATTTAACTAAAGAGTAAACTGAGGGGCAGCTAGGTGGTGCAGTGAATAGAGTATCAGCCCTGGATTCAGGAGGACCTGAATTCAAATCTGGCCTCAGACACTTAAAACTTACTAGCTGTGTGACCCTGGGCAAGTCACTTAACCCCAACTGCCTCACCAAAAAAATAAATAAATAAACTTAGGCAAATCTCTGAGAAAAATAATATTTCTTAGCTGGGGTATGCTACTTATCAAAAAATGAGTCAATGGCTTGCCTCCATTCATGCCAAAGACTCCAAGTAAAAGAACAGTTCCCCTTTTATAGGTTTTGGAAAGTACAGAAAAACAGAACTGGGTAAATTACATTATGGGATTAAGAGCAACATGATTGGTTACAGAGAATCTCAGTTTTTAAATAACCCTTGCTGTTTCTATCTTTATCTAAATTCTATACCTGACAAACACTGCTAAGAGGCTGAAGAATCTAAAAAAGATGAAAGATTTAATATTTACCAAAGTAGACATATAAACTAGGGCTGAGAGTGCTTTTCTAGATTAGCATTGATTCTATTATCATTTAACTTCCTATCATGTAAGTTAACAAACTTTTAATACTGATATACTTAAGAAATTCAAATACAGAGACATCAAAATTTAAATATTTTAAAATACCAGAAGGTAGAATTCCTAAACCCCTTTGTCTTTTGTTTTTGTTTTGCAGGGCAATGAGGGTTAAGTGACTTGCCCAGGGTCATACAGCTAGTAAGTAAGTGTTTGAGGCTGGATTTGAACTCAGGTCCTCCTGAATCCAGGGCCAGTGCTTTGTCCATTGCACCACCTAGCTGCCCCTCCAAAACTCCTTTGAATTACATATATTAACTGTGATCTTGTTGCTTTCTCAAAATTTTTACTCAAAAGTTTATTCAATTTTGAAATTATTTAGAACTCCAAATTTTAAATACCACTTAATTTCAATTGATTCCAATTCAATTTCAATGTAATTCAATTCTCTCCTTAGGAGGAGTAGATACTAATAAGGATCTAATCATCACATAAAAACATAGGCAACAGGGGCATATTTTATAAGAAGATGACTTCTTATATACAAATGAATTGACTTAAGTTACAAATTATACTTCAATTATCCAGATATAGGTGTTAATCACAAATTAAATAATTAATATAAGTAAAATTGGTTTTCTCTTAGAGATAACACAAGATATACTTCATGTTACCCTTCCCTAAGAGTACTGATTGCACTAAAATTCATTTCATTAAAACAAAACTGGGGGCGGCTAGGTGGCGAAATGGATAAAGCACCAGCCCTGGATTTAGGAGTACCTGAGTTCAAATCCGGCCTCAGACACTTGACACTTACTAGCTGTGTGACCCTGGGCAAGTCATTTAACCCCCATTGCCCCGCAAAAAAACAAAAACAAAAACAAAACAAAAACCCTGATGTTTTTAATTTGAATTTGAACTAAAATATAGATACATATATGTGCATGTATGTATGTGTGTATGTGTATATATATATATATATATGTGTGTGCATGGATAATTCCACAAACTCTTACATTATACTCAAATTATTCCCAAAAATAGAAGGACAATATACAAATACAAATATAAATGGGCAGATGACAAGGCCAAATACTTATTTACTTAGTTGTTTAGGATATGGTATTGCAACAACCACATTCGTTAGAGAAATCACAGCTTAACTTGCCCTCGAGAGAGATTTGCTATGAGAGGAAGAAGCAGGGACATGGTAAAAACAGCATCAAGACTAGTCTTCCAGGCCAAAGCCCAAGGACACTGAATGACTTTATATGTATAAGAGGATTTGGTTCCATTTGATTTTAGGTAAGAATAGTATGAGCAGTCAAGTTCATGACAGGATACCACAGCTAGGCTAAGAATTAACCAGGTGGAAATATTTCTCATATGGGAAACTCAATCAAGAAAGTTATACCTTAGCCTTCCCAAGTTTACCCTCCCAACCTTACTCCCAGGGACAGATATCCACTGGCCTTATTAATCCCATCAAGCTGCTGGCATTTTTCTTGAGGCAATGAAACACTGACCCAAGGTCACAACAAGCCTGAAAATGAAGCTCAAAAAAAATTTCAGTGTTCCAAAAGTTTTCACTTCAAACAGCAAAGTGTCACTAATCACAGTAGGGCAGGACACAATTGTTATCAACACTCTCAAATTGTTACAATAAATTAGCTAGCGAATAAAAAGTTATCAGGCCTTCTAAAAAAATCACAATTCCTTCTATCATTTCTCCTCAAATACAGCTTAGAATTCAACGTGATGTAAAAAGGAAGTTTTTAGAATTTTTTAAAAGTAATTACATTCTGTAAGTTCACATAGATAGTGAATATATAATGGCTTACCAACCCCTTTAAAGCAAAAATATTTCTAAGAATGGAGTCTGTTAAGACTTAGTTGGTCCAAGATGTAACTGTAACTTCAAGACACACTATTCCAAGTATAACTTCATAATTTTCACAATCACAAATCAGCACATAATTAACTTCTATACTATAAACACACTTTTGAAATTTTCTTTCCATTCAAAGAGTATTTGTAATGAAGGACGGGAATACTATCCCCCATTTTTTTTTAACACTGAAAGAGATTTCAGCTATATTAAAATCACAGTAAAAACATTACTGTCTACTGCATTTCCAAATGAGCAGTTTCACATAATTTCTATAATTCTTTTAACAACTGAATCTATAAGAGCTTAATCAATAACTCAACAAATCCATATTAAAAAGAATTTACCATATGAACAACAATCTAATTAAAATGAATTATCAAATTTTTTGTTGTTGTTGTTGAGGCAATTGGGGTTAAGTGACTTGCCCAGGGTCACACAGCTAGTAAGTGTTAAGTGTCTGAGACTGGATTTGAACTCAGGTCCTTCTGAATCCAGGGCCGGTGCGCTATCCACTGTGCCACCTAGCTGCCCCTGAATTATCAAATTTTTGTCAGGCACTTTTAAAATTCATGTCACATGTTGGTAAATTGAGGTAACATTTTTTTTTAATTTTTTTTTTTTTTTTTAGGCAATGGGGGTTAAGTGACTTGCCCAGGGTCACACAGCTAGTAAGTGTCAAGTGTCTGAGGTCGGATTTGAACTCAGGTACTCCTGAATCCTGGGCCGGGTGCTTTAACCACTGCGCCATCTAGCTGCCCCCCGAGGTAACATTTTAAGATCACAAAGCTAACAAAATTTCAGAACCATGCATTTTCCCAACACTGTCTTAATGCCAAATAGTAGAATACATTCTGACTTACCATAAGCATCTTATTAGGAGAGACACATTTCACAAAGAATAAGACCAGAATAAAGCCAATTACACCTGGATCTATTTTCTAAATGGTATCTCACAAAATCTCAATCACAAAACCAATCTTCCTGCCTTCCTTCCTCTCCCTCTGTCAAAATGAGGGGGGTCATACCATTACATATGGGTGCTCTACCCAAGGAATATAAATTTGGATTACTTAAACCACACAAGATACCTTGGGGCTGAGAGATAAATTTTTTTCTCTTCCGTACATATTTATTCTATCATTTTTAAAAACTGGAATAATTAACTCTTCTGACCCATGTAGTTTCATTTCTGACTTCTTGAAATAGAGTTCTGGAAAACCAGGCTTTGATAAAGCCCTTTGGGATTCAAATGAAGCTATCTGACTCTACCTTAAACCCCAATCACCCTGTTTCTCACTGACTGGCCAAGAATAGGCCCCAGGCCAAACCTCACTTGGTTATTGTTTGGGTTTTGATAGCTCTGAAAGGGTATAAATAGCAACTGTTTCTGTTCTGGCCAGAAACCCTGAGAATCTTACTCTTCCAGACTGATTTTTTGAGTAGACAAACTAGGCCATCATTTGCCTCATTTCTTAGTAAGTCACTGAATGTGTGTCGACTCAGACAAATTGAGACCTGGGAAAGACTTCAGCTTAAAAAGGCCAAGATCTCCCCACTGTTTCATCCTGACCTATGTCTTACTACTGGATTCAGATGACTCTGGAAGAGAGAGTGGGGCTGATGACTTTGTACAGCTCTGCCAACTCATTTGCAAGTCAAGACAATACCCTCCTGATGTCATTGGTTCTCTTTGAGAAAGAAGGATGAACAACTGCAAAAGAATTTAAAAGCATCTCTCTGATATTGGGTTTTGATCTCCCCCAATTATCCCACTTAAAAGGACATTTTAACAATCACTAATGGTAACATTTAAAATCTCAGAAAGAACTCATTGCTTTCAGTTTACTCCTAGCTCTCTATAACTTTTCCTTATATACTTCAAAATTAAATTGCAATTTTTTTTATTACTGTAGTCCCCAATAAAATAAACACCTGAAGTTTCATATAACCTTCCCACTTAAACAAAGCCCAAACTCCTTTCAAACCTTTCTTACAACATACTCAAACCTTCTTTTCTTTTTTATACATCTTTCCTGTTGTCTAAAAATCTAAACCTTTCTTATTATCTTTATAGCCTTCCCTTAAACTTTCTTTTATTTTGTTCACTGCCTAAATTTTCCTCCTTATTTTGATAGTATTTCAGACTAATATTCTCTAATATTCACTTAATTTGTCCTTTATAAATTTAGAATACATCGCTGTTAAACAAAAGCAATGACTTACTAAAAACTATAATAAAACGATAATATATTCTGTTGAATCATTGCCAGTCTATTATTCGCTAAGAGATGGACCAAAAATCCTTCAAGATGCTTTTAGCAATTATAAAAATCTTTAACAGCCTATAAAAGCTTGGTCTATTTAAATAACAATTGAGTTCTGGTATATTATTCACAGAAGTAGAATTTATCCAAATAAATTTCACTTAAATTTCAAGTTGCTTTCCTAAACAAGCTTCTCTTTTTGTGGGCAAGAAGCAAAACAGTTCTCAAAAAAATTCAAATACAGGGGGCAGCTAGGTGGCACAGTAAATAAAGCACCAGCCCTGGATTCAGGAGGACCTGAGTTCAAATCTGACCTCAGATGTTTGACACTTACTAGCTGTGTGACCCTGGATAAGTCACTTAACCCTTATTGCCCCACCCCACCAAAAAAATTGAATACCTACTCTATTATAAAAATGGGTAGAAATATCATAGAACTTACAGCAGAATTTCTAAGTTCAAAATACATGAATTAAAAAGTTATTTCTATTTTAATTTATAAAACTCCCAAGTATCCAGTTGGATTTTTTTAATCATGAAAGTATTTTATTATTTTCTAGTTACATGTAAAGATAATTTTTAACATTTGTTTTCATAATATTTTTAGTCCCCAATTTTTTCTCCTTCCCTCCCTTTCCTCCTCCCTCTCAAAGACAGAAAGCAATCAGATATAGGTTATATATGTACAATCCCATTAAACATATTTCTACATTAGTCATACTGTGAAAGAAGAATCAGAATGCAAGGGAAAAACCTCAAAAAAGAAAAGAAAAACAGCCAAAAAGTAGAAACAGTATGGTCAATCTGCATTCAGAATACACAGTTCTTTTTTCTGGATGTAGAGAACATTTTTTTATCATGAGTTCTTTTGAACTGTCTTGGATCACTGCACTGCTGAGAAGAACCAAGTCTATCACAGTTGATCATCACACGATGTTGCTGTTACTGTGTACAATGTTCTCCTGGTTCTGCTCCTCTTACTCAGCATCAGTTCATGTAAGTCCTTCCAGGTTTCTCTGAAATCTTCCTGCTCTTCGTTTCTTACTGCACAACAGTATTCCATTACATTAATATACCACAACTTGTTCAGCCATTCCCTAATTGATGGGCATTTCCTCTATTTCCAATTCTTTGCCACCACAAAGAGAGCTGCTATAAATATTTTTGTATATGTCTGTTCTTTTCCCTTTTCTATGATCTCTTTGGGACACAGACCTAGTAGTGGTATTACTGGGTCAAAGGGTATGCACAGTTCTATTGCCCTTTGGGCATAGTTCCAAATCACTCTCCAGAATGGTTGGATCCATTCATAACTCCACCAACAATGGATTAGCATCCCAGTTTTCCCACATCCCTTTCAACATCCAACATTTTCCTTTTTTGTTACATAAGCCACTCTGATAGGTATGAGGGGATACCTCAGAGTTGTTTTAATTTGCATTTCTCTGATCAATAGTGATCTAGAGCATTTTTTCATATGATTATAGACAGCTTTGATTTCTTTGTCTGAAAATTGCCTGTTCATATCCTTTGCCCGTTTATCAATTGAGGAACGACTTATATATTAAAAATTTTTTTTTAAATTTTTTGTGAGGCAATGGGGTTAAGTGACTTGCCCAGGGTCACAAAGCTAGTAAATGTCAAGTGTCTGAGGCCGGATTTGAACTCAGGTACTCCTGACTCCAGGGCCAGTGCTTTATCCACTGCACCACCCAGCTGCCCCTCGACATATTTTTGTAAATTTGCCTTGATATAATTGAGAAATGAGGCATTTATCAGAGATATTTATTTCAAAAATTATTTCCCAGTTTCCCACTTCCATTGTAAACTTGGTTACATTGGTTTTGTTTGTGCAAAACCTTTTTAATTTCTATAATCAAAATGATCTATTTTACATTTTGTTTTGCTTTCTATATCTTTGATCCTAAATTCTTCCTCTGCCCATAAATCTGACAGATAAACGATCCCATACTCTTTTTTTTTTTTAGTGAGACAATTGGGGTTAAGTGACTTGCCCAGGGTCACACAGCTAGTACGTGTTAAGTGTCTGAGGCTGGATTTGAACTCAGGTACTCCTGACTCCAGGGCCAGTGCTCTATCCACTGCACCACCTAGCTGCCCCGATCCCATACTCTCTTAATGTGCTTATGGTATCATCCTTTATGTGTAAATCATGTACCCATTTTGACTTTATTTTAGTATACAGTGAGATGTTGATCAATATCTAGTTTCTGTCATACTGTTTTCCAGTTTTGCCAGAAGTTTTTGTTAAATAATGAGTTTCTGTTCCAAAAGCTTGAATCTTTGGGCTTATCATATACTAGATTACTATAGTCATTTTTATAGTGTAATTTGTTCCTATTCTCTTCCAGTAATCCACCTCTCTATTTTTTAGCCAGTACCAGATTGTTTTGATAATTACCTCTTTATAATACAGTTTGAGATCTGGTACTGCTAGAGCACCTTCTTTTGTGTTGTTTTTTTTTCACTGATTGCATCGATTCATGATATCCTTGAACTTTTGTTTTTCCAGATGAATTTTGTTATTATTTTTCTAGATTTATAAAAATGTCTTGATAGTTTGATTGTTAGGTAGACTCCCAAGTATTTTATATTGGTCACAGTCATTTTAAATGGAATTTCTCTTCCTATCTGTTGTTGCTGGACTTTGTTGGTAATACATAGAAATGCTGATGATTTATGTGGGTTTATTTTGTATCCTACAACTTTGCTAAAGTTGGTAATAATTTCAAGTAGCTTTTTAGTTGATTCTCTAGAATTTTTTAAGTATAACATCATATAATCTGCAAAGAGTGATAGTTTTGTTTCCTCATTACCTATTCTAATTCCTTTGATTTCTTTTTCTTCTCTTATTGCTAAATCTAACATTTCAAATACAATATTAAATAACAGAGGTGATAATGGGCATCCTTGCTTCACCCCTGATTGTACTGGAAAGGTTTTTAGGTTATCCCCATTACAGATAATGCTTGCTGATGGTTTAAGATAAATAGTACTTATCATTTTAAGGTAAATTCCTTTTATTCCTATGCTCTCTAGTGTTTTTAATAGGAATGGGTGCTGTATTTTTGTCAAAGGCCTTTTCTGCATCTATTGAGATAATCATATGATTTCTGTTGCTTTTGTTATTGATATGGTCAATTATGCTGGTAATTTTCCTAATATTGAATCAGCCCTGCATTCCTGGTATAAATCCCATATGGTCATGATCCTTGAGATATATTGCTGTAATCTTTTTGCTAGTATTTTATTTTAAATTTTTGCATCAATATTCATGAGCAAGATTGGTCTATAATTTTCTTTCTCTGTTTTGGCTCTTCCTGGTTTAGGTATCAGCACCATATTTGTCTCATAAAAGGAATTTGGTAGGACTCAATTTATCTTATCAAATAATTTATATAGTATTGGGATTAATTGTTCTTTAAATGTTTGGTAGAATTCATTTGTGAATCTATCTGGTTCTGGGGATTTTTTTCTTAGGAAGTTCACTGATGGCTTATTCAATTTCTTTTTCTAAGATTGGGTTATTTAAATATTTTATTTCTTCTTCTGTTAATCTTGGTAACTTCCTCTTCATAATTTTCAAATCTCCTTCATGAATTTCTTCTGCTTCTCCCATTGTTGCTGGAAGTCACAAATAAATGCTAACTGAAACTTTTGCAACATGGATTACAGCATTGCTACAGAAAAGAGTCTTCACAGAAAAGCTTTATTCTCTTACACCTATACCCCTCTTCAGAGAGAATATGCTAGCACTGGGAGCTCAGTACTAGAAGAGTCCTAAGTCCAAAATCTATTATAATAATATCAGATCATCCAGGAAAAGTATGTCATATATTTCCATAGTCTCAGCCTCCATTTCTTATCTGTAGCACCCCTCCTGGGGCTCGTTTTCCCAACTCACAATGGAACTTATGCTATAGGGCCCCTGAGGCTGGCTGACTCCTTCTCCTCTAAGGGTTCTAGGGGTCATCCTGAAGGGATAGAGAACCTGACTGCTACTCAGTAGCCCATATCAAGTGTGCCCCCCCCCAACTGGATACAAACATGACAATGCCCCTGAAGTTTGTGACACTCTCCTTGTATACACAAAGTTCCTGCAGAGAGTGAACTAGAGCGAAAATGTAGCTAAAGGATAATTCATGGCTCCTGGTTATTCAAAGTCCTTTTTTTCCTTCATGTTCTTTATACTTTAGTGTAGCTCTCTGATGGGCTCCAAAGGTCAAGATTGAGTTCTGAAGTCACCATTCTTTGATGTATATGTAAGATCCTGATGTAAATGGTATCATTGATCATTGCTCTACCTGGGACACTGCCTGCTACCAATGCCAATGAAGTTCCTTCTAAACTTCCTTCTGTTCTGTACATTTTTTTTGTTTGTTTTTTGGTGAGGCAATTGGGGTTAAGTGACTTGCCCAGGGTCATACAGCTAGTAAGTGTTAAGTGTCTGAGGCCAGATTTGAACTCAGGTCCTCCTGAATCCAGGGCCGGTGCTCTATCCACTGCGCCACCTAGCTGCCCCTGCACATTTTTTTTAATGTTACAATGACCCTCTCTTTTTTGGTATCATTATTGCTAATCCTTCCTCCCCTTCTGACTTCCCAGTTAACTCCAATTAACTGAGAGAAATATGGGGAACAGTCCTTTTTAACAAAATCGAGCAAAAAAAAATCCACAAGTGACCATGCCCAAGCATATGTCACTTGTGTCCATCTGTGGACATCACATGCAAACAAATATGTACAAAGCAAGCAGGATAAACAGGAAATCATAAACAGAGAGAAGGCACTGGAATTAAGAAAGAATATAGAAGACATCCCATAGAAGGTAGGATTTAATTGGAACCTAAAGGAAGCCAGGACATAAAGATGAAAAGGGGAGTGCTTCGGGCATAAGGAAAAACCAGTTTTTGTCCACTTATCTTGTTTGTGGAACAGCAAGGAGGCCAGTGTCACTGGGTCAAAGAGTAAGTAAGTCAGGGAGTAAGATACAAGAAGTCCCTATCATTAGCATATCTCTTCTATAACACAGAATCAGAGCTTAGACCTAGAAGGGACCTTAGGAAATTATTGATTACAGTCCCAGCATCTTCAGACTTATTAGAATTACTATGCAAATAAAGTAGAAAACAAAGTCAATGGCCATTGATTGAAGAATGAATGATTAAACAAATTGTAGTACAGAATTGTAATGAAATTTTGTCATGTCAGAAACAATAAATATGAAGAATGAAAGGAGGCATAGGAAGAATTCTATGAATTGACACAAAGTGAAGAAGAACCGGGAGAAAATATTCATGACTACAGCAAGGCAAATGGAAAGAACAACCACTTAAAAAAAAATCAAACTAATGCTGTGTAATTCTGATGACCAAGCTTGTCTCCAAAGAGAAAGGAGAATATACCTCCCTCCCTTATCTGCAGAGGTGGGGGGAAGTGACTATGGAAATGACACAGCACATACTTAAGACTTCATGTTTTGGTCAGCCTTGTTGAACTGCTGTTTTCTCTTTCTTATTTCTTTTATAAGGAATTTTTCTTTGGGATGGTGGAAAGGAGAAAGATATATTGGGAAAGGGAAAGATATATTGACTCAAAAGCAGAATGAAATCCAAATTTAGGGGAAGAACCAATGTGGGAATTTGTTTTGCTTGAAGATGCTTATTTGTTACAAGGGTTTTGATTTTCTTTTCAGTTGGGGTAAGGGAATTGAGGAAGAGGAAACAAAGGTTAAGGGTTCTTTAAAAAAAAAGGTGGGGAGAGAACAGAAGGCTAGTTGGAGCGAACTACAGATAAATAGGACAGCTTTGAAAGTCACATGTTGCATTTATTATATACATTAAAAGCAAGGCAGCTGTACACAATAGAAATGAACAGAGTATAGGTAAAGAAGCATGTGGCACCTCCTAGCAGAGGGGTTATGGATTCAAGATACAGAATGATACATACCTTTTTGGACAGGAAAAATGAGAGGATTTGTTTTTGCCTTTCTATGCTTATTTGTTTCTAGGACTGTGTTTTTCTTTACTGGGGGATTTGGGAGGGAAATGATAGGTACTGATACTGTTTTGATTTTGTTTGTTTGTTTGTTTGTTTTTAAAGCAGGACAATGGGGGTTAAGTGACTTGCCCAGGGTCACACAGCTAGTAAGTGTCAAGTGTCTGAGGCCGGATTTGAACTCAGGTACTCCTGAATCCAGGGCTGGTGCTTTATCCACTGTGCTACCTAGCCGCCCCTGTTTTGTTATTTAAAGGAAAAAAGAGGCTCATTGAAGCATTTGAAAATATGTGGAGAAGGAAGTTCAGAAGGAAACAGATAAGCAAGGTCTGCTTTAAAAACAAGGGCATGTAATAGAGATTTCATAAAAGGTATATATAACAGAGATTCACAGTTTCACATCCAATTCTTTTATTCTGTTCTATTTTGTTTTGGGAAAATTTTTAATTGCATTCATTAGATTCAGAATAAAAAATATATCTTTTTAATGCCCAGAGCCTATGGAAGGAAATTCAGTGGGAGGACAACTTTGGAACTAATGTATTGAATTTGTTATATACTTTAAAAAACCACCCAAGATGTACATAACAAAGATATGTGTTTTCATATATGATTTTTTCTGTCCTCTGCACATAGAGAAATGTTTGTTTGTTCATATTTGTCATGTTCATAATTTAAAATTAAAATAATTTTTTAAAAAGAGAAAATATGAATAGAAAGGAAAAATTTGGGACAAATCAAGGACTCTACCAAGAGTAACTACCCACTAACCCTACTACCATCTCTACCAGCCACCCAGGTACTATCCCTGGATTTCTCCTATTACTTTTTCTATCTCCCTATTTATCAATCACCAGTCACTTAGAGGAACACTGTTAACAGCTCCCTCCTGCTTTTCTCTCATCCTCATCACCTTCAATCTCACTTCACCCATGTCCCACCTTTTCTAAGGTTCCCACTAGAACTCCAGTTTCATGATTAAAAAACATACTCCCTTCCATCCTCCCCCAGAGCTTCAATTCCACACATAACCAATTACCTATGGGACATTTCTTTTTTAATACTTAATAGTATTTTATTTTTTCCAATTACATGTAAAGATAGTTTTCAACATTCTTTTTTTTTTTTTTAGTGAGGCAATTGGAGTTAAGTGACTTGCCCAGGGTCACACAGCTAGTAAGTGTTAAGTGTCTAAGGTCGAATTTGAACTCAGGTACTCCTGACTCCAGGGCCGGTTCTCTATCCACTGCGCCACCTAGCTGCCCCTCAACATTCATTTTTGTAAGATTTTTCCAAATTTTTCTCCCTCCCTCTCTTTCCTCCCTCTTCCCCAAGGTAGTGAGTAATCTTATATAGGTTAGATAATATGTACTATCATGTTAAATATATTTCCACATTAATCATGTTGGGAAAGAATACAAAAAAACAGAAAACTACTATTCAGATTCCACAGTTCTTTTTCTAGATGTGGAGAGCATTTTCCATCATGAGTCTTTTGGAATTGTCTTGGATCATTGTATTGCTGAGAAGAGCTAAGTCTATCACAGTTGATTATCACATAATGTTGCTGTTACTGTGTATAACGTTCTCCTGGTTCTGCTCAGTTCACTGAGCATCAGTTCGTGTAAGTTGTTCCAGGTTTTCCTGAAATAAGCCTGCTCATCATTTCTTTTTTTTTTTTTAGTGAGGCAATTGGGGTTAAGTGACTTGCCCAGGGTCACACAGCTAGTAAGTGTTAAGTGTCTGAGGCTGGATTTGAACTCAGGTACTCCTGACTCCAGGGCCGGTGCTCTATCCTCATCATTTCTTATAGCACAATAGTATTCCATTACATTCATATACCACCACTCAGCCATTCCCCAATTGATGGGCATCCCCTCAGTTTCCAATTCTTTGCTACCACAAAAACAGCAGATATAAATATTTTTGTACATGTGGGTCCCTTTCCTTTTTTATGATCTCTTTGGGATACAGACCTAGTAGTGGTATTGCTGGGTCAAAGGATATGCAACGTTTGGTTACTTTTTGGACATTTCAAACTGGATGTTCTAAGGACATCATAAACTCAATATGTCCAAAACTCAACTTGTTATCATTTCCCCCAAAAACCTTTCTCTTTTATCAAACTTTATTTCTGTCAAAGGCACCACCATCCTTCCATTTCCCATGTTTGTCATCCATACTTTATCTTAGACTCTTCACTTTTCTTCATCATATATTAAATTAAAACAATCGCCAAATCTTCTATTTCTACTTTCACAACATCTATGACATCTGACACCTTTTCTCCACTCACAAAACTGTCATCTGAGTTCAGGGAGTCATCACCTTTCACCTAAATGATTATAACAGCCAGCCTCCTAATTTGTCTCAAGTGTTTCCCTCTACAGTCTAACCCATACACTGCTGCCAAAGTAAAAATGGTGATCAAACCAATTCTCCTGGAAAATATATGGGAGAAGAGGGTAAGAGGATTTCCAGCAAAAATGGGTGAACAGGGGGCAGCTGGGTGGCACAGCGGATAGAGCACTGGCCCTGCTTTCAGGAAGACCTGAGTTCAAATCCGATCTCAGACACTTGACAATTACTAGTTGTGTGACCCTGGGCAAGTCACTTAACCCTCACTGCCATGCCCCCAAAAATGGGTGAGCAGGGGCAGCTGGGTGGCACAGCGGATAGAGCACTGGCCCTGCATTCAGGAAGACCTGAGTTCAAATCCGATCTCAGACACTTGACACTTACTAGCTGTGTGACCCTGGGCAAGTCACTTAACCCTCACTGCCCTGCCCCCAAAAATGGGTGAGCAGAGACAGATCACTCAGTTCCCATATATCTACTCTAGCAAAACCTGAAAATTTACACCAGATCATGTAATGTTCAAGAAATAAAATTATAAACTAGAGCATGTAACTTCTTCCACTCCAGAACTGCACATCCAGAAAGCCATCCAGAAACTTATGGGTAATAGGAAAAAGAGCCACCAGCAAAGCCAACACCAGTCTAGGTAACCAAACCTGTAACCTCCCAGTGGAACCAGAGATGGAAGAGCTATGTATAACCTGCTAGACTCTGTATCTGGAAGTGGCAAGAATGGAAGGCTCCTCTGAGAATGTCCCTTATATTAAAAGTCCAGCCTGAGTTCCAAAGTCGTCCTATTTGTGTTTCTCTCTAAACCTTCTTCTGTTTTCTACAGAGCATTTTAAAAATACTTCATTGATGCTTTTATATATTGTTTTGATATCACTAGTCCTCCATCTTCCTAATTCTCCCTCCCTACCAAAAAAAAAAAAAAACACCACTTCACCAAAATCAATAGTATAGTCAAGCAAAACAAACTGACACACTTTCCAAAAATGGATGTTTCATTCTGTATCACTTTTGTTAAGAGGTTGGAAGAGTGCTTTATTGTCTTTCCTCTGGAAATATGGTTGGTCATTGCATTAATCAGAATTCTTCTTAAGGTTTTCAAGGTTGTTTTCATTTCTAGTGCTGCAGTCATGGTCTACAGGCATACCTTGGAGATACTGGGGGTTTTGTTCTAGACCACTGTAATAAAGCAAATATTGCAATAAAGTGAGTCACATGAATTTGTTGGTTTCCCAGTGCATACAAAAATTATGTTTATACTATACTATAGTCTATTAAGTATACAATAGTATTATGACTGAAAAATTAATTAATTAATTTAAAAGCCTGTATTGCTTAAAAATGCTAACCATCACCTGAGCCTTCAGAGTCACAATTTTTTTTTTGACTAGAGGGTCTTGCCTCGATTTTAATGACTGCTAACTAATCAGGGTGGTGGTTGCTGAAGGTTGGGATGGCTGTGGCAATTTCTTGAAATAAGACAACAATGAAGTGTGCCACATTGATTGACTGTTCCTTTGAGCAAAGATTCTTCTGTAGCATTCAATGCTGTTTGACAGCATTTTACCCACAGTAAAACTTCTTTCAAAATTGGAACCAATCCTCTCAAACCTAGCCAATACTTTATCAACCAAGCTTATGTAATATTCTTCAACATTGTCGTGTCTTGGTATAGGGAGGCCTGAGAAGGAGAGACACCAGGAAATGGCCTGTTAGTGGAGCAGTCAAAACACACATAACACTTAACCATTAAGTTTACTGTCTTATTTACAACGATCACTTGTTTCTGCCTTTATTTGTCTTCATCAAAATATCTTGTTCTTGTACTTCACTCTGAGCAGCTTTTTAACATACCATGCTACTCACAGCTTCCTGCCCCTTCTGTCTATCCAGTTCTTTTTGAATATGTTACACTAAGTTTTGATTAAGTTCATTTAAGTCTATCCCACCAAATGTCAATGATATTTAGAGTAGCTGATTTGCCTGCTTGCATTAAGATCTCCTGTTAATTTTATTCATTAACATACTTTATCTACTTGTGTCTAAGCATTTTCTTGGATTTAATTAAGATGGACTTAGCCTTGACCCTTCCATGAAGCACAGAGATATTCGGGAAGACTTTGTGGAGCTGGACATGTTTGGCATTCTTGACCCTCTCCACACCTCTTCAAGCTATTTCCAACCGACTGTACTCACTAATGGCCTTTTACCTGAATATGAATACATACAGAGTATTGTGTTTGGCTTTAGGCACCACATTTTAGGAAGGACATTTTTAAATTCAAGAGTATCCAGAAATTGTAAATGGCCTCAAAGGCACGTCATATTATAATTAAAATTTATACGGCAATTTAAGGCTTGCAAAGTGTTCTATATGCATCTCGTTTTTTTCATAATAGCCCCATGAGTACTATCTCCCCTTTACAGATAAAGAAATCAGGGCTGTCAGCTCAAATAAACTGTCCAGGATCATCAAGCTGGAGACTGGGTGAGCCATCAAACTCAGGTGTTCCTGACTCCAAGTCTATCCACCCTAGCACCCTGCCTTATGGGGAGCTGGATCAAACAACTAGAAATATCTCAATGAGCTTACATTTGGGGGCTGGCAGGGAGGAGGGAAAGAAGCATGTACAAAGAAAATCTGCCTCCTTGCTGTTCCTCACACGTGATACCGTATCATCTGCCAACTCTGAGAATCCGCACTGGCTTTCCCTCAGACATGGGGAATGCCATTTAATCTGCAGATGTCCTGTACACATCGTTGTTTGCATGTTGTTTCACTCACTGAGCTCCTTGAGAGCCTCAGCTGCTTTTTGCCCTTTTTTTTGTATCCCCAGCACTTAGCAAAGTTCTGACACATAATAAATATTTGTTGACTGACTGCAGGGGATGGTCATGTGTCTAACATGAAGAACAGTTAGTTAATAATAGAGTGTGAATTCAAGAAGACGCAAATAGTTGGCTAGATTGTGATAAGGATGTGGGGAAAAAATGGGTTGAGAAAGAGTGGGGATGAGGGAGCAAGAAGTGGTAGCCTGGGAAGGAGTTTGACCTAGGCAGGATCATAAGAATACTGAATGGAATCACAGTAAAGTAGATGGTCTATCATCATATTATCTATAAAGAAGAGCTGGGAAATAGAGGAGAGACTACATGTGCATGTCAGGAGAATAAATGACCAGTCTCTGAGACTGTCTATGGAAGGTAATAAGGAAGGGGGTCTCTGGAGTGCTGAGAATTAGCTGGTTTGAGATATCTCTTCTTCAGTCATCAGTTAGGGCTGCTCCACCCAAGGGTTCACTCTAATGTTGAAGTGTTTCTCTTGGGGTAGAGTTGGGTCTCAGAAGGATCCTTGGTCTCAGACTGGTGATTAGTACAGGGTGGACAGCGAGTTTTTGGTCCAGGCTCAAGTTGCCTAGACTCTACTCTTTACTTCTGAAATTCTGTAAATGGGATTCAGAGGCTGAAATGATACCAACATACTGCTATTTATTGTCGGGAAGGATAGCCTGGAGAAATGGCCATGAATCACTGCTATACCACATTTTTGTTTTTCATGTAAAAGACTCTCCAGTGACCTCTGAACTGCTGCCTGCCCGAGCCTAACTTCCCTGGCCATCCCTATGCTCCCTCATACTCATCCATGTCGGCCTCATCCCTCGCATGTTCTTGATTCCTTTTACCTGCAATGCTCCCACTGTGCTTTCTGGAATCCTTGCTCTACTGTTAGTAAACTGCCCTTCATATTAGACATGTGCCCTCCCCTTGGAAATTACTCTAGATTGTACATTTAATTTTCTGTGTACATATTATTTCTCTCCCATGGAATCTAAGCTCCTAGAGGGAAGCAACGATATTGTTTTGTTTTTTGTTTCACCAACACTTAGAACAGTGGCAATGAAATGCTTATTGAGTTCAATTGAGATTTGACTGGAATGGAATATGCCAATACATCATTCTTAATTATCCTAGTCAGACACCCAAGGTTGACCCATGAGGCATTTCTCCCAAAGAACTGTCTCCAAATGCAACAGCCCAACTCAAATTTGGAGATGTTTAAGGTAAAGTGACAACCCACCGTTAACCTGGCAATCCAAGATTAGAACCTCACAAGAGTATAATGGATGAGTATAATAGTGTTGTATGTCTGGGGAAGAATATAACATCTGTGGGCCTTTTAGATAGTTGTGGAAGTACGCTATTACCTACTAAAAGTTAGAAGCATTATTAGTGTTAGTATCATGTACTGTTGTAGGTATAAATATAATATAATGCACTAGTTATATTATTATACAAATTGTGAACAAAAGAGAAGTTACCCAGGTGGCAGTGCAAATACCCAAAATGCCTATGTATAGTAAAAAAAAAAAAATGAAAGAAATCTGTGCTTACAATAATTAAGTGTTTTTAGAATGCAAAGTTTATTTTTATATCTGATTACTTGGATTAATGTACTGATAATGGGATATCTTTATAATGTTCTTGATCAAATATAATGTTTGATATATAACCATGAGGTAGAGTGTAATGCGTTAATAAAGTTATGAATTTGCTATATATTGATTACTTGTCATATACCTCCTATTGCTATAGTGCTTATAATTTGTAATTTGATCAGTGAAGGGATTTCACACAGGCTTTTCTCCAACCTTTACTGAATTACAGACATACCTTGTTTTATTGTGCTTTACAGATATTGCATTTTTTACAAATTGAAGGTTTGTGGCAACCTTACATCGAGCAATTATCAGTAACATTTTCTTTTTTTTTTCTTTTTTTTTTTATAGTGAGGTAATTGGGGTTAAGTGACTTGCCCAGGGTCACACAGCTAGTAAGTGTTAAGTGTCTGAGGCTGGATTTGAACTCAGGCACTCCTGACTCCAGGGCCAGTACTCTATCCACTGTGCCACCTAGCTGCCCCCAGTATCATTTTTCTAACAGCATGTGCTCATATTGTGTGTCTGTGTCACCTATTGCTAATTTTTGCAATATTTCAAACTTTTTCATTATTACTTTATCTGCTATGATCTGTGATTTATAATCTGTGATCTTTTATGTTACTATTATAATTGTCTTGGGGTACCATGAATGTCACCCATATAAGAGCACAAACTTAATAGATAAATATGTGTGTGTTCTAACTGCTCCATCCTCGGGCCTCCCCATTCTGAGACACAATAATATTGAAATGAGGCAACCTACAACCTACAATGGTTTCTAAGGGTTCAAGTGAAAGGAAGAGTCAATAAATGCAGCAAACTTCATTGCTGGCTTATCTTAAGAAATTGCCACAGCCAACCCAACCTGATCAGTCGGCAGCCATCAACACTGAAGCAAGACTTTCCACTAGCAAAAATATTATGACTCACTAAAGGCTCAGATTATAGTGAGCATATTTTTTAGCAAGAAAGCATTTTTAATTAAGATACACACATTGTTTTTAATAGTATTGCACAACAGACTAGAGTATAGCATAAACATAGCTTTTATATATACTGAGAAACCCAAAAAAAAAAATGAAATTCACTTTATTGCAGTGGTCTGGAACCAAACCTGCAATATCTTCTTGGTATGCCTGTTATCGGCTTAAGGCCCAATACAGGTAGTGTATCCAGAAAGGACTTTTAAGAATCTATTAGGAGAGGGGCAGTTAGGTGGTGCAGTGGATAGAGCACCAGCCCTGGATTCAGAAGGACCTGAGTTCAAATCTGGCCTCAGACACCTGACACTTACTAGCCATGTGACCCTGGGCAAGTCACTTAACCCCAATTGCCTCACCAAAAAACTATATCTATATCTATATATTATGCTCAGGGGCAGCTAAGTGGCACAGTGGATAAAGCACTGACCCTGGATTCAGGAGGACCTAAGTTCAAATCCGGCCTCAGACACTTGACACTTACTAGCTGTGTGACCCTGGACAAGTTACTTAACCCTCATTGCCTTGCCCCCGCCAAAAAAAGAAAAAGAAAAAAAGAAGATATTAACCCATATGCTGCAAATGTAATCAAAAGAGCTTAAAACTGACAAGAATGGGGTGGGGGGGAAATGCTGCGAGCCAAACTCCTGAACTCTACCTCTGACTATCCCTCAGTCTACTTCTCCATCCTCTGTACTAGAAGCCTTGTCACAATGGCAATGCCTTCACCTCTATGGCCTCCTCCTCTAACCGCTAATTCCTTCCTATACCTCCATTTGAGTAAGCACACATCTTAGAGCATTCCAAAGTCTTCCTTTATAGAGGACTGGAATCTAAACTTTCAAGGTAACTCTCCACTATGCATCAGCACCTCTGCTTAGAGTTTGACTCCAGGAGACATGTGTCCCCCCCCCCATCAGGTACTCTCAGTGGTCCTCCCTCCCCGTTTTTAGCTTCTTTTTGTGTGCTGACTTCCCCCAACAGATTCTAAGTTCCTTGAGGATAGAACTGTTTTTTTTCTTATTTGTATCCCCAGTGCTTACATGATATTTACTGAACTGAATCGATCCCTTCCAACCCAGCTTTTCCCAGATTACTTCACTGCCTTGTCCCCCTCCCCCAAAATCTTTTCCTTTCCCCTCACCTCATTTCCAATTGCCTTTTTTATGAATCATCTTCCTCCAATAGAATGTAAACTCCTTGAGGGGTTGTCTTTTTTGTTTATATCTGTATTCCTAGTCCGTAACACAATGCCTGGCACATTGTAAGTTCTTAAGTACATTGTCTATATTTATCCAACAATCGAGATTCCTTTAGTACTGCTATGTACAATGTAGAGAAAAGACTAACAGTAGGACCAGCCAAAAGAGTTGTTGGGAGGGTCCGATGAGATTTTGTATGTCAAGTACTTTGGGTACCTTAAAATACTATATAAAC
Source organism: Dromiciops gliroides (assembly GCF_019393635.1). Lineage (NCBI taxonomy): Eukaryota > Metazoa > Chordata > Mammalia > Microbiotheria > Microbiotheriidae > Dromiciops > Dromiciops gliroides. The sequence goes on from NC_057861.1 coordinate 745,493,767, forward strand.
ATCAGCTATTAATGGCATGATTAGTCTCAGTTTGTTAACTGTTTCACAGATTTCTGGGGAAAAAGGAACTGGACCAAAGGATATGAATCAACTATACTCAAAAGAAGAATTGCAAACTAAGGTTATTGTTTGTCCTCAGTTTTTGAAGAGGCCCAATGACATTACAGGTGACAACTCGTGCATGAATGGGATCAAAGTGAGACAGAGTTGCACAAAGCTGTCAGCCTCCCTCTCTCTTCCTGAATCATGGAAGTCCAGTGGCAGGACAAAGGCTGAGATGACTGGCGATGGCCCAAGATGTGACGGATGGTCTTGTCATCTCCGATACCTGAACAAGCTCTAAGCTCTCCACAGTGCCTGTGTCAGCCACCTTCATGGCTGTTGGGACAAACTGTTCTCATAAGTCCATTCCCCTGGGGAAAGTTTTCACATGCTTAAGGCAGACACCCCCCAACTCTCTGACAGGTGTGAGGCCTGCCAATTACCTTCAAATGTGATTTAGCCTGTCTGCTGAGACAATTTTACCAGAGTGTAGCTATTGCTCATCCACCTTTACAAACTAGTAACAATCATATGAAAGTATGTTCCAAGTCACTAATAATAAGAGAAATCAAAACAAGCACGAGGTTTCACCTTACATGCAGCATATTGGCCAAGATAACAAAAAACTAAGAACAGTACATGCTGAAGGAGTTGTAGAAATCCTGATATACTAGTAATTCCTTGTTGGTACAACCATGAATGAATACAACCATTTGAGAAAGCAATTTGGAATTAGACAAATAAAAGTAACTAAAATGTCCATACCCTTTTACTCAGAGATTTTGCTAGTAGGCCTATACTCCAAGGAGATCACTGAAAGAAGAAAGGCCCCCATAATCATTAAAATGTTTATAGTAGCACTTTTTGTGGTAGAAAGAACTAGAAACAAAAGTTGACAGTCATCAAATGGGGAATGACTAAACAAACTATGGTACAGGAACATAACGGAACATTACTATGCTTTAAGAAATGACAGAAATGATTAATACAGAGAAGCATAGAAAGATTTATATGAACTGACGCAAAGTGAAATAATCAGAGCTGACTAAAACAATGGAAATGGGAAGAACCACCATAAAAAAAATTGAAAAGAACAAAATATGGCCTCAAAAATGAAAAGACACCTTCCTACAGTCCTTTGGGGGGTTTTTTGTTTGTTTTTCAGTGAGGCAATTGGGGTTGTGACTTGCCCAGGGTCACACAGCTAGTAAGTGTTAAGTGTCTGAGGTTGCATTTGAACTCAGGTCCTCCTGACCTCAGGGCCGGTGCTCTATCCACTGCGCCACCTAGCTGCCCCCCCTACAGTCCTTTGTAAAGGTGTGGGGAAAGGAAGCCTATCAATGAGAGTGGGAAACTACACGGTATTGTTAATTTTTTTAAATCTTTTGATCAATTTTGCTGATTTTTCCTTTCTTCCTCCTTTTCCTTTTTCTTTGTTATACTGGATGGCTCCCTGGGAGGGGAAAGAAGAGGGGCACAAGGGGAAATGTTGGTTATGCAAAAAGATATTTTTTAAAAGTAACATATGGATATTCACATCCTAGAAACATCAAGGACTTGAAAAGATACCACTCAATAAATAGTTATAAGAACTGCAGCAATGGTCTAGAGTACAGGTATACTAACCACAGTGGTGGTGGTAGCATATTGCTTATGCTGTTTCCAGGTAGGTGCTTTCCTAGCTGGGCTGATATTCTCTCTCAGACTTTCCTAAGTTGAGAATTCTTTCCTAGCTGTTTTGTCTTTGGAGCTTTAGTTAGCTATGAAGTGCTATGGCATGAAAAAGAGAGAATATTCAAGTATGAACAAGTGACTACAAAATTTATGGATTTTCATTTCAGACATCCACTGAAAGCATGCAGAAGAAATACATGCAAGTTGGTTTCTACCTTTTACAGGGAGTTGATTAACCTTCATCAATGATCAAAATTAAGTGTGGGGGCAGCTAGGTGGCGCAGTGGATAGAGCACCGGCCCTGGATTCAGGAGGACCCGAGTTCAAATCCGGCCTCAGACACTTTACACACTTACTAGCTGCGTGACCCTAGGCAAGTCACTTAACCCCAATTGCCTCACCAAAATTAAGTGTGAAATATGGAACCACCATTGATCTATAGGAATTCAAGTTATCTTAAACTCGTGAGACTGGTAAACAGAGAAATCAATTCATTTTCTCTTGTTTTGATTCTATGTTGTATGTTTGACCTTAGATATGTCACTTCACCTCTATGGTCTAAGGCCTCACCTGCAAAATGAGGTGGTCCCTTCTAGCTCTGTGACCCTAGGATTTCACTAACTAGGAAGATGTGATCTGCACAGAAAACAAATTAGGCTGATACAAAAATGATAATGTTAACCAACTGGGGGAGGATGTAAACATTTTCCAGAGCAAGCTACAGGGCTTGATACTAGACCTAGACAATGGATATTTTTAGATCTTTATAATTCACGTTCTCAGTTGGGGGTAGGAAATCAGTTAACAATTACTAACTGATGTGAACCTGATAGTAATCAGTTATTTAAGAATAGTGGACTGTATGACCCTGGGCAAGTCACTTAACCCCCATTCCCCACCCCCACCACCCCCTCAAAAAAGAAAAGAATAGTGGGGGGCAGCTAGATAAAGAAAGTGTCCTACAGGGAGCAGCTAGGTGGTGCAGTTGATAAAGTACTGGCCCTGGACTCAGGAGGACCTGAGTTCAAATCCAGCCTCAAACACTTGACATTTACTAGCTGTGTGACCCTGGGCAAGTCACTTAACCCTCATTGCTCTGCCCTCCCTCCAAAAAATAATAAATAAGTAAAAAAGAATAGTGGACTAGGTGATTAGGTCCTACTGTGTTAATAGGTAAAAATGTTTAAAAAAATATGTGAGTCCCCAAGGCATACATGGATCTCATAGTTATAAGGAGAGACAGTAACATCCACTTTAAGGCTCCCACCTTAAAGTGACTTTGTTAAGAGAGGTAAGAAGCAAAAAGAATGAAGCTACTAGAATGAATACAAAGTACTTTCTACTTGGATTTAAAAAGAAACATCTGCAACAATAAGCAGTATGGAGCTATGTAACACATACTACAGGCTTAAGAAAACAATAGCCCTAAGATGTGAGACAGAGACATACTAGTATGAATCTATATAGGGATAAGGGAATAATTATCTGGATACTCTAAAAAACTACATTCTGGGAATATGGCATCCTAGTCTGTAATCAAATAACATAAAAGGATGTCTATATGCTTTGGAAGAGATCCAGAGGAAATTTAAAGGATTAAGACCTATTGCACTGTCTTACATGCCCATCTATTCTACCTTGGGAAGTTCTAATAAATAATAGTTCTTTATATGAAATCAAAATTTGCCTCTCTAAAACTCATTGCTGGGGGCAGCTAGGTGGCGCAGTGGATAGAGCACCGGCCCTGGAGTCAGGAGGACCTGAGTTCAAATCCGGCCTCAGACACTTAACACTTACTAGCTGTGTGACCCTGGGCAAGTCACTTAATCCCAATTGCCTCACTAAAAAACAAAAAACAAAAAACAAAAAAAAAACCCCTCATTACTCCTAGTTATACTCTCTGAAACAGTAAGTCTTCTAACAGGATGCCCTATCTAAGCTTGAAGGCCAGTTACTTTTACCTAAACCTAAATCCATGCATATTTTTGGAGTTTTTTTACTTGACTTAGATAGAGGACTATACAGAATTACCACTGTTAACTCTTTAACAGAGCTATACCTCTACTAAATTATATTACACACAAATGAATGCAATATTCTAGATGTGATCTGACTAGTAGATGGGTCGACAAGGGCAAGGAGGTTATTATTCTTTGTTCTGGGCACTATACTAATAAATGAAAATCAAGTTTCATTCATTCTTTGACCACCATATGTTGACATGACTAGTTAACTAATATACAAGTTTTATTTGTTTTCTCAAGTACAAAAAATATTTCCCTGTGATTTAATTACTTTATTTCCCCAAAGACGGTCAGCTACTATACTGCTGCCCAAATAAACACACCACCATTTTGTTTATTTTGCTTCCATTTATTAAGCTCACTCATTTTGTTTATATAGTTTTTACATTCAGAGAACATATTACTTGAGAAATACACGAAAAATAAAAGCTGTTAATATATACAAACTTGGTCTTTTAGATTTAGTTAGCTTTTTGAGACCGGAAGAGTTCACTGTCCTTTGAAGCAAAGCACCAAGTATAACTATCTCCAGCACTACAGAAAAGCTGTGACGACATTATGGTTGCCTTAGATGTTCTACATATCCAAACAATCTGAAAATCACAATGAAAAGATGCTGTGACTCTCTACTAAAGTGACAAATACAAGTAAGTTAAGCTTCATTTCTTAATTTTATTTTTAAGAGTTTTAAATGACTGCAATGACTCTCAAGTAGGGATAACAAGAAAAATGTCAATACCCAACTACCTTAACTCATGTGCAACACAGATGTAATTAAATACATTAATTCACTCCCATTATCCTGCAAATAGTTGAAATTATAACCTATAACACTAAAGTTGACATTAAGAAAGCTTTATACTGTTTAGCTATTAAGGACATTTTTATACACACAGCATAGACAACTTACTCACTAACACATTCTAGAATAATTAGTTTCACACAAATTAAGAGATAAAAGTACGAAATGGTGCGACATTTTCAGATATCCTAGAAATCAAGTTATACTTTCATTGTACTTAATACCAACATTATACATTTTCTCCCAAATGCTTTGCTTTTTTGGAAAAAATGCAAATTCATTTCCCAAGGGCAAACAAGGAACCATCTTTTTAATGGCACCAGTTCCTTTCCACATAGACATGTTTTTGTTACTACAAACTACTAAAAAATCTCAAAGAACTAGTAATAATCAGAGACACATTACTGGCACTATTTTTTTTGTCAATATTAAGCTAGCACAATTAAACAGAACATTTTAAGCTTCAATTTCCCAAGAAAGTATTAGATGAAATAAGGAAAGTAAAACATTTTTTGATGAATATCTCCAGGAAGCTGAAAATACAGAATTTCTTTCAAATTATTTAATTTATATGCCAAAAAGTTGCCTACATAAGCATTCACAAAGCAAACAATTTTGGCCTCAAAATCCTTGAGGCATAAGCAACTCATAATGTCCAACTTGGCCCTCTTGCTTCAGTTGGTACAGTAAGTCTTCCTTGCGCCTTTTTCTTCCAACCACCAGGTATCTATCATGCCCCATTCCATGGGATTTACTCTTAAGACCATATTTCTGAGCAATCTGATGTATCTGCTTTCGCTCATCACTGGTAAATTCTGTTGAGAAAGTCAAGTTCGTGTGGCTTGATGAGCGGGCATAGTTTCTGATGATTTGTTCAATATCTCTCTTGGAAATTCTATTTGGCCTCTCCACATCAAGCCCAAGACCTTCTCGTCTGTGCTGCTCTTTGACTGAGATGGGTTCACGAATGCCCTCACCACATTTTCCCAAACCTCCACCAGTCCAGCCCATTTTTCTCAACAGCTGATTCCCAATATTGTCCTCTTTAATCTGTTGTTGATAAGCTTCTTCTGTTGAACGACCCCGAATTTCATTTCTTGAGATCACAGTATCAATAGTACCCCTCCTCAGGTTGTTGACCACAGTTGGCTGAGTCCTTTTAAGGATTTTCACAGCTTCTTCTGCAGCATCATGCTTGACACTCTTCTTTAATCCAATTGCTTCAGCAATCAGTTCTTTCTCCAGAATTACCTTACATTTCCATTGGAGGCCCGTTAGCCTTTCAAAGACATACTCAACAGTCATTTTGTTGAACTGAGCCGTGTCATTTAGAGTGCATACAGGATTTGAGGAATTCTCATAAACAACAAGGTCCTTTAGATCTGTTTTTCTTGAATAACCCTTAGGAGAATAATCTATTGTTTGAACTTGTGTGGCTGTGATGTTAGATTGTGTTTTTTGCAGAATAGTCAGTGCCTCATCAGCAGCTGCATGTTTACTTGTCTTTTTGCTCCCATATCCTTCAGCTAAGCATTGGCCTTCCAAAAATACTTGACAGCGCCATAAACGATTTGGCATCATATCATACTTGTATTCAATCGCCACTCTGTTGAAGGAGGCAGAATTGTTAAGGATGCCAATAGAATCACTTGCATTTTCTATGAGGACAAAATTAGCCCACTGTCTGAAATTGGCAATGGCAGCATTAGTACTTAACTGTCCAGGTCCATTCTTAAAGGACTGTAGGTCTTCTGAGGGTTTTAGGGCTGGTGGAAAATCATAAGAAGATAAGCCAGTTGGAAACACCACTAGATCTTCTTGGTAAGTATGTCTATATTTCCTTCTTACAACTCTAACTTCAACAGACTTTTGCAGAAGTTTTATGGCCTGCTCTGTAGCTCTATCCCTAGATCCATTCTTGCTACCAGCATAACCTGTAGTTAAATAGACACTTTGGCACCTAACTTCACAGGCGTAGCCATCAGTCAGGAATTTCTTGCTTCTGGGGATATCAGATGGAGCAATTTCTTTCAAAGAAGCATATATATACTCAGGATTGGTCTTACAGGCCTGGATGCAACGAGTTAATATAAATGTATAACTCATTTTTTCAGGGCCAAGATAGAGCTCTGGATCTGGAAGATTTCTCCGGATAGTTGCAGAAAGTCTTTCAATCAAATTTTGTTTTGCGGCAAGTATTGACTCTGGCAATTTTGTTACTAAGGAAGACTCCCCAGATGAGTAATAGCCCGAACGCTGAAATGCACTACTTGTGGCCGGTTCTCCAGTATTTGATATGATTCTGGGTACAGCAGGATGAGGCCGGCTCTCTCGGGAACCATACTTTCTGTGGCTTTCTACTGGCCATCTGAAAGTGTCAGCCTGGGGATCTGTCCATGGTGCATCTGTGTCCATGGGATCATCCCTCCTCTCCTCTTCCTTACTACTAGCTACAAAATGGACAGGCTCAAAGCGGGGGAATCTGGGGACGGCTTTCCTCTTAGTACCACTCAGCCCTGCATACGGGGAGAGGGGCCGCTTCTGCCCTTTGGAGGTCTCGGGCACCACCAATTCATAGGAAGGCATGTCGCCGATATGGATGCCTTCCGCCATCTGGAGGATTTTGTCCATCAACTGGGGGCTATACTTACAGCCCAGGAAGACGTGGTTCGTCCAGGCGGTGGAGAGAGACTGCAGCTGATCCGACTCGCCGGGGCCGGTGTAGCTGTGCAGGTGCCGGGAGATGAACTCGCGCCGCAGCCCCCACTGCCGGTCACTCTCGTGGCTGTAGCGCCATTCGGACACGGACACCTCCTGCTTTCGCTCGGGCTCGGGCTCCGGCTGCGGCTGCGGCTGCGGCTCGGGCTCCGGAGGCGGCGGCGGCGGCGGCGGCTGCGGCTCGGGCTCGGGCTCGGGCTTCTGCTCCGGGTCTGGCTCCTGCGGCTGGGACTGCAGCAGCCGCGGCAGGGAAGGCTGTGGCGGAGGCGTTGGCGGAGACAGGAAGTCATCCCCCAGTAACAGGCGCTCGCCCGCCATCATCGCCTCCTTCTCCGCCCCAGGGAGGAGCTGCACAGGGCCGCCCCCACGGCTGGTCAGATGGTCAGACGTGGCGCGGGGCGGGCTGCCCGCCGGGGGCGGAGCCTGCGCAGACCCACCTCCTTCCCCCCACAAACTGTGAAGTCACCCCGGGCCCGCTTCCATGCCGGCCCGGCCAGCGCCGCGCCACCGCTGCCGCCTGGGCACACAAGGGCGAGGGGGAGCGGGCCGCGCCCGGGGGGCATGGCCCGGCCCCGCTGCAGCTGCCACGCCACGCCACGCCACGCCACAGCCGGCGAGCGGACCGCGTCACCACGGCGGCGGCGGCGGAGCGGCGGCGGCGTACCCGGGCGGCGAATCAGGGTCCAAAAAGGGGTCCGCTACGGCGGCGGCGGCCGCTGCCGTGGTCACTCGAGAGATGGAGAGCCGGCCCCGCCCACCTCCCGGCGAAGGGGAGGGGCAGGGGAGGAGAGGGGGCGTGCCGCCCAATGGCAGCCCCGCCCCCACTGCGGACCTCCCTCCAGCCTGCGGACTCCAGCAGCCCCCTCCCGGACCGGGAAGGGGTGGGGGTAGCAAGGAGGCCCGGGGAGAACAGTGGGGGTGGTCATGGGGAAGGGGGTGGGGATGGCCTGGGGGAGGGAAGAGACAGGCGCCTTTCTCCAAAGCCCCCTCAACATCCTCCATCACTTTTGCACTCTTGGTTCGCTCTCCCCTACCCCCCCCCCCCCACTGTGGACCCATTTCCCTGGGGCTGAGCCTCTAGGACGGCACCAACAGCACTCCCCCTTCCCCCGCTTAGACCCACTATCCCTCAGCAGGCGGGGGAGACCAGGGCTCCCTGCCGACCCCCGCTTCCAGGCTGGCTCGAGGCCTGGACGAAAAAGCACAGGAGAGCCTCTCCCCGTCCTCTCTTCCAGGTCCCCACCTCCCACAGGAAGGAGGCTCCTGCCCAACACCTAATGAAATCCACAATCCAGGCGCCTCCTTTCTGAGACTCCCAAATCACTTTCGCCTTTCTCGTGCACACAGGCGCCAGATGGGACGAGCTCTAAGCGCTCTGAAACTTTGGGAACGAGCTCTAAGCGCAGATGGCGTGCTGATGAGAGGGGCTGGGTTTGGGCCCTGGGTTCAAATCCTCACGCTCTCATTCACTAGCCGCAGATGAGGCAATTCACCACTTCTCGGTCCACCCCACTTGTAAATCTCTGATTTTACAAGCAGAGACTAGGGCAGCCCAGATATCAGTGAATAGCCTCTGTAAATTAAGCAAATGACCAGTGTTGAGTAAAGAAAGCCAAATCACATTTTCAAATTTAAAAAAAAAAAAAAGGCTGTGCTTGGAAGCTAACAAAAGTTCTTTCAGAAAGCCCACTGTTACTAGTCCCACTGGATGACCTGCCTCGGGCAAGCACTCAGTAAGGGTTATAGGTAGGATGTGCTGACAGCCCCATTTCAGGAACATCTAACAGTGTCATCTGCTGAGCCAACACAGGGTGAACATATTCCTTCTCACAAATGCAGCCCTCTCCCTAAACTTGCTCATATTTTTAATTTAGGGGACACAATTCGAAGCAAATACAACACCCACACTGAAATTAAATCAGGGTGCTTTCAAGAAAACTCAGGTATGTAAAATCAAATAGGTCTTTTTAAATGATGATAGTATTTTATTATTTTCCAATTACATGTAGAGATAGTTTTCAACCTTTGTTTTCCTAAGATTTCTAGTTTCACATGTTTCCCCTCCCTCCCCTCCTTCCTCCCCCACCCAAATAGGTCTTTACTTCCATCATTTGTCAAAAGGCTTCATCATTCTAAGAGAGGAAATGAATTCAGCCTCCCTCCAATACATTATCCCCACATTTTTGTTGATTTAACCGATTTGCCATTCTAATCTTTGTTATCTGGAAAGGAAGGTGTCAAAGGCCAAAAGGAGGTCTAGAGGGCACCAAAGCTCCACATAGAACCCAGTCTTCACGGATGTGCTTTGAAGTTGTTAACAGTTTGGGGGGGGGGAGGAGTGTTTCATCTGCACTATTAACATTTTCTCCAGAATAATTCTACACAATCAGCCAGACTCTACATCAAGACTGACTGTAGCATTTGCAGATTTCAGAGGATAGTTTAACAAGTGGTTCTTTCAAGCAGGTAAGAACAGTCTTTATCTAATACATGCTGGCCTAAGGGCTAATCCCAACCCGAGGAGTTGTTGGGCCTGAAGGAGCTAAATAAAAATAAGGACTGAAGGAATATTTATGTAAGATTTGGGTAGCCCTGGATGGGAGAATCTTAGAGGCAAGGACACCCTGCCCAAAAGGTGGGTGACACTCCCCTATACTTCGGGCTAGAAACCACTTAAGTTCTTGGGGGAGTTCTAAGATGCAATGAACACACAGCTAGGCATATGCTGTGGAAGGGCAAGCAGGGCGAGCATATCATACCACAAATACCAGAAACAAACTGGGGAGAGAGCGGCATGCGATAGGGAAATAGAGACACACCAGCCTTGAGGGAAGCCTGAAGCAGCTTAGCATTGTACACATTACCATACGCACAGAGGACTAGCAAGAGTAGCACCCTCAACATGGAGAAGGCACCCTCTCCCACTCCATTTTGACCCTCCCCATTCTCATAAGTTCATATGCCTTTCCTTTGGGAGCTGGGGAAGCCTGGCTCCACTCACTCCTCTTGCCCTCCCACAGAGGTGGGGTACTATTAGAGCCCTCCTGTATTCATACCAAGTCAACCAACTCCCCTCCAAGAGGGAGCTCATGTTTCCTTCCACAGTGCGGAAAATAAAGACTAGGCAGATTCCAGCTTCTTCCCTCCTCCTCATCCCCCTTTGCCAAGGACTTTCCCTTCATTCTTCTTTCCCCTTGATCTTCCCATAGTCCCAAAGGAAAACAGTTCTTCAAGTGAAGGTTTTGTGAATTTGTGTCTATTTTCATTCATCATTATAGATTGATAAAGAAAAGCTGAAAGATTACTGTAAGACCAAGCTGCTTAAACTGTGGCTCACCACCACATGTGGGGTCACATAAATGAACGTGGGGATCTCAAAAAACCTGGCAACAGTAAAAGGTTATGTACCTATTTTTATATCAATATACCAGAGTCGAGTAGAAACGTCTTGGGTAAAACGGGGTCTTGAGTGGAAAAAGTTTAAGAAGCTCTGCTCTAAGAGACCCTACCCTGGGAAGCAGATTCATCTGTGAAGCACAAAGTTAAATTTTCTTGATTCAATAAGAATAGGTGAAATAATGAAGATAGAATATAGGGAAATTAAATCTAGCCATTGGGGCTGTCCTTAAGAATCATAAAATCTTGAACAAACAGGTCTTTTAGAAGTCAATTAGTTCTACCTTCACATTCCATTCAGGAATCCTCCCTAACATGTCCCTGACAGGAAGTTATCTTAAACAAAGATGTCAAGGCAATATAGAGCGATAAAATGGACATGGTTGGAACCCTAGTTTTAGCTACTTATTTGGGAAAATCACTTCACTTTTCTAGGCCTCAGTTTCCTCATCTGAAAAACAGCGCGAGAGTATTGTACTAAATTATTATTTTTTTAAGTGGGGCAATGAGGGTAAAGTGACTTGCCCAGGGTCACACAGCTAGTAAGTATGAAGTGTCTGAGGCCGGTTTGAACTCAGGTCCTCCTGAATCCAGGGCCGGTGCTTTATCCACTGTGCCACCTAGCTGCCCCCAAATTATTTTTAAGGTCCTTTATAGCATTGTAGTGATGATGCTATGGTTTTGATAAGGTTCTTGTAAACTGCAGGCTCAATGAATCAATGGTGTGGTCTGCTAGCCAAAAAAAAGCAATCTTAGACTGCATTAAGAGATTTTCCCACTTACTCTGGTTATGGTCAGATGACATTAACTATATTGTATTTAGTTCTAAGTGCTATACAAGATAACTGGAGGTTTGGGTATAGACGTGGCTTTGGAATCAAGAAGATGTGTGTTCAAGGCCCACCTCTGACACATACTGTCTGTGAACCCTGCCACATCCTTTAACTTCTCAGGGCCCTATGCAACTTAAGTTGCCGAGAAGGTGCCAACCTATATCTTGGAGTTTCCTCGAATAGGGGTTCCCTATAGCAGTGACCTGTGTTTATAGGTCTAATCCCGATCTGATGCTATCTCTGGATGCTACATTTCTGGAGCACAAAGAGGTGAATGTCCAAAGAAGGGTGAGTAGGATGGTGATAGGCACTGAGCCCATGTTATATGAGGACCAGTGTATGAACTGGAAATACTGAGCTTGGAGAAATGAATTAGAAGGAACATTATAGCTATCTTCAAATACTGAAGGGCTGCTGGCAGTGGGAGGTGGGGGATAGGGGAGATTTCACTTTTTACTCATGTCCAAAAGAAGGCAAAATAAGAAAGTATACAAGTTACAGGGAGGTCAATTTAGGCTCAATGGAAGAACTTCCTAACAATTACAGTTACCCACAAGTGGAATGGGCTACCTCAGGAAGTAAATAAAGGTAGGTACCTCATTAGAGGTCTACAGGCAAAGGCTGGGTAGCCACTTGTTGGGGATACAATAAAAGGACATTCTTATACAAGAATGCTCTAGATTAGACATATTTCCAAATTTGAGGTTGTGGGACCTCCTATTGTGAGGAAATGCATTATTCCACAGGTCAATTCATTCACTTTGGAGCCAGTTCGACTTAAGTGCTTTCATGTACTCTAATACTCCAATGGATCTGTGACCTCATCATTGTAATGATGCTACTCGCCAACTACATATACCTTCTCATACAATGTACATCTTCCCATAATTACCCCACAGATAAGCCAGCTGAAATGCCAGAAATCTTCCTTGATTTTGCTATACATTATGAAGGTGCTCAGCCTTTCCCTACTTGCTATTAATAAGGTGGCCCTTCTTGCCAAGATCAACCCCTCTAAGGGTACCTTTGATGACATCCCCTCCCACCTCCTTCAGACTACCTCAGTCATCCCCCTTTTCTCTACTGATTTCAAACAAGCCTGAGTCTCTTCTATCTCTAAAAAGTCTAGCTATGAACCTATATCTTCTCCCCCCATTCTTAAACTCTTGAAAAAAGGTTTTTTTTCCACTCACTTCTCTCCATTTCCTATCCTTTCAGTCACTCTTCAACCCTTTACAATCTGGCTACCAACTTCATCAGACAGCTAGGTAGTGCAGGTGACCAACTGTTAGGACTGGATTTAGGAAAATGAATTCTGGCCTCAGACATTTCCTAGCTGTGTAAATTATACTGGTTGTGTACAAGCAAGTAACTTAGCTTCTGTCTGCCTCAATTTTATCAACTATAAAATGGGAATAATAATATTATCCACCTCCCAGGGTTGTTGTAAAGATCAAATGTGATAATATTTGTAAAGCACTCAGCACAGTGACTGGCACATTGTTAGCACTTAATCCCTGTTTGTTTCCTTCCTTGCTTCCTTGGCCTCACTGACACTTCTCTCTCTAAAGTTACCAACTATCTCAACTACCAAATCAGATGGTCTTTTTTTCTTCTTTCTCAACCTATCTTCTGCATTTGACACTGCTGACCATTTTCTCTTAAAGATATATTTTTTTGCATTTTCGTGACAATGTTCTCTTCCAGTTGTCCTCAGTATCCATATCATGTCTTCTAACTGTGACTTTTCTGCAAGGCTCTGGTCCTGAGCCCTTCTCAGTCCCTGAGTTTAATTATGATCTCTTTAAGGATGACACGCAGACCCAATTCCAGTCTCTCCTCTGAGCTTTAGTTCCTCATCAACAATTGCCTATTAGAAGTTTCAAACTGGATGTCTCAGAGACACCTCAAATGCAACATGTCCAAAACAGAACTCTTTATGATTAACCAACCAGGTTCCATCTCACCCTACCCCACAACAGACAAACAGAACAATACAACTACCCCATCCCCTACAGAATTCCTTTACCCTGGTCTCATCAATCACTGGTTGATGATGTAGCTACAGAGGCTGGGGATCCCTTAAAGAGGTTAAGCACAGGAATAAACTCCAAAGGCAAAATTCCTGACTCATCTCCATTCACCCTCCTCCCAGTTCTCCAATCCCTATGCTATATCACCATAGCAGAGGGCTCTCAATACTCTAGTCCTCACTTTTCATTTTTTGGGTAGGAATTAGTACATAACACTGGAGGAGAAAGCATGGATGGCTTTTTCTTCCATGACCTTTCTTCCCAAGCCCACCTGTCTTCTGAACTTACCTATTTTTGTTGAGGAACCAAACTAAGTATTATCCTTGACTTAGTTATCTAGGCATTACATTAATGACTCTTCACTCCCCCTCATGACACACATCCAATCAGGTAAAACCTTATTCTTTGTACCTCCTGAACAGCTCCCAAATCCATCTCTTTCTCACTACTCACATAGCATTCTACTTCAAGCCCTCATCATCCATTTCCTGGAATACTGGTTCAGCTTTCGAATTTACCTTCTTGCCTCAAGTCTTCCAACTCTCTGATCCTTCCTCCATACAGCTGCCAAAACGATATTCCTAAAGCCCTGGTCTGAGTATATCACTTAATCACTCAGCAAACTCTGGTATCTTCATGATCAAATATAAAACCCTCTTAACGACGCTGCTGCTGCTGCTGCTGCTGCTGCTGGCATTACTGTAGTGCTTTACAAACATCTCGTTTTATCTTCACAACAACTCTGGAAGGAAGGCACTATTGCTATCTCCATTTTGCAGACGAGGAAACTAAGGGAAACAGATAAGTGGCGTGGGGACAGAAGGAAAGGGAATACGTATTTATATAGTGCTTACTAGTTCCCATCACTGTCCTCGGTGCTCTTACAAATACCTCATTTAATACTCACAACTACCCTGTGATATAGATGCCATTACTATCTCCATTTTATAGTTAAGGAAACTGAGCCAAACAGCAATCAAAGAACTTGCCTTGGGTCACAAGGGATAGTAGGTTTCTGAGGCTGTATTTGAATTCAGGTATGGACGGCAGGCCCAGTTCCCTATCCACTCTCCCCACCAGCTGCCTTTACTTGCCATTTCCAAGCTGGCCCTTTACTACTCTTCACATGGGATACTGCACGTCTCCTCCATGCCTAGAATGCTCTCTCCCTCCTCAGCTCTGCCTTTTACCTTCCCTGTCCTCCTTTACGATTCACTTCAATTCCCACCTTCCTCCAGAGGTTTCCCCGTCCATCCTCTTTTTCCTCCCTATAGAAGTTCTCTCTATTTTCCATTTACATTCTCTATTTTGTATGTGCCTAGTGATTTTACATATTGTTCTTCTCTACTTATCAGTTTCTTAAAGGCAGGACCTTGTTTTTGCCTTTCTTTGTGCAGTATCCAAAGTGCTTAGCACACTGGCTGGCACATAGTAAATGCTTGTTAGCTGATGCTATTTTTTTTTCTTTAAAATTTTCCCAAATCTACCTCATTGGATTACAACTGAGATATCCTGTAACCAGCAACTGCCTCCTTCCCAGCCCTCTCTTCCAAATAGCTACCTTGCAGAGGGAGGTGAGGCATGGGACACTGACTAATTCATTCCAATAAATTTTTGTTCAGTCGTGTCCGACTCGTTAGTTGGTGTTTTCCTGGCAAAGATAATGGAGTGGCTTGCCATTTCTTTCTCTAGCTCATTTTACAGATAAGAAACTGAGGTAAATGGGGTTGTGACTTGCTCAGGGTCACACTGATAGTAAGTAAGTGCCTGAAGTCACATTTGAACTCATGAAGAAGAATCCTCCTGATTCCAGGTCCAGTACTCTATCCACTGCACTATCTAACATCTGCATCCAAATGAACTGAATTCTTGCAGGCTTTCCTTCCCTCCAAACTTAGTAAAGAAGGAGAGAGAGACAGGTTGAAATTCCCCTCCTTTAGCTCTTTCCTGGACTTCTATGTATAAAGTACTCCTATCCCCAGCCTCTATGATTTCCATGAGGATATCATCTAAACCAAGCAACCCTACCAGAGGTGCCACTGTGTAGCAGAGACAACAAGAAATAAGTTCCCTCCAACCTTGAGGTAGGAGACCAGGCAGTTTCCCCAAGAGGAGTGAATCTGGCATCAGACACTTTGGGTGATAACTGGAACTTTGCACCGACAGCAGCTAAAGAGTTGTCCTTGAAAAAATTCTTTCAACACTCCCAAACAGTATACACACACCTTGCCCTCCAGGAAAAGTAGACATGATTATTCTAGAAAGCAATTTGGAATTATGCCCTCAAAGTCACTAATAATTTTATCAAAGAAAACTACAACAATGAGACAATATGCCACAACTAGGAAATATAGCCATTTCAGTCCTTAAAAGAAAATTTTAAATCTCTACAGGCACGTATCAATAAAAGAAGTAACTGGTCGATACACTGGACATACAACTAACTAGAAAAGCAATAAATTAAAAAAAAACCAAATATACTTTAAAATCAAAACTTTTTAATCAAATAAGATATTAACAAATATGAAAGCAAAAAAATGAACTGATAAACAAAACTAAGAGGTTTTTTTAATTAAGAAAATAAAACCAGGGGTTTGATTTTTTAAAAAAAGGAAGAAAACTCGGTATCAACAATGATAAAGGAGAATTCATAACAACAGAATAAAGATTACTTGAAATTATTTTGCCAAATCATGTGCAAACAAAATCGATAAAAATGAAATGGACAAATATTTACAAATATAAAAAATGCTGAGATTAACAGAAGACAAAATTTTTAACTAAATACAGACCCAGAATAAGAAGTTGAGCAAGCCAGAAATTTTTTTTCTAAATGGGGGAAAGGAAGACCAGATCAAGTTACCAATAAATTCTATCAAATATACAAACAACTAATTCAAGTATTACATAAATTGTTTGCTAAAACAGGCAAATAAGAGATTCTACCGACTTTCATCTGATAAAACTATACATTTTTATCTTTTTTGAATAGCAACACAAAAATACTGAACAAAAATCAGAAAATAAACTTAACCAAAATATTAAAAAGATTATACACTATGACCCCCAAACAATAAAAAGCATGTATCAAAGATACAAAAAAACTTGCCAAGATGTAACACTCGTTTATGAAAAATACATTATAAATTTATTATATCATTTTATATGTCATGATGATTATATGGGGAAAGCAAGCATTTATCTAAAAACAAGAAGAGCAGCATTATATCTGAGAGATCTTTTCAGTAAGTTGAAGGGATATCTCTCATCACCACTATTAGTTTATATAGTATTAGAAATGCTATAGCAATAAGACAAGAATACAGCATTTGGCAGTCCACCCATAAGAACACAGGATATATATTAATATAACTAAAAATAGTATATACAGAAAGATCTGAATAAATGGAGAGATTAATTATTTATGCATAGTTATGGGGTCCCATTATAATAAAAATGACAATACCAGTTAAATTAATTTACTTATTCAGTATGATGCCATCAAACCACCAAAAAATTAATTGTAGAAGAAGAAAAAAAACAATGACTAAATCAATTTGGAGGCAAAAAAGGTCATGGATCTCAAGGAAAATGATAAAAAAAAGTGGGAAGGCAGAGAGCCTAGCAGTATGGTATCTGAAACTATACTATCAATCAGTAAATATCAAAACAATTTGGTACTGGTTTAAAAACAAAAAAGTAAAACAGTGGAATAGATTAGGTACACAATATACTGAATGAAGCAAATTAACATAGTAACATCACATTTGATAAATCCATGGACTCCAAATACTGGGTTAAGGAAAAACTCTTGGAAAACCTTGGAAAGCTGTCTGGCAGATGTTAGGTTTAGAAGGTCAATCTCTCTCACAATATAACATAAAAAGCTCCAAATTAATTTATGACCTAGATATTTTAAAACTCACATAAAACAAATTAGAAGAGCAAAGAAGGAGATAGCTCTTGTTAATGGATAGCTCAGCCACTCACTACTCATCTACTAAGCACCCACCAGAAACTGTCCTAAGTGCTGGAGATAAAAACAAGGCAAAACCAGTCCCTACCCTGAAGGAACTCACATTCTAAAAGGGGAGACAATATGCAAAACAACTGTGTACATGTAAGGTATACACAGGTTAAATTGGAGGCAGTCTCAGAGGAAAGATAGTAGAATTAAGTGGGATGAGAAGGATTTCTTAGAGAACACAGGACTTTGGGAGAGGTTTGAAGAAAGCTAGGGAAATCAGGAAGCAGAGGAGAGGAAGGAGAGAAATCATGACAAAACATGAGGATTGAGAAGATCACAGAATATTTTTAAAACTGTAATCACTTTGTAGTCAAAAAGCTTTTGCACAAGTAAAATAGATGCAGCTAAAATTATAAAGGAATCAAAGAAAGGATGTCCACTCTCCCCACTATTATTTGATATAATTTTAGAAATGCTAGCAACAGCAATAAGACAAGAAAAATTGAGACACAAAGATAGGTAAAAAGACAAGAGACAAAAAAGGAGATGCTGATGATATAATGCCATACTTGGAAAATCCTAGAGAATCAATAAAGACACTAAGACATTTAATAGTTTCAGGAAAATTGCTGTGTACAAAATAAACCCTCAAAAATCAACTGACTTCCTATGTAATAAAAAAAATATCCAAGAAGGAATAATAGAAAGCAAGATCTCACTCTAAATAACTAAAAAATGCATTAAACATCTGGGGATCAATTTACCTAAGTACATAAAAGACTTGTATAAATTTAATTGCAAAGGGTTCCTTAAAGAACAACTTTTTAAATGGAGGAATATTTGTAAACAATACAATAAAAATGACAATACTACCAAATTTAATTTATACTTTAAATGCCATACCAATTAAATGACCAAAGGTATACTTGCCCTTGAAATGAATCTGGAAAAATAAAAGATCTAGAATATCAAGGGAAATGATGAAAAGAGGTAGGGAGAAATGGGGAACAGCACCTCAGACCTCAAAACTATATTATAAAGCAACAGTCATCAAAACCATCTGGTATTGGTTAGAAAATTAAGAGATAAAACAGTGCAACAAACTAGACAAGGAAGAATCAGAAATAACGGAACTCGATGACCCAGTTTTTAATAAAGCTGAAAACATAAATTACCAAGAAAGAAATCCTTAGTTGATAAAAACTGTTAGGACAACTAGAAAGCAGCCTGGCAAAAATTGGGCTTAGGCCAATATCTTTTACCACAATCTACAATACATTCTAAATAGATAAGTAACTTTAATATTAAAGATCATACTATTAAAAATTAGAAAAGCAGATTATATATCCCTCTCACAGCTATGAGTAGGGGATGTATTATTAACTAAACAAGGGATAAAAGCAATGACAACAGATAAAATAGATAACTTTGATTACATGAAATGGAAAAAACAGATAAAATTATGCACTGGGGATAAGAAAGGAAGTGGCTGAATGGGAAAAAATCTTCATCAAATTTCTTGTGTAAGGGTTTGGTAACAAATAGTTCTCAAAAGAAGAAAATTACAAAGTATTCCCAACTACGTGAAAGAATTCTTTCATTATTATTAGTGAGTCACTAATAATAAGAGAAACACAAGTCAAAACAACCGTAAGGTTTCATCTCACATCCTGAAAACTGGCGAAGATGACAATAGTCAGTGTTAGAGGGAATGTGGGAAGATAGGCACGCTATACTTTGTTGGAAGAGCTGTGAAGCTCTTTGTTGGAAGAGCCATTTTGGAAGCAATTTGGAATTATGCAAATAAAGTGACTAAGATGTCTATACCCTCTGAACCAGAGACTCCATTACTGGGTTTATACTCCAAAGAAGCCACCAATAAGAAAAAAGTCCCCACATATAACAAAATATAATAATGCTTTTGTGATAATAAAGAATTAGAAACAAAGTAGATGCCCGTAAATTGTGGAATAGCTAAACAAATAGTGGTAAATGGATATAATGGAATATTACTGTGCTATAAGAAATGAAAACTGTGATAAATACAGAAAAGCAGGGAAAGATTTACACGAACTGATGCAGAGGGAAGTAAGCAGACCCAAAAACCCCATATAGCAATGATTTACAACAATGTAATGGTAAAAACTGCTACCCAAAAAAACCAAAGTGAATGTAGCAAAATTATAAAGATATACTATGACTCTAATAATGAGATATGAGAAGATGCCACCAGCTCACCCCTTCATGGAGTTGGGAGCTCCACAGGTATAGCACATTGCAAATGTTCTTGGACTTTTTCAATATATTTATCAGTTGTGCTGATTTTTCCTCTTCTTTTTCAAAAAAATTGTTACATGAAATGGCTCTTGGGGAAGAAGGAAGGATATTGTAAGATATAAAAGACAGATAAAAACTTATTTCAAAAAGAAAGAAATCAGAAAATTTGGGGAAAAAAATCTAAAAAAGGTTTGATATCCTATATATAGCAAGTATATTGTAGTGGATATACCTGGCTTGTGTTATATTTAAAATAACAATATTACATATACCTTCTTATACCTTATTCATCAAGGTGGTGCAGTAGACAGAGCACTGGCCCTGAAGTTGGGAAGACCTGAGTTCAAATCTGACCTCAGATACTTACTAGATGTGTGACTCTGGGCAACTCACTTAACCCCAATTGCCTCAAACATCCAGGGCCATTTCCAGTCATCTTGATATATATCTTGCCACTGGACCCTGATGGCTCTGGAGGAAAGAGTGAGGTTGATGACCTTGCACAGCCCTCCATCACTTAAATCCAATTCAGTGCAAGTCATGACATCACCCTGATGTCATGGTCCTCTTCAAGAAGAAAGGACAAGGGGCAGCTAGGTAGCACAGTGGATAGAGCACCTGCCCTGGAGTCAGGAGGACCTGAGTTCAAATCCAGCCTCAGACACTTAACACTTACTAGCTGTGTGACCCTGGGCAATGTGGTGAAACAATGGGATTTAGCAGATACTCAAAGACCCACCTGGAGATTAATCTAGACTGATTGAATCAAGTGAAAGTGATTGACTGCTGATTAGCCTACTTCAAGTTAATTGGATTGTAATCACACCTGGCTATCCCTTAAGAAGGTATTGTGGGGCAGCTAGGTGGCTCAGTGGATAGAGCACTAGCCCTGGATTCAGGAGGACCTGAGTTCAAATCTGGCCTCAGACACTTAACACTTACTAGCTGTGTGACCCTGGGCAAGTCACTTAACCCCAATTGCCTCACTAAAAAAAAAAAAGAAAAGAAGGTATTGTTCTCAGAAGTTAGACTATGAACTCAACTTGAGAAAACCTTCAAAACC
Source organism: Dromiciops gliroides (assembly GCF_019393635.1). Lineage (NCBI taxonomy): Eukaryota > Metazoa > Chordata > Mammalia > Microbiotheria > Microbiotheriidae > Dromiciops > Dromiciops gliroides. The sequence goes on from NC_057861.1 coordinate 745,514,596, forward strand.
AATGGATTTGGATGACGCCAACCAATCAGCTTGAAGCAGTGTGTAAGGACCGCCTCTGTTCCAGACCTATAAAAAGCTTCCACAAACAGCTTGCTGTAGAGTTCCTGATTAAAGCAGGCTCCTGGAGGAGGACTTGAGGAAGAACCCAACCGGGCTGGAACTCTATGCTAGATAGGCCTTTTCTTAACTTTCTGAACTCCATGTTAATACCTGTATGCTTTAATAAATGTTTAATGCCCAAAGACTGGTGCTGAAGCTTCTAATTTAAGGCAACCACAATTTAGATTTTAAACTTCACAGCAAGTCACTTAACCCCGACTGCCTCACCAAGAAAAAGAAAAGAAAAGAAAAGAACAAAGGACAAGGGCAGCTAGGTGGCACAGTAGATATCGCACCAGCCTTGGATTTAGGAGGATCTGAGTTCAAATCTGGCCTCAGACACTTAACACTTACTGGCTGTGTGACCCTGGGCAAGTCACTTAACCCCGACTGCCTCACCAAAAACAAAACAAAACAACAAGAACAACAAAAAAGAACAAAGGACAAACAACAAAAATAACTCCGCAATCCAGTGATACAAGACATTCAATTTCTTGACTCCAGGAATTTTCACTGGTTGTCACCCATGCCTATAGTGATCTCCCTCCTCATTTCTGTCTCTTGGTTTCTTTCCAATCCCAGCTAAAATCCCATCTTCTACAAGAAGTCTGTCTTGATTCTCCTTAATGCTAGTGTCTTCTCTCTGTTGATCATCTCCAAATTATCCTGTATATAACTTTTTGTATCTAGTTGTTTGCATGTTGTCTCTCCCATTACACTAGGATCTCTTTAAAGATAAGAACTGTCTTTTGCCTTTCTTTGTATCCCCAGTGTTTAGCACATAGTAGGCACTTAATAATGCTTGTTGCCTGACCAAATTAGTTTACAGGCTTGGGTCAATACAATTCAAACCACCAAAGGGTTATAGAACTAGAAGAAATAACAAAATTCATCTATAAAAATAAAAAGTTGAGAATGTTAGCGGAAATAATGAAAAAAGAGGGTTTAGCTGTGCCAGATTTCAAACTGTACATACTCCAAAGAAATAATCATTCAGTTATTTGGTGCTAATAAAAAATAGGAAAACTGGTGTGTAGAAGAGATTACATATATAAGACCAGAAGCAATCAATCATAGTAGCATAGTTTTCAATAAAACTAATAACTCCAGTTACTGGACTAGTGACTCTAAAAAAATCCAAGAAACTGCTAAGAGGAAATCTGGAAATCAACCTGATAGGAATTAGATTCAGAGCAAGATCTTACACCATAAACCACAATAAAATACAAATGGGTATATGATCTAGACATAAAAGGCCACGTAATAAATTAGAGAAGCAAAGAAGTAAATGCCTTCCATAACTCTGTATAGGGGAATAATTACTGACCAAAGAAGGGACAGAAAATAGCCTTCAACCCACATATCCCTTTAATACCCTGACTTACATGTTCTTCAATCTATTCAATTCCTATTACTTAGTCTTCCATTCCATCTGATCTAAACACAAAGATGGTCATACCCTTGATGTTACTATCGCCCACAAATGTAATGCTTCAATGTCTCTGAACTCTAAAATTATTTTCTCTGATTATAATCTTTAATTATTCCTCCACATATTATACCTCCTAACCCTGTTCTTCATCCTCATTGGGACTTCCAATCTCTCTACCTTATACTACTTTCCTAGGTTAGCACCCCTACAGTGGCTACATTCCACTCCTTTTCCAATCTCTACTCCATGGTGAACCAGTTCAACAATTATACTATCCTCTTTTCCTGGATTCCTTGAAGTCTTATCCTATCATCTATCATGTCTTGCCAAACTAATAACCCTGCATTTCTTCTTCCATCTACATTATAAATTCCTATTCATGTGCTCTTTTGAGATATAGGAAGTCTTGAAGCCATGCTGAATAAATCACTTTACAAATTTATTTGTCTCAAATGAGCCATCACTGGATCATTCCCTAAACTGATTCTGTAACACCCTTAAGACATCTCTGACATCACCACCCACTATCTCCTCCTTCATTGTAGTTTCTAATGAAGTGGTCCTTTGCCTTGACAAGACCAACCCTTCTACACATACCCTTGATCCCAACCTCTCCCATCTTGTCTAGCAGATTGCCCCCACTACTAAAACCCCATTCTCTCATCTAATTCTTTTCATTATCTACTAGGTCCTTACTTGATAATTATAAGCATACCCAAGTCTCCCCAATCCTTAATTCCTCACTTGATCTGACCATCCTTGCTAGCTATCAAGTCAATATCTTTCCTCCCTTCTTCAATTAAGCTCCTTGAAAAAGTTATCTAATCTTGGTGCCATAATATCCTCTCCTCTTAACTCTCTTCTAAAACACTCAGCAATCTGCCTCCAAACTGAGCAATGAAGAATATATACATATACATATACATATACATATACACACAGAGCTGGGTATAAAAATCCATCTTAACCAACAGGAAAATAGGAGAGGGGAAAGCTAACAGAAGAGGGAAGGAGAAATATGAGGGAGGGTGGCTTAAGGGATGCAGTGCTCAGAAGCAAAACATACGTTTGAGGAGAGTCAGGGTAAAAAGACAGAAAGAAAAATGGGGAAATAGAATGGAAGGAAATACACAGTAATCATAACTGTGAATGGGATGAGTTCATTCAGAAAACAGAAGAGGAAAGCAGAATGCATTAGAAACCAGAATCCAACAATATGTTGTTTATAGGAAACACACTTGAAACAGAAAGACATACACACAGAGTTAAAATAAGGGACTGGAGCAGAATCCATCATACTTTAGCTACAGTAAAAAAGGCAAGGGTAGCAATCATAATCTCAGACTAAGCAAAAGCAAAAATAGGCCTAATTAAAAGAGATAATTAGAAAAACTACATTTTGCTAAAAGTTACCAGGATGAAATAATATCAATACTAAAAATATATGCACCAGAATTGGGCATGCAACTTAAAAAGTTAGAAAAAGAACAAATTAGAAATCCCCAATTAGACACTAAATTAGAGATCCTGAAAATTAAAGGAAAAATTAATAAGATTGAAAGCAAAAAAAACTATAGAATTAATCAATAAAACTAAGAGCTGGCTTTATGAAAAAACCAATAAAATAGATAAAATATTGGTTAATTTGATTAAAAAAAAGAAAGAAGAAAACCAAATTACCAGTATCAAAAGTGAAAAGGGTGATGTTACCACCAATGAAGTGGAAAATTAAAGCAATAATTAGGAAATATTTTGCCCAACTGTATGCCAATAAATTTGACAATCTAAATGATTTACAAAGATACAAACTGCCCAGGTTAACTGAAGAGGAAATAAAATCCTTAAATAAACCCATATTAGAAAAAGAAATTGAACAAGCTATTAATGAACTCCCTAAGAAAAAATCCCCAGGGCCAGATGGGTTTACGGGTGAATTTTACCAAATATTTAAAGAACAATTAATTCCAATATTATACAAATTATTTGGAAAAATAAGTGAAGAAGGAGTTCTACCAAATTCGTTTTATGACACAAATATGGTGGTGATACCAAACCAGGCAAAGCAAAAACAGAGAAAGAAAATTATAGACCAATCTCCCTAATGAATATTGATGCTAAAATCTTAAATAAGATATTAGCAAGGAGATTACAGCAAGTGATCACCAGGATAATACACTATGACCAGGTGGGATTTATACCAGGAATGCAGGGCTGGTTCAACATTAGGAAAACTATTAACATAATCAACCACATCAATAAGAAAACCAACCAAAATCATATGATTATCTCAATAGATGCAGAGAAAGCTTTTGACAAAGTACAGCACCCATTCCTAATAAAAACACTAGAGAGTTTAGGAATAGGTGGAGCTTTCCTTAGAATAATAAACAGTATCTACCTAAAGCCATCAGCAAGTATTATATGCAATGGAGATAAATTAGAGGCCTTCCCAATAAGATCAGGGGTGAAACAGGGATGTCCATTATCACCCCTATTATTTAATATTGTTCTAGAAATGTTAGCTTTAGCAATCAGAGAAGAGAAGGGAATTAAAGGAATTAGAATAGGCAAGGAGGAAACAAAACTATCACTCTTTGCAGATGATATGATACTTAAGGAATCCTCGAGAATCAAGTCAAAAATTACTTGAAACAATTAACAACTTTAGCAAAGTAGCAGGATATAAAATAAATCCACATAAATCATCAGCATTTCTATACATGACCAACAAAGTCCAGCAGCAAGAGATAGAAAGAGAAATTCCATTTAAAGTAACGGTAGATAATAAAAATACTTGGGAGTCTACTTGCCAAGACAAACCCAGGAACTCTATGAACACAACTACCAAACACTCTTCACACAAATCAAATCAGATCTAAATAATTGGAAAGATATCAATTGCTCATGGATAGGCAGAGCTAATATAGTAAAAATGACAATACTGCCTAAATTAATTTACTTATTCAGTGCCATACCAATCAGACTACCTAAAAATTATTTTATACAGCTAGAAAAAATAATAACAAAATTCATCTGGAAAAACAAAAAATCAAGAATATCCAGGGAAATAATGAAAAAAAATTCACAGGAAGGTGGGTTAGCGGTACCAAACCTGGAGCTTTACTATAAAGCGGCAGTCATCAAAACTATCTGGTACTGGCTAAAAATAGAGTGGTAGATCAATGGAATAGGCTAGGCTCAGGAAATGCAGTAGTAAATGACACTAGTAATGTAGTGTTTGATAAACCCAAAGACTCCAGCTTCTGGGATAGGAACTCAGTATTTGACAAAAACTGCTGGGAAAACTGGAAGATAGTATGGCAGAAATTAGGCATAGACCAACATCTTACACCTTATACTAAAATAAGGTCAAAATGGATACATGATTTAGACATACGAGGTGATACCATAGGTAAATTAGGAGAGAAAGGAATAGTGTACCTATCAGATCTTTGGAAAGGAAAACAGTTTTTGACCAAACAAGAGATAGAGTATATTATAAAATGCAAAATGGATGATTTTGATTATATTAAATTAAAAAATTTTGTACAAACAGAAGCAATGCATCCAAAATTGGAAGGGAGGCAGAAAGCTGGGAAACAATTTTTGAGGCCAGTGCTTCTGATAAAGGCCTCATCTCTAAAATATATAGGGAATTAAATCAAATTTATAAGAATCCAAGTCATTCCCCAATTGAGAAATGGTCAAAGGATATGAACAGGCAGTTTTCTGATGAAGAAACCAAAGCTATCTATTCCCATATGAAAAAATGCTCTAAATCTCTAATGATTAGAGAGATGCAAATTAAAACAACTCTGAGGTACCACCTGACACCTATCAGATTGGCTAAAATGACAAAAAAGGAAGATAATAAATGTTGGAGAGGCTGTGGGGAAATTGGAACACTAATGCATTGTTGGTGGAGCTGTGAGCTGATCCAACCAGTCTGGAGAGGAATTTGGAATTATGCCCAAAGGGCAATAAAGCTGTGCATACCCTTTGACCCAGCAATCCTACTTTTAGGTCTTTTGCCCAAAGAAATCATGGAAGGGGGAAAGGGACCCACATGTACAAAAATATTATAGCTGCTCTTTACGTGGTAGCAAGGAATGGAAGTTGAGGGGGTGCCCATCCATTGGGGAATGGCTGGACAAGTTGTGGTATATGAATACAATGGAATACTATTGTGCTGTAAGAAATGATGAGCAGGAAGAGTTCAGAGAAACCTGGAGGGTCTTACGTGAGCTGATGATGAGTGAGATGAGAAGAACCAGAAGAACATTGTACACAGTATCATCAACATTGAGTGTTGACCTACTGTGATGGACTATATTCTTCTCACCAATGCAATGGTACAGAAGAGTTCCAGGGAACTCATGATAGAAGAGGATCTCCAAATCCAAGAAAAAAAAAGAAAGAAAGAACTGTGGAGTATAGATGCTGATTGAACCATATTATTTCTTTTGTTTTGGGTGCTGTTGGGTTTTTTTTTTCTTTCTATTTTGAGGTTTTGCATCACTGCTCTGATTCTTTCTCTTGTAACAGGATTAATGCAGAAATAGGATTAATGTTATTATGTGTATATATATATGTGTATGTATATATATATGTATGTATATGTATAGAGATATATAGATATAACCTATATCAGATTACCTGCTGTCTAGGGGAGGGGGGAGGGAGGGGAGGGAGGGAGAAAAATCTGAAATTGTAAAGCATGTATAAACAAAAGTTGAGAACTATCTTTACATGTAATGGAAAAAATAAAATACCTCATACATAAAAAAATATATATATATATGCACCAAATGGCATAGCATCCAAATTCTTTCTTTTTTGGGGGGGGGAGGCAATTGGGGTTAAGTGACTTGCCCAGGGTCACACAGCTAGTAAGTGTTAAGTGTCTGAGGCCAGATTTGAACTCAGGTCCTCCTGAATCCAGGGCTAGTGCTCTATCCACTGAGCCACCTAGCTGCCCCAGCATCCAAATTCTTAAAGGAAAAGTTAAATGAGTTGCAGGAAAAATTAGAAAATAAAACTATACTAATGGGAGAAAACTCAATTATCTCCTCTTAGAACTAGATAAATCTAACCTTGAAAAATAAGAAAGAAGCTAAAGATATTAGTATAATTTTAGAAAGTTATGTATGAAAGACCTTTGGAGAAAAGTGAATGGGGATAGAAAGAAGAATACCTTTTCTCAGCTCTACATGGCATGTTCACAAAAAAAACTATGTGTTAGTGCACAAAAAACTCACAAACAAATGCAGAAAAACAGAAATATTAAATGTACCTTTTTGGGACCATAATGCAATAAAAATCACATTCATTAGAGGGCCTTGGAAGCATAAATTAAAAATTAATTGGAAACTAAATAATCTAATCCTAAATAATAAGTGGGTCAAAGAACAAATCATAGAAATAATCAACAATTTCATTAAATATGATGGCAAGAATGAGACAACATAACAAAATTTGTAGGATACAGCTAAAGCAGTATATAGGGAAAATTTTTAAAATATCTCTAAACATCAATAAAAGAGAAAGAAAGCTGGTCAATGAACTAGGGCATGCAACTAAAAAACTACAAAAAGAACAAATTAAAAGTCCCCAATTAAAAAAAAACAAAATATAAATCCCAAAAATCAAAGGAGAGGTTAATCAAATTCAAAGAAAAAATTAAACAAAAAATAAAGCTAGGAGCTAGTTTTATGAAAATAAAAACAAATAAGATAAAACAGATAATCCACTGGCTAATCTGACTTTTAAAAAGTAAATTAAAAAGGAAGGAAACCAAATTACCAGGACCAAAAATGAAAAGGTTGAATATACCACCAATAAAAATTAAATTAAAGCAATTATTAGGAGCTATTTTGCTCAAATGCATGCCAATAAAACTGACAATTTGAGTGGAATATATGAATATTTACAAAAATATAATTTTCCCAGATAAACAGTTGTTGCAATAGCCTCAACTAAATAAATAACTAAATAGCCATAAACTTAGAAAAAGAAACTGAAAAAGACATGTGAGTGAACCCCCTAAGAAAAAACTACCAGGACCAGATGAATTTACAAGTGAATTCTACCAAACATTTAAAAAAAATTAACTGCAATACTATGTAAACTGTTTGAAAAAATACACGTAGGAATCCCACCAAATTCCTTTTATGACACAAATATAGGTTTGATGCCTAAACCAGGGAGAGCAAAACAAAGAAAGAAAACTGTAAGCCAATTTCCCTAATGAATATTAATGCAAAAGTTCTAAAATAAAATATTATCAAGGAGAATACAGCAATTATATTACAAAGATCATACACTATGACCAGGTACCACCTCACACCTATCAGACTGGCTAATATGACAAAAAAAGAAAATTATAAATGTTGGAGATGTGGAAAATTGGAACACTAATGCATTGTTGGTGGAGTTGTGAGCTCATCCAACCATTCTAGAGAGCAATTTGTAACTATGCCCAAAGGGCTATAAAACTGTCCTAGTAATACCACTACTAGGTCTGTATCCCAAAGTGATCATAAAAAGGGGAAAAGGGGGCAGCTAGGTGGCACAGTGGATAGAGCACTGGCCCTGGAGTCAGGAGTACCTGAGTTCAGATCCAGCCTCAGACACTTAACACTTACTAGCTGTGTGACCTTGGGTAAGTCACTTAACCCCAAATGCCTCACTAAAAAAAGAAAAAAAAGGGGGGGGAAAGGACCCACATGTACAAAAATATTTATAACTGCTGTTAAGGGCTAAAATTCTAGCTGGTCTGTCTAAAATATCTAATGAGTGGTCGCCAATAAATTATAAGTTCTAGCAAGAGTTAAGCTTTTAAGCATTTATTAAGGAGAATAAGAATTTGGTAAAGAGAGAGAGAAAGGCCTACATTCATCTATCTATTAAAGGGAGAGCACATTTCTAGCTCTGCTCTCCGCCATTGTCCCCAGGAAAAAGACCCAGTCAGAGTGCCAGGCTCCCCCCTTCTTCCTCCCACAAGCAGACATCACTTCCTGACGCCAAAGAAAAGACTCCTGGTCTTGCCCTCAAAGACCTTCACTTCATGGGGAGCTTTTCTACAGTAAGTCTACAGCAGGTGGCATCATTCCAATCGTTACACTGCTCTTTTTGTGGTGGCAAAGAATTGGAAATTAAGGGGATGTCCATCAATTGGGGAATGGCTGAACAAGTTGTGGCACATGAATGTAATAGAATACTATTGTGCTATAAGAAATGATGAGCAGGCGGATTTCAGAAAAACCTGGAAAGACTTAAGTGGACTGATGCTGAGTGAAGCTAACAGACCCAGGAGAATATTGTACACAGTAACAGCAACACTGTGTGATGATCAACTGTGATGGACTTGGCTCTTCTCAGCAATACAATGATCTAAGACAAGTCCAAAAGACTCATGATGGAAAACGCTCTCTACATTCAGAAAAAGAACTGTAGAATCTGAATGCAGATTGAAGCATACTATTTTTCATTTATTTGTTGGGGTTTTTTTGTTTTTTTTCTTTCTAGTGTTTTTCTCTTATGTTCTTATTCTTCATTTACAACATGATTAATGTGGAAATCTGTTTAACATGATTGTACATATATAACCTAATTTTTAAAAAAGACTTTAAGAACTATGATCAAAGCAATCAGTATCAGGATTCCCCTCAAAAACTTCCCCATTCTGAAATTCCCTATTATTACAAAGGATAGCACCATCCTTCAAATCATCCATACTGACAACCTCTTCTTCTCAATCTCACTCCACATATCCATTTTGTTGTCAGATTTTGTTTTTATCTCTCCACATTTCTCATCTTTTTTCCACTCATATAACCACAGTTCCAGTTCAGGCCCTTTATTACATCTAATTTGGATTACTGCAATAGCCTTCTGCATCCTCCCTACAGAACCAAATGTAAAGCTCTCCACACCTGACCTTTTCCTACCTTCCCAATCTTCTAGTCTACTTCCTTCCATGCTCCCTAGAATACAGCTACCTAACACTTAAGCACTTTATGACTCACAAAGCACCTTACTTTCATTACCTTATTAATCTTAACAATAAACCTATGGGGAGGGAGCTAAGAGATATATCTAACAAGAAGAGCTTATAGATTAATAATCAAAGACATTTCTCAAAAAAAAAGGCAAGCTATCAACAACCATATGAAAAAAGTTCCTATCAGTAATAAGAGAAACGCAAATTAAAACTATTTGAGGTTCCATATATCATCCATTAGATTGTCAGAAATGACAAGAAAGGAAAATAATATTTTCAGAAGTTGTAAAGGCACTCTAATGTTAACAGGAATAATGCAGAATGAAGCAAGCAGAAGCAGGAGAAAAAATTATACAGTGACTATAATACTGGAAAACAACTTTAAAAGCTTTAAGAACTATCATAAATGCAATGAAAAACCAAGACTCCAGAAGATCAATGATGAAGGCTATTTGCCACCTCTTAGATGAGGTGCAGAATGAGAAATATTATCAGATGTGATCAATGTGTGAAGCTGTTTTGCTTAACTATATTTGTTACAATGGAAGGCTTTGATTTGAGGGTACAGAGTAGGAGAGTTCTCAGGGAAATGGAGTCAGTTGTGATGTCGAAAAACAACAATGACGTATTACATAAAGCACAGAAGCAAAAGGAGACTCAGGCAAGCTTGGAAATATAGGTAAAATTAAGTTAAAGAGGTTAAAAAACACTCATTTATTACATGCCAATGGCTGGCACTGTGCTGAGTGCTGGAGATACAAATCCAAGCAAAAAAAGCGTAAGACACTAACTTCAAAGAGTATATTCTAATGGCGGAAGATAAACATGCAAAAGAGAACTGAAAAGGTGGGAAGGAGAGAAGATCTCCAGCGCAGGGGAACAGCTGTGAAGTCTAGAAGTCAAGAACAGAAGTGTGAAGAGAAGGAAAGTTGGCTTTGGCTTTTCCACAAAATATAGGCTTCAGTAGGAGATTTGAGGTGAATCTTGAAGGAAGCCAGAGGAACCAAAAGGCGAAAGAGCACTCCAAGTGCGCAAAGCAGCCCCCACAAAGATATGAAAGAAGCAATGTCATGTTTGAGTTTAATCTGAGTGTACAGAGGGGAATAAGTACAAGAGGACTAGAAAAATAGGAACGGATCAGGTTATGAAGAATTCTAAATACCCTATCTTTTTTAATCATAAAATATTTATTATTTTCCAGTTACATGTAGAGATAGTTTTCCAACATTTGTTTTATAAGATTTCTAGTTTCAAATTTTTCTCCGCCCCTCCCCTCCCTCCCTCCTCCCCAGGACAGCAAGCAATCGATATAGGTTTATAAATGTACAATCACATTAGAACATATTTCTGCATTAGTCATGCTGTGCAAGAAGAATCAGAGCAAAATGGAAAAAACCTCAAAAAAGAAAAACAAAAAGTAGAAATAGTATGGTTCAATCTGGATCTAGATTCCATAGTTCTTTTTTTTCTGTATTTGGAGAGCATTTTCCATCATGAGTCCTTTGGAACGATCTTGGACCAAAGGTCCAATATTGTATTGCTGAGAAGAGTCAAGTCTATCACAGTTGATCAACACACAATGTTGCTGTTACTGTGAACAATATTCTCCTGATTCTGCTCATCTCACTTAGCATCAGTTCATGTAAGTCCCTTCAGGTTTCTCTGAAATCCACCTGCTCATCGTTTCTTATACCACAATAGTATTCCATTACATTCATATACCACAACTTGTTCAGCCATTCCCCAGTTGATGGGCATCCCCTCAATTTCCAATTCCTTGCCACCACAAAAAAAGCAGCTATAAATATTTTTGTACATGCGGGTCCTTTTTTATGATCTCTTTGGGAAAAAGACCTAATAGTGGTATTGCTGGGTAAAAGGGTATGCACAGCTTTATAGGCCTTTGGACATAGTTCCAAATTGCTCTCCAGAATGGTTGGATAAGTTCACAGCTCCACCAACAGTGAAATACTGTATCTTGAGGGTATCTTAGTAAACTGACTCCAAGATAGTTTCTATATTTTGTAGTTATTCTGAATGGAATTTACCTTTCTACTGTTTTCTCTAGGATTCTGTTGTGGCCATGTAGACATGCTAATACTTTTTGTAAATTTATTTCCTATTCTGTTACGCTATTGAAGTTATTAATTGCCTTAGTTTCTTTCCTTATGCAGAGTTTTCTAAGTAAGCCATCACGTTGACATCAAATAGGGATAATTTTGTCTTCTCTTACCTACTATGTATGCTTTTGATTACTTCACATTATGTAATGCTATAGGTAATATATTTCTGTACCAAATAATAATGGGGAAAGGAGATATATTTAATTTATACCTATATTTACTGGAAACACTTCTAGTTTTTGGTTATTCTCCTGATTGAGAATAATGCTGGTCCTGGGTATTGTGGAGGGCTAATAAATCAAATTACTATCCATATCTTGTGGAGGTCATGACTTTTGGTTATGTATGTATGTATGTATGTATGTATATGTGTATGTATATATGTAATATATACATCCATTATATGTAAAAAAACCATTTAAAATGTCCCTACTCTGCCTATATTTTTTTGGATTTTTACCTTAAATGTTATTTATATACTCTGTCAAAGAAAAATTTCTGCACCTATTGATATAAACTGTTCCCCTGGTTCTGCTGGTTTCACTTTGTATCAGTTCATACAAGTCTTTCTAGATTATTGACTGCACTTTAAACATTTAATAGAATTCACCTGTAAATACATGTGGACCAAGACTTTTTTCCATTGGTAGTTCAGTTTCATTATCTGAGACTGGATTAAAATCTATATTTCAATTTGTGTTAATTTGAGTAATTCATAAAGAATTCTCTATATCTTTAAAATTTCCATTTTTGCTAGTATATGTGTAACAGTTCATCCTAATATTTCTTTTTCATTTCTTCTGTGTTGTGATTTCATCTTGTTTCATTTGAATTTTGGTAATTTTCTGCACTATTCATTTTAATAAGGTTTCCTAAATAACTTATAAATTCTATTCACCTTTATGAAGAATTAGCTTTTGATTTTGTTAAACATTTCTAATATTTTTATCTATTTTTCTTCTAATTTGAAATTTTTCCTTTTTTGAGAGGATTTTGGATGCTTATTTTCTAGTTTTTTAAGTTGCATATTCCACTTTGTTAATTTTCTGTTTATATTGTTGATATTTCGTGTTTAGGAGGTTTTTGGTTTCCTCTCAAGATTTGACTCAGCTACATCCCAGAATATGTTTCATTATTAACAGGCTCTTTCATGGTTATTGTTTTTTCTGATTTGTTCTTTGATCGTGATCATTTTTTGTAGATGTCAGCAAGTATCCATTTTTTGGTTTTTCTTGTATTAATTAACATTTTATATTATGCCCTGTTAAAGATATTTAGCATTTCTGCATTATTTCCCTTTTATTTTTCTTTGCTTTCACATAGTGTCTATTTATGTAAAAGCACCATGTGGTGCTAAGAAATAGGTATATTCTCTGATGTTCCTATTCTTAAGTCACTATCTGACACTCAGTTCTATGTTCTCTGTTTTCATTCTGTTGCTTCCTTTTCACTCTTAGTTATGCAATTGTCCAATTTTTTCACACATCCACACATATATGAATAGCTTAAAGAAGGCCAGTAGGATGAGTGGACTGCTGGTAGAAAAGTTACTGGAATTATGGTGAAAACATGGACAAGAGTCACAAATGATGGGCAGACACGGACAGGTTAAGACTTGTATCATTTGAAGAAGAAACAACCATATTGATAAAGTCACAGATCAATTTGACGTATTTAAGTGAACTGACTACTTAAGACTATTAAGATATTATCTCATATGATTTAGTTCATTAGAACAGGAATTTCCTAAAAACCATGGGGGAGGAAAATGAGCTTCCTTCCCATGTTTAAAAAAAAGGACTCCTACAATTATTGTGTTCTATTTTTTTAATTAAAAAGACTTTTATGAATTTAGATGTATTCCATTTTGGTATGTATGTTAGTACTGATTATTGTCTATTGTTTCTGAAACAATGCAATTAATCTTTTACTTCTCAATCTTGTGAATTTATACCATTCTTTGAATGGTAGCATGATTATTACTGTTTTTTAAGTACCCTATGAATAGAAAATGGTTGGCAGTCTCTCATTTTCTTTATACACATATGTTTATTTTTTAGATGTATATAGGAAATTGTTAGGCTGCATTTTCTTATATATTTGGTGACTCATTTTATTGGATTGTAAAATCAATTCATATTTAAAGTTCTAATGGTTAGGCTTGTGCTTTCCTCCATTTCTACCTTTTCTATTGATTTTTATCCTTTTCCTATTTTAAGAAAGTATTTTGTCCCTGAGATTTGCCTGTTTCCCTTTACATTTTGATATGCTAGTCAATTTCTAAAATGCCTCCTCCTTCATACTATCTATTCCAATTTACCTGCCCTATCTCAAGTTAATTTAAATTTACTTCAATTTAAAAAATTATTTTTTGGCTATTCTCAATGTTTTTTTAATTCATAGGTATATTTGATTTGTTCCTATCTTATTCTGTTTATATCCCCCAAGAGGCAGAATTTCTGAAGTACTATATTTGACCTCCCTTCCATACCATTTCTATGTACAATGCTTTACCTTATCCTTTCTCTATTTACTGGTATCATTCATAGAAACATAAATTCATGAAGGAAGCACTGTTGGATTAAAATAGTACTGTGTGACAGGAGTCATTCTATATACCAAGCCATGAGTCCCTAATCTTTAGCAGGTGTGGAAAGAGCTCTGCGTCTCAAATAACACTCCAGTCATCCTGATGTATATCTTACCACTGGACCCAGATGGCTTTGGAGGAGAGAGTGAGGTTGGTGACCTTGCACAGCCCTCCCTCACTTAAATCCAATTCAGTGCAAGTCCAGCTCATTTTGAGATAATGAAACTAAGGCACACAAGGTTAAGTGACGTGTCCAGGGTCACACAGCTAGTCTGTGGGTGGATTCAAACTCATGAAGATGAGTTTTCCTGATTCCAAGCCCAGCACTCTATTGACTGCACCACCTAGCTGCCCCGCTTCCTTCCTTATACCCAGCCATTTCAATACGAGGATGATACCTCAAAAAGAGCAAAGAAAGAAGAAGAGGACCTGAATATACAAAACACTTATAGTAGTTCTTTTTAAGGTGGTAAAGAACTAGAAACTAATGGGGTGTCTCTCAAATGGGCAATGGCTAAATAAATCACAGTATAGTAATATGATGGAATACTCTCATTCCTTAAGAAATTTTTTTAAAAGGATAGTTTCAGAGAAATCTGGGAAAACTGGTAGAACTCATACAGAGTTAAATGGGCAGAACTGAAAGAACAATTTATACAATAACAATAACCATGACTCCAGAGGACCAGTGATGAAGCATATTGCTACTCACCTCCTGATACATGACAGACTCAGTGAAGATTTTGGACATGGCCAATGGATAAATTTGTTTTGCTTGATTATTTGTATTTGTTACAAGGTTGTATTTTTTGTTTCTTCTTCAGTGGAGAAGAAGTAAATAGGAGGAAATAGAGGTGGATTTTTAATTTAAGAATTAATTCAGTGGGGGCAGCTAGGTGGCGCAGTGGATAAAGCACTGGCCTTGGATTCAGGAGTACCCGAGTTCAAATCCAGCCTCAGATACTTGACACAACTAGCTGTGTGACCCTGGGCAAGTCACTTAACCCTCATTGCCCTGCAAAATTAAAAAACAAAACAAAAAAATTAATTTAGTTTAAAAAGAAAAAAGAAAATACAGTTATCCCTTCCACATCACAGAGGTTAGGGACATGGTGCCCCTCCCCCACAATCTGAGAAATCTGAGTACAATTTTTTGGCCCTCTCTTCTTACCATAGAAGAAATTTGAATTTTTCTTTTTCTTTTATGGGGTGTTTACAATACCTTATTGTAAAATATGGGTATATTTATGGTATTAATAGATTAAAGTGTTGATATTATACAATACTATATATATATATTAATGCATTTCTGAGTTTCTAAACTTTTTCTGTGCCATCTGCTGGCCTTTGCATGTCATCTTCAGCTTCCACAAAACTTCCCATTTAATTTCTTGTGCCAACCCACAACATATCGAAACTGTGATGGAGAAAGTCGCAACATGGAAGGGATAACTATCTGGAGGAACAAATGTATAATAAAAGCATACAGAAAGGATGTTTGTGCTAGAAGTGACACAAGATTGAATACAGTGAGGCATTCACTCTTAAGATGTATGAAAGGAAAAAGAGACCAAATGCCTGGAAAATCATAGGTCCTTTTATTAACAGGTAATTGAGAATACTTTGATAATAATCAAACCTCTATGACTGCTATCTCACTTACCCATCTCCTCAGATTCTTTAGAAGAATAATTACACAGCTATCGAGGACCTCCTCAATGAAAGAATAAGAAAGATAAACTGTATTCTACAACCAACCAAATCTTATAGTCATACAGTTGCCTAAAAAGGTACATAGATCCCACTGTGTTTATTTGTTAATTATGAAAATTGGATTGGGTTAAATTAACTCCTCAAAGACTTTCTTCTCTGAATGTATTAAGATTCCTTGAAAGATATGGCATTCATTCATTATGCATTTATTATGGAGATAACTTTATTCAAAGCCCCTCTCGTTATTAATATTGAAGTAAAGCATAAGAAAATGGAAATGTGTTTTGTGCTTATCAAACATGAGGAAGCACAGAGGTTTCAATATGCAGGAGTGGAAAGATAACCTCATGTGTCACAAATCCAACCCTCTAACCACTACCAATGTAGTCCTGCCCCTCTTTCCTGAAAAAGAAGAGATTCTGGGGGTCAGGGTGACTTATCCAACGTCCTCTTTTCTGGGAAATGTCTGACGCAGGAGGCAATTCCAAAGAGTCCATTTGGGAAAGATACTATCAACCTCTAGAGAGAAATAATGAGAACCTGAATGAAGAGTGACGCATTCTTTTTTCACTTTATTTTTATTGTTTTATTTTGAGTTTTCTTTCACAGCATGGCTACTATGAAAATATGTTTTGCATGACTTCATATGTATAATTGATACCAAATTGTTTGCCTTTTCAAAGATGGGGAGGGACAGGAGGGAGAGAATTGGGAACACAAAAGTTTTTCAAATGGGTATTAAAATCTTTTTACATGTAATTGACAAATACTTACCAAAATAAATAAAAATAATTTTTAAAAGTTCCCTAACCTCCAATCTAGCACTCTTCTGAATGTCCCTCCCACATGCCTCCTATATTAAGTTCCTTCCAAAGTAGTACAGGCCTGAGGGGTCCCTCAACTGGGAAGTGGCTGAACAAGTACATGGGTATAATGGAAGACTGTTGTACTATAAGAAATGATGAAGGGAATGGTTTCAGAAAAGCTGGGCAGACTTGTATGGACTGAGGCAGAGTAAAGGGAACAGAACCAGAAGACAAGAATAGCGGTTTTATAAAACAAACAATTCTATAAGATTTAAGAACACTAATGAATGTAAATGAATGTAAATAACCAAAAACAATTCCAAAGAGGCTCATGAAACCTGCTCCCCACCTCCTGTCAGACAAGTAATGGACTCAGAGTGAAGACTGAGATCGAGATAGATAGATAAGTAGATAGATATATGTAGGTACATATGTGTGTCTATTTATATGTGTGTGTATATGGACATAGCCAATGGGGCACCATGTTTTTGCTTGACTATACATTTTTGTAATGGGGTTTTATTTTTTATCAATGGGTAAAAGAGTAGGAGAAGGGAATGAGAGTTAAGCAGGAGAGAAGGTGGATTTTCATTGACTAAAAAAAAATAAAATTTGATTAGCCTCAGTCTAATTTTTTCTTTACTTTAAATATACTTTTTAATCTACTCCTCTAATCTAAAGAAATCTTACAAATCAGTACAAATCAATATTGTAGTCGTCTCTCAATAATAATCGAGATCCCATATATTGTGCTTTTGAGGTTTAACCAAGTGCTTTTTACACATTATCTCATATATTCTTTGTAACAACCCTTTGAGGTAATAACTACAATTATTATTCTCATTTTACAAATGAGGACAATGAGACTCAGAGAGGCTATATGATTTGGCCATCCATAGTAACACCACCAGTAAGCTGTGAGAGGTAGAATTTTACCAAGGTCTTTTCCTACTCCAAGTCTAGCACTTTTTCACCTCATTCTGGTTTTCTAGGAGCTTCTAGGTCAAGAAAGTCACCTCCTAAAAACAACCAAGGAAGAAATTACTAAAAGATGAAAAACTTGATGAGGAGAGAGATTAAATCTTAAACAGGGCACTGATATTTTTTTATATAAGTAAATAGGGGAAATTTATCCATGAATTAGGAAAATGTTGCCACCACTAGGGGTCAATAAAAGTTTGAGAAGCCTAAAAGTCATAAAGTTATGATTATTTTAGTTTTAACAAGCGAAAGAATGACAGATCCTAGGCAATTTCTTGGGTTTCTAAAAACAAGACCACGGGATATATGATCTCATCAATATGGGTATTCCCTCACATATTTATTACATGCTTTATACATTCCATGTGCCATGCAAACATTAGGGAAACAAAGACAAAAGTAGAATAACCTATGACCTTAAGGAATTCACCCTGCACATCACAACTCATGTACATTGGCCCATATTAAAAATAACGGACACCTAAGGAGCATTAAAGTGACATACCACAAGGTGGACCAGACATTTGCTCTGATACCTATGACTTCTCAAACCTCTCGCAAAAAAAGAAAATACGTGTCAAAGATAAGGTAACTTCAGCTCTCCATGGTCTTGGATACTAGGAACCCAACAGAAGACAAAAACTCCATGAACTAATGCCTAACTCTCATTCATCACCACCCCTCCCCCACTACCCACCATGCTCCCAGTTGCAAAGCTTTACTAGTCACTTTACTCACAGGCTTGCAATAAAATGTAACCTTACACCCTTCTCATCACCCCCTCCCTCTTTTTAGTACCACAAAACCTAAGATCCAGACTGTAGAAGTTTGCCAAGGCCTCAACAATCAGAGCTTCAGTAACCTTCTAAGCTGTAAAATCTCTAGAATAGAAGAAAAATGGAGGGAAAGGAACAGGACATGTGACTCAGCTTGAAATAGAATTTAACCCCACACCCGCCTTGGAGATCCAAACTCCAAATGACACATACCTGTCCAGGCTACACTAGCATCAGTGCATACTATCAAGACCAGAGAACTGAAGAAGAGAGGGAATGAGAGAGAACACTTTAGTGTGTGGTTGGGGGTTTGGGGAGGGCTGTATGGAACTCCACTAAGTCTGGGAGAAAGAGCCCAGCATCCATTTAGGGCTAGTTCTCCCGTCACAAAAAAATCACCTGTAGCAGAAATTTAGACTGGTGAACCGTGAAGAACCCAATGTGGAAGGAGACTAAGACACGCTGAAATCCAGCCCCCAGGAAAATGACTACCAGAGAGGAAGGAGTCAGAAAGTTAACAACCGAGCCGTTCCCCAAGGGATAAATAACCAAATATGAACGGTTTTCAGAAGAAGAAATCAAAACTATCGATAACCATGAAAACATGTTCTAAATCACCACTGATGAGAGAAATGCTCAATAAAAAAACTCGGGGGCCGCTAGGGGGCGCTGTGGATAGAGCACCGGCCCAGGATTCAGGAGGACCGGAGTTCAAATCCAGACACTTAACTAGCTGTGTGACCCTGGGCAAGTCACTTCACCCTCACTGCCCTGCAAAAACAAAACAATTCTGAGATACCACTTTACACTTACTAGATTGGCTAACATGACAGAAAAGGAAAATGACAAATGCAAATGTGGAAAAATAAGGACATATAAGGCACCTTTGCAGAGTCTGGAAAATTTGGAATTATGCCCAAAGGGCTATAAAACTATGCATACTCTTTGGCCCAGCAATGCCACCACTAAGTCTGCAGCTCAAAGAGATCAGAGAAAAAGGAAAATCACCTATATATACAAAAACATTTATAGCAGCTCTTTTTGTGGTGGCCAGGAATTGGAAATTTAAGGGATTCCCATCAACTGGGGAATACTGAACAAGTTGTGACATATGATTGTGATGGAATACTATTGTATTACTGAAATGACTAGCAGGATTCTTAAGGAAAAACCTGGAAAGAATTATGTGAATTGCTACACTGATCCAAGACAGTTCCAAAGGACTTAAGATGAAAAATGCTATGCACCTCCAGAGAAAGACATACTTTTTTACTTTTTTTTATTATTCTTGGGGTTTTTTGTTTTTGTCTCTGTTTTATTTTACAACATGGCTAACAGAAAAATTTTTCATGACTGCATATGTATAATCTATATCAAATTGTTTGCCTTCTCAAGGAGGGGGGAAAGAAAGGAGAGAATATGGAACTCAGAATTTTTTTAAAAGAATGTTAAAAGTTTTTGTTTACATGTAACTGAGAAAAAATAAAAATTAAATGTAAAAAAAGAAATGATGAATGGCATTGTTTCAAAAAACCTGGGAAGACATATATAAGCTGATGCATAGTGAAGTGAGCAAATATTATATAAAGTCATATAAAAATGTTCTAATTATTAAGTAGAGAAATGCAAATTAAAACAGCCTTGACAGATTTCAGAGAAACCCAGAAGGACTTGCATGAACTGCTGATGAGTGAGATGAGCAGAACCAGGAGAACATTGTACACAATATCAACAACATTGTATGTTGATCAACTGTGATAGACTTTATTCTTCTCAGCAAGACTTACAAAGGACTCATGATGGAAAATGCTTTCCAAATCCAGAAAAAATAAGAACTGTTGAATCTGGATGCAGATCGAACCATACTATTTCTACTGTTTTTGTTGTTGTTGTTTTTCTTTTTTGAGGGTTTTCCTTTTTGCTCTGATTCTTCTGTCATAACATGACTAATGCAGAAGTATGTTTAATGTGATTGTACATACATAACTTAGATTACTTGCTGTCTTGGGGAGAGAGGGAGAAAAATTTGAAACTAGAAATCTTATAAAAACAAATGTTGAAAACTATCTCTAAATGTAACTGGAAAATAATAAAATATTTTTATGGAAAAAAACTTAAAAAAAAAAAAAGCCTTGAGATATCAGCTCACAACTATCAGATCAGCTTAACTAATAGGAGAAAATTACCAATGTTGGAGGGGATGTGGAAAAATTGAGACACTAATACATTGTTGGTGGAAATGTAATTGATTCAACCATTTTGGCGAACAATGTGGAATTATGACCAAATTAATTCTCTTTCCCATGGTGATCAGGGAAAAGGAAAATAACTCATATATTCTAAAATATGTATAGCAGCATTTGTAGTAGCAAAGAAGTGGAAATTGAGTGGATGCCCATCAATTAGGGAATGGCTAAACAAAGTATGGTATATGATTGTGATAAAATACTACTGTGCTATAAGAAGTGATGAGGCAGTTTGATTTTAGAAAAACATGGGAAGATTTGCATGAAATAATGAAGAAATGAGCAGAACCAAGAGAATGTTGTAACAGTAACAGCAATATTGTTCAGAGAATAATTGTGAACGACTAAGCTATTCTGAGTACTATAAATATTCAAATCAAATACAAAGGACCTATGAAGGAAGATACTATTCACCTCCAGAGAAATAGAAATATGCAAGGTATGGTTTTACATAAATGTGTGCATGTGTATGTCAGTCAAGAAGTGGCCTTCTCAGCAGGGAGAGAGATAGTTCAAAACTTAAAATGTAACCCTCCCCCCAAATTTAATTTAATTAAAAAATAAAGTAATACTGAAGAAAAAAAGCAAAAAATGCTCTAAATCACAATTGATTAGGGAAATGCAAATTAAAATAGCTCTGAGGTACCACTTTACACCAATCAAAATAGCTAATATGACAGAAAAGAAAAGTGACAAATGTTGGTAGGGATGTGGGAAACCTGAAACACTAAAAGCACTGTTGGATTTGTGAACTGATCCAACCATTCTGGAAAGCAATAAGTCCAAAAGGCTATAAAACCAAGCATACCTTCTGACCCAGTTTCACTACTAGGTCTGTATCCCAAAGAGATTTTTTAAAAAGTGACCCATATTAGGGGGCAGCTAGATGGCACAGTGGATAAAGCACTGGCCCTGAATTCAGGAGTACCTGAGTTCAAATCCAGCCTCAGACACTTGACACTTACTAGCTGTGTGACCCTGGGCAAGTCACTTAACCCCCATTGCCTGCAAAAAAAACAAACAAAAAAAAAGTGACCCATATTCCCAAAAATATTTATAGCAACTTTTTAACTCTTTCTGTGTTGGCAAAGAATTGGAAACTGAGGGGATGCCCATCAATTGGGGAATGGATGAACAAGTTGTGGTATATGAATATAAAGGAATACTATTTTGCTATAAGAAATGATGAGCAGGATGCTTTCAGAAAAACCTGGAAAGACTTACATGAATGGATACAAAGTGAAGTAAGCAGAACCAAGAGAATAGTAATAGCAATACTGTACAATGATCAACTGTGAATGACTTAGCTTTTCTCAGCAATACAATGATCCAAGACAATTCCAAAGAATTTATGAAGAAAAATGCTATCCATCTCCAGAGAAAGAACTGATGGAGTCTGAATGCAGATCGAAGCATACTTTTAAAAAATGTTATTTTTCTTAGTATTTTTTAAATCAGTGTTTTCTTTTATAACATGATGAAAATGTATTTTGCATGACTTAACATGTATAACCTATATCAAGTGAGAGTATTTGGAACTCAAAAATTTTAAAAACAAATATTACAAATTGTTTTTACATATAATAGGAAAAAATAATTTTTTAAAACAGGAAATAAAAATACAAGAAAACTGCCCAGAACTTCTGAACATAGAAAACATAGTATCAACTGAAAGAATCCATAGATAGCCTATAGAGAAAACCCAAGGATGCAAACTCCAAGATACACAGTGGTTAAATTTAGCAATTCCATTGAGAAAAAAAATAATTTCTGCAAGGTATTAGAAGGACTTTCAGATACAAAGGAAAAGAAAGTCAAATAACACATGACTATTCTTCACCACTAGAAAATGCAGGAGAAAATGGGATGTGCTCTTAAGAGTAACGGAGCTCAGTGGGCAGCTAGGTGGTGTAGTGGACAGAGCACCAGCCCTGGATTCAAGAGTACCTAAGTTCAAATCCAGCCTCAGACACTTAACATTTACTAGCTGTGTGACCCTGGGCAAGTCACTTAACCCCAATTGCCTCACACACACAAAAAAAGAGTAACAGAGCTCAGGATGTAGTCCAGGGTGACCTACTCTGAAAATATGAACACAAGTATAAATGAAAAAAGACAACATTCTTTAATAATAAATACACATTCAAATAAAGACAGATTCAAAATATTCTGAGAAAGAAAAACAGACTTAAAGAGATTATTTTCTTCTCAAACACCCCCAGACCACAGAAGTACAAGAGAGATAAATAACTCCAACAGCCAAGAACAACAGCAACAGAATGGCAAAAGACCAGTAAGAGACTACTTTCTAAATGGAAACAAGAAGACAGGGAAAAGCAGAAGTTAGATGGAGGTGATGGTGGAAATGCAAGCTTGGGGCATTACAGAGTCTCACAGCACCCTGCCTAAGAACCCTGCCTTACAGCTGATTCAATGTTTTTTTTGTGTGTGCTTGTTTTTGTGGGACTACACAACAATATGGAAGAGTACACGGAATGAGAGGAGGAATTAAGAAGGAGTATGTGATATGCCTTGTTCAAGTCAAGGCCTCAGTAATAACAGTAAGTTGGCTCCTGGTGTGGGTTGCTCTCTCAGGAAGAAAAGAGCCTGAAGGGCGAAGAGTTGAGTATGCAAGGGGAGGACTGAAAGGGGGAAGGAGAAAGGAGGAGGCCTCTTGTCTTTGGTAGTGGGAGAGATAGGTGCCACCTTATGAATGCTCCCATAGGTGAAAAGGGATGTTTTGATGAATGGAGATGGGGACCTCTGTGTGTACACTGTTGTCTTGGGGGATTTTGGGGATTTTGAAAAGGACCAGTTGTATTGCCTGGGGTTAGGGAACTGGAGTTCTTTGAAAGCAATGCTCTCTAGGGGAGTGAGAGGGCATGGCCTCAAAGAGATTTTTGAGGCAAGTGGGGAAGGAAGGTGACCAGGAGAGGATATAAGTCTATGACAGGCTCATAACTGGAAGTGAGGAGGGGGTCTTGTTTTGGGAGCAGTGACCCTCTCAGTCACCTAAAGGATTGGCATTGTGGGGAATGAGGTAAAATAGAAAATGCAAAGCCAGAACAGAAGCCCATGACATAAAGCAGTGGCAGAAAGGCTGGAGAAGGTAGAGTTTCAGACTGGATACCTTGGAAGTTTGATTCCCATGGAGGATATGCAGAAACAGAGATAGACTACATACGTATAAAGTAAATGAACCATAAAATGAGGTCTACAGAAGGTAGAAAGGAAGGATGGATAGTGAAGACTGAAGGACAAGAAATACTCTTTGGAAAGGTGGTACAAAAATGAATTTTAAAACCTACAGAACAGACTAATTGAAGAGGAGATGAAGATGGCATCTACTTCATTGAGAGGAAAAAAGAGAGAAAAAATTAAATAACCAAATAAAAGCAATAAAGAGAAAAAATTAATCAGCAAAATTCCAAAAGAAAGAAGGTAACAAATGGGAGGAAGAAGGGAAGAGAGGTGAGAAGATAGCCAGTGGAAATAAGGTCACCTTAAAAAACATTAAGCTAAAGAAACTGAAGAAACAGTCATACTATTTTTACAGTGGAAGACTGAAAAAAACATAACTTAAAAATACTGAAGACAAATAGAGAAAAATATAAAGCTAACTCATAACTTTAATAATGAATGGATTAAACAATCCAATTAAAAAAAAGAGTAAAAGATTGGATAGGAAAACACAACCCTACAATCTGTTGCTTACGAGAAAATATATTTAAGAAATAGAGACATACACAGAATCAAACTGAAGGAATAATTTTTTTGCTATGAATCAAATGAATCCCCAAAAGAAGGAGTTATAATCATTCTATCTAACAAAAACATTCTAGAAAAATTAAAGGGATAAACAGGGACCTACATTATACTGAAAAGGACCATATACAACAAACCAATATCAGTATTAAACTTATATGCTCTGAATGCTTTAGTATCCAAATTCATAAAGGAAACATTAACTGAGCTACAAGAAGACAGAAAGAATAACACAATAGTTCCAGGAGACTTCAATGTCCCTCTTTCAGTTTTGGATAAGTCTAACAAAAAGATAAACAAAAGGGAAAATATGGAAATGAACAAATTTCTGGAGAAGCTGGAGTTAAAACACATATTTTAACTGGAAATGCAAAAGAAGTATACATATTTCTTAAGCCCCACATGAAACTTTTACAAAATGGACCATGTATCAGGGTTACAGAGATTATAAATAAATTTTAAAAAGGCATTAAATGCTAAATACATCTTTTACATGACAATCATACAATAAAAGCTGGTTCAGAGATTACAAATGAAAGACTATTGACTCAAATGGCACCTTAACAATGAAATCTAAATGAGGTTGTCAAAGAACAAATTACAGAAACAATAATTATGTAAAATAAATAGGATGATGAAATGACATACTAAAATTTCTGTGATGCAGCTAAACCAGTCCTCAGTCACATCCCTATAAACATACTTTAACAAAATAAAGAAGATTAATGAATGGAATATGAACTTTTTAAAAATCAGGAGACTAACAAATAAATAAAAGACTAAAAATTTTAAAAGACTAAACATTTAAAATGAGAGGAGAAATAGGTAATCTGAAAACAAACAAAAACAACCTAAGAAATTATAATATAAAACTAAAAGCTAGTTTTTTTAAAAGATTAATAAAATGATAAACTTTTAATTAACCTGATTAAAAGAAGAAGATATGGGCATAGAATACATTTTTTGGTAGAGCTGTGAAATGTTTACAACAGTTTGGAAAGCAATTTGGAATTATGAAAATAAAGTGACTACGATGTCCCATACCCTTTGACCACAAGATTCCACTACTGGGCTAATACTTCACGAAAGTCTCCACTCTACAGCAAAATATTTATAGTAGCACTTTTTGTAATAATAAAGAATTGGAAACAAAGTAGGTGGCCCCATCAATGGGAAAAGCTAAACAAATTGTGGTACCTAAATGTAAGGGATATTTATTGTTACTAAGAAAAATAATGAATGATGAATACAGAGAAAACATGAAAGATCTAAATGAAAGATGATGCAGGAAGTAGGCAGAGCCCAAAAATATATAGAGGCAATGACTATGACAATATATAAGGAAAGAACCACACTCCCCAAATCCAAAGTGAATCTAAGCAAAAATTCTTATGGTCAAGCCTGATTTTAAATGAAGAGATATTTGTACAATCAAAAAACCCCACCCAGCAATCTAAGAAAATTATGAAAACAAAGTCAACCAACTAGAAATAGAGCATCAAAACCTAAGGAAAGAAAATAATCCTTGAAAGCTAGAATTGGGCAAGAGAAAGCCTAATGATATTATAAGACACCAAAAAATAATAAAACAAACTCAAAAGAATGAAAAAATAGAAAAGAATGTGAAACATCTCATCAGAAAAAACTGCTGATTTAGAGAACAGATCAAGGGAAGTCAATATAAAAATAGTCAGACTACCTGAAAGGTACAACCAAGAAAAGAATCTTGATACAATATTATAAGAAATTATCAAGGAAAATTGCCCTGAAGTACTAGAAAAAGAAGGCAAAGCAGAAATAAAAAAACTTGAATGGAAAATTTGACACATAAGATCCAGTAGGAATATAAGGTAAACTTTAAAGACCAATTAAAAGGGACTAAATAAGGTCAAAATATTTATTTCTTACATGTGAAAATGTTCTCAATACTCTTATGACTGTCATTATTTCTGCAGTTTGAAAGAAAGGCATGGGCTGAGCTGTGTATGATGCAGTGATTCTTAAAAAAAGGATTGTAGAAAGATAAAAAGGAGTAATTATCTTATACAAATGAGGCACGAAAGGAAAAACTGATACAGAAAAAGTAAGTGGTAGGGAGGGTAGGTAGTGCTGGAACTTTACTATCGTCAGAAATGGATTAAAGAGAAAACATATAGGGTGGGGGGGAGAGGTTAAAGGGGGGACTCTTAGAGGGGTGGGTAGGCTAAGGAATAAGAAGGCAAAATGGTGGGTAGAAGTAAATTAGAGGAGTGAGGAGGGATAGGATAAATATGGTGAGAAGAATAGTGAAGAAGAATTAGAAGGAAGGAAATATTCAACAAGTAATTATAGCTTAGAACATGAATGGGATGTATTTACCCATAAAACAGAAATGGATAGCAGATTTAAAATGTGAATTCAACAATATGGTGGCTTTCAGGAAACAGTAAAAATGAGAGATACACACAAAGATAAAATAAAGGGCTGGAATAGAATTTGTCATGTAAAAAAGCAGGAGTAATTATCTCAGACAAAGTTAAAGCTAAATTGGTTTAATTAAAAGAGAAAAATAGGGAAACTATACTAGGCATCACCAATATTATTTAATATTTTAGACCACTTAAAATAACTAGACAATATAAAATACCTGAGAGTATACCTGCCAATATAGACACAGGAACCACATAAACATAAACATAAAACACTTTTTATACAAATAAAATCAGATTTAAATCATTGCAGTAATATTTATTGTTCATGGGTAGGTAAAACCAATATAATAAAAATGACAATTAGGGACCTAATATATTTATTCAAGGCCATCCCAATTAAATTACTAAAAATTACTGAGTTAGAAAAAAATACTAAAGTTCATTTGGAAGAAGAAAAGGTCAGGAATTTCAAGAAACCAAGGGAAAAAGATGTAAAGGAAGGAAATTCTGGTGTATTAGACTTTAAACTTTAAGGTGAGAGTATTATTGAAGTATAAAATGGCTAATTTTGATTATTTTAATTTTTTTGTATAAATAAAACCTATTTAGCCAAGAATAGAAGGAATGCGGAAAATTGGGAAGAAATTTTCACAGACAATCTCTCAGATAGGATGTGACTGGCTGGAATACTGTTGTGGTAAAGGAAATGATAAGCTGGTTGATTAGAATAACATGAAAAGATTGGATCAATGAACGAAGATGTTATCACCCTCCAGAGAAAGAGATGACAAGTGGAAATATGCATAGTACGGTACTTACACATACATATATGTATACATGGGTATATGTATGTGTATATTTATAGATGTCTATGTGTGTAGTATACACATAAGTGAACAAAGACTACTTAAGGACTATAAGATATTATATCTTATGATTTAATCATTAGACAGGAATTTCCTAAAACCATTGGGGAAAAAACAAGCTTCCCTTCCCCTGTTTAAAAAAAAAAAGACTCCTACGATTATTATGTTATGAACTTTTTTTAAATTAAATAACTTTATGATTTAGATGTATGCCATTGGTACATATATGTTCAATTGTAGCCTTCTTTGCGGCAACAGTGAAAAGTAAAGAAATTTTAAACTGCACAGCAGAGCTAGAAGCAAGCAAGAAAAGCTGGGTAGCTTTTAAAAACAATGTGTGGTATTTTTTACATAGGTTTTCTGAAATGGAAATTTATTGTTTTATATTTGAATCTTCTCGTATGTTCTGCTATATACATGGAAATGTTCTTTTTTTCTTTTCTCATTTTGTATTTAGTTTAAAATGAATGAAAATTTACCACACAAAAAATGTGGCTCGAGGGTGCCTAGAAATATGAAAGGAGTGCATGAATTTTCAGTTCAAGTCTCTATAATGTTAGTTTTAGTTATTACAAGAGACATACAAAGAAGGAATTATCTGTAAATGTAATGTAAAAATAAAATATGTGATAAACCAAAGCATATAAAAGAACATTAAGATTGAAATTTTAAAATACTTTAACTTAGGTGAGCCAAGTGAACAGTAGTTTTCCCTTTATACTAGAGGGTTTTTTTAAACACGAGTCTTCCTCATTTCCAAGGAGAAAAAAAAAAATCACATGGAATCAAATCACCTATAATTTTTTTTTTTTTTGGTGAGGCAATTGGGGTTAAGTGACTTGCCCAGGGTCACATAACTAGTAAGTGTTAAGTGTCTGAGGCCAGATTTGAACTCAGGTCCTCTTGACTCCAGGGCCGGTGCTCTATCCACTGCGCCATCTAGCTGCCCCCACCTATAATTTTTCACATTTTTATCCAAGAAAATTCCAAAAGACTTATGAAGGAAAATGATGTCCGCATCCAGAGAAGGAACTATATATTCTGGATGCAGACTGAAGCATACTATTTTCATTTTTGTTTTGTTTTGTTTGTGGCTTTTCCCTTTTGTTCTGTTTCTTCTTTCACAACATGACTAATGTGGAAATATGTTTAACATGATTGATGGGGAGGGAGAAAAATTTGGAACTCTTAATCTCATAAAAAAAATGAATGGTAAAAAATAAAATACCACTTATTAAAAAAAATGATGTCTGCAGGAATGGGACTGGCAGAAGATCTGGTGCTCTGGGGGAACCTGCCATTCTCAAGTCTCTTGGGTTCAGGGGCTTGGGTTTGTTGATCTGGGGCTGGGGGGAGATAGTGGACAAGGAAGTAGTAGTAGTTTGACTTGCCCAGAATATACTGCCTCCTGTCTCTCCCTCAGGGTTCCTTGCATATAATAATAAATTAATATAATATAATTTAAAATATTTTTCCACATTTTAAATAAGTAGTCTATTTTTTTTTATTTTCAAGTAACATTTTTAACCTGTTCTTATTACCTCTCCTTTGAGCAATTTTGTAAAAATATATTATTTATATAGTTGCATATCCAGGAAAAACAAATTCCTACTTTATCCACATTTTAAAATGTATTAGGGGGGGGAGGGAGGGGGGAGGGAGAAAAATCTGAAATTGTAAAGCATGTATAAACAAAAATTGAGAACTATCTTTACATGTAATGGAAAAAATAAAATACCTCATACATAAAATGTATGAGGGGCAGCTAGGTGGCACAGTGGACAGAGTACCGGCCCTGGAGTCCGAAGGACCTGAGTTCAAATCCAGCCTCAGACACTTGACACTTACTAGCTGTGTGACCCTGGGCAAGTCACTTAACCCTCACTGCCCCACAAAACAAAAAAAATGTATTTTTCTTTCTATAATTTAAGTTCATCATTTCTGCTAGAAAGTGAGTGGTGTGTTTCATCTTTATTCTTTTGAAGCCATGGTTTATCATCGCATTAATCAGAATTCTGAAGTCCTTCAAAGTTGTTTTTCTCTAAAATGTTGTTATTGTATAAACTGGCCTTTATCTTCTCACTTTGCTTTGTATCAGTTTCTAAGTTATCCCAGCTTTGTCTGAAATTATCCATTTCATAATTACCTATGAAATATTATTTCATTACATTTATATACTGCCATTTGTTTAAATGTTCCTAATAGGAAGACTTCCTCTGGGTTTCCAATTTTGGGCTAGTTCAAAAAAGTCGCTATAACTATTTATATACATATATAGATATTTTTCCTACTTATACTATTTATTTAGGGATATAAGCCTAGAAACAGAGAACTGTTAACTTTCTCAGAATAGTTCCAAACTGCTGTCCAGTATGTCTGGACCAATTCACAGCTACACAAATAACGGATGTACTTAGTGCACCTGTTTTCCCATAGCCTCTCCAACATTTGTCATTTTCTTGTTTTGTCATCTTTGCCAGTCTAATAGGCAAATTTTGACATTTTCTTTTTGTCCCTTTGGCTTATATGCACAGTAGAAAGAACGCTAGATTTAAAATGAGATGACTTCATTTCTGGCCCTAGCTTTGCTACTTACTTTGTGAACCTAAGCAATTCATCTAATTTCTTTCAGTCTTACTTTCATCTGTCAAATGGGGATATTACCTACATGATGTACTTTAAAACATTATTAGAGGAGCAAATAAACAAGTGCTTTGTAATCATGAAATACTAAATAAATATGAGTTATAATCACATTCCAGGTACACGCAGGTCCTGCTAAAAATAAACCAGTCTACGGTTTTAAGTTAGCCTATTTAGCCCTTCCCTTCTTCTTCCTCTCCCCCAAAAACCTTTTACAAAAAAAGCAAAAAAAAATCTGGTGACAGATTATTCCTGGGTTCTTCATTTTGTTAAAGAAAATGTATAACTTCTAATGAAATTGTCCAGGAAGACGGAGGCATAAATGTTCCTACCAAACCTACGAGTTTATTGATCTGGCCTCTGACTCAAACACATTCTCAGATTTCTATATGCTTCTTACCTACAGGAACAAGAGTTCAGTTATCTTAAGCCAATGCAATATGTAAAATGCCCTCAAAGGCAACTTCATTTTGGATGAATCACTATATAATAGTAGATTGTCAAAGAGAAAAGAAAAAGAGTACTCCATCACATCTGTTAAGTGCTTGATTAAATTACAGCATTTGAAAAACCCTGGTGTTTGGGAATGCAGAAAAAACAACCCTAAGTTTTGTGAAGGATAAATATGGTAATTGGGTAACACAATAAACACTGCTGATTAGGAGAGGAAGAACAAGAACTCACACTCATCAAGCCTAGAGAGACAGGCCGTTTCCTTATAGCACAGCAATGTGAATCAGTAGGTGCAGTTGTCATAACTACTGAAACCGGTAGAGGAATTTCAATCTGAAAGTGCAAAGTTATTCTTGAAATACATATGGCAGTAGAAGGGGGAGTGGGAAGACAGTTATTGGAGTGGGGGTGAGTCTAAACACATGAACTTTATGACTTGTTGTTGATGGGAGGACAGACCAAGCTAGAAAATTTAGGTTTAGCACCATATCTAATACCACATCTCATCAGCTGCCACCAAGAGGTTCTTTCTGATCTGGTAGGTATGATGGCAGAAATTTTAGTATGATGCCAGAACAAAAATATTCCCAACTGACTTAGGCAGTTTACCTGTGAAAGTTCAAATGTTTTTCCTTTCAATATAAGGAGATAGAGATCCAAACCTTGAAAGAAAAAAAAAACTAGTTAACATAAGTTGGTTTCTCTCTTATATTCCCAATTTCTTTTCATTTTTTTTTGTCAAGGAAAGAGAAAGGGAGAAAGGAATCATGCTTTTTTTTCCTTTTCTTTAAGTTTTGATAGACAACTTTGTAGATGACCTTTTTAAAGAGAAACACTTCTCTTTATAGTCTTATATCATTGATAAATCCCCAGGATAATACAAAATCTCATACACTAGAGTTGGGTCTCTTCATTTCAAACACTTTACAGCTTTCCAGAGAGAATAGGTTTCGTGATCAACAAAATACTCTTTGTCTGGACAGTCTCCAGTGTTGTGTGCTACTGTTTTCATTATTTCCAACACAGCATGGAGAAGAATCACAGAATTTCCTAGATGAAAGGGACTTTAGTAGCCATCTGTCAAAAGCACGCCCACCTTAATACACCTGACAAGTCAGCTGCCCTCTGCCTGAGGGAACTGAGGGAATCTGCTCCAGTTTTTAAACCACTTGAGTTTGTCAGGAAGTTCTTCTTGACTTCAAGCCTAAAGTTGCCCTCTTTGCAACTTCACCCCACTACTCCTACTCTGCCTCTTGGAGTCAAACAAAAATAATTCAATCCCTATTCCACAATCAATGGAAAAATGGACTATCATGCCAGGCACTTTTATAAGCTAGGGAAACCAAAGAAAAGCGACAACATTCCCTGTGCTTAAGAAGCTCACTTTCTAATGAGAAAAACAACATATAAGCAACTGTGTACGAACAAAAAATAGATATAGATCTACACACATACACACACATAAAAATAATTTGGAGACGATCTCAGAGGAAAGGCACTGGCATCAAATGAATCTGGAAAAGATTTCTTCAAGGTGAGCTTTTTTTAAAAGAGGGCAATGAGGGTTAAGTGACTTGCCCAGGGTCACACAGCTAGTGTCAAGTGTCTGAGGCCAAATTTGAACTCAGGTCCTCCTGAATCCAGGGCTGTGTTTATCCACCTGTGCCACCCAGCTGCCCCCAAGAAGGTGATATTTTAACTGACACTTGAACAAAGTCAGGAGGCAGAGGTGAGAAGAAAGAATGTTCCAGGATGGGGAACAGCCAATGAAATGCCTAATGTCAGGAGATAGAGTGGCTTGTTCAACTAACAGCAAGAAGGCCAGTGTCACAGGATGGCAGAGTACATGCAAAGGAATAATATGTAAGTATTTTAAAAGTAGGAAGGGACCAGGTTATGAAGGACTTTAAAGCCAAACAGAGGATTTTATATTTGATCCTGGAGGAGATAGAGATACCTGGAGTTGACAATAGGGAAGAAAATATGGTCAGGCTTGAATTTTGGGAAGATCACTTTAATAGTTGAGGGGAAGAGAGATTAGAAGGAAGAGATTTGAGACAGAATTGACAGGAATTAGCAAAAGACAGGATTTGGAAGGTGAGAGTGAAGAGGTGAGGATGAAACCTATGGTTGTGACCTGAAAATGGTGGTGTCCTTACAGTAATAGGAAAATTAGAAGGGGGAAGGGTTTGAGGAGAAAATAATTAGTTCAGTGTGGGATATGTTGAGTTTAAGATGTTTATGGGATATCTGTTTGGGATGCCCAATAAACAGTTGGAGATACAAGACTGAAGGTTAGTAGAGAAGTTAGGGCTGGATAGATGTGAGAATCATCTACGTAGTTATGATAGTTGAATCCATGGGAATTATCACCAAGTCAAGTCATGAGGGAGAAAAGAAGAGGGCTCCAAGATAGAGCCTTAGCAGAGGAAACCTGGTTAAAGATTCAGCAAAGGAGAATGAGAATAAGGAATAGTCAGGAAAAAAAAATGGAAGGAAAATCAAGAGAAAGAGGCATCAGAATACCTAGAGAGAAGAGAATAACAAAGAAAAGCAGATAATGTGTTAAAGGCTGCAGAATTGTAAGGAGGATGAGGATTGACAAAAGCACAATCGATTTGGTAATTAGAGACAACTGGCAACTTTGGAGATAAAGGTGATGAAGGTGGAACTAAAGAAAGTGGAAGCCCCACTGCAGAGATGTAAGAAGAGAATGAGAGTAAATGAAGTGGAGGCAACAAATCCAGTTGGCTTTCTCAAGGAATTTAGGACAACAGCTACTGGGAATGATTGTATAAAGTAAGACGATTTTACTGGGGTTTCCCCCAGTGTTGGTAGGCATCAGGAAAGCAGCAAGTAGAGGGAGGTTAAAGATAAGTGACAGGATGAGAATAATAAAGGAAACTTACTACCTACATACATATTACATACTTTAAAAGCAAGCTCTCCCATAATGGAGATTCAGTCCTTAATACTCAGTTTCATGTATAATCCCTTCCTTCTATTCTTCAATATATATTCTAGAATTTACCTGGAATCAAAGTTAAGCTCAATATCTTATAGTCTGCATTCTATTCTCTTACTAGAAAATGTGTGCTCTTCTCCAGTCCTACATAAAATGTTCTTTTTCTACACTCTTTCAAATATCATTAACAGTGGCTCAGCCATAAAATCTGTCATTTTTTTTTTCATTAACTGAAGATGTTGCTCATCCAAGGAAAGGGGCTGAATTCAAAATTGATATCCACTCCCAAATATGATAGTTTTTGTTTTATCCTTTCCATTTCAACAGTCACTCTCCTTGGCAAAAAAAACAGAAAAACTGAATACTTCTTCCTTTCCTCTTGTCAATGATCCTTTTATTCACAGTAAGTAGTAGCCTGAACCCTTCTTTAACCCTTCACTCTTCCTCAATATTGCTAAAATCAAAACAAAAAAAAGCAAACAACAGATTTGTTGTTGTCCTTAGCTTTCCTTGATAGCTTCAGCTCATTTGGAACTTTGGCATACTAAATGCTATTTTTACGAGACTGTCACAATTTGTATTCATCCCATTACTTGCCTTTGCTTCCCTCTTCTTTCTGTAACTCCTTAACATCTAAGTTGGTTAGTAAGTTCTCTGTGTATACACATTGCTCACTTCTGTCTGCCATTTTCCTTCCTTACTGATTCTTCAAAAATTCATTCCTGAACATCTCCCATCCTTCCTGGGCTAAATTCCCCAGAATTTTAGTTGATGGGATCCTATCTATCCTTCTTCTGAATTCTTAGACATCTATTCTCCCAAAATCTAGGATTAAGGTCAGATCATGTTTGGCTTTCCTTTCCCTCTCAAACAAAAACTCTAGTGAAGAATAAGTACTTCCCCTCAATGTTTCCATAATTTTCTCCCCAGCAAACAGGTCCTCCATGTTAGTGAGAATTAGATTACAAAATAGAATTTTTCTTTGTTGGTTCCTCTGCCTTTTGAAGGAGGAAATTATCACTAAGTCAAATAGCTTTTCAATGTTTCTGGCAAACACAGAAAGCTCAAATTTTCCTACTGGTTCACTTCTTCCATTTTGTTTCTTGTGAAATTCTGAGCATCTTAACTGCTATTGTTCTTCCTAAATTGTAGCTATTCTCTATGCTGTCTGGTTTTGTACATATAAATTAGACATTTTCTCCCTCCTCCTTACTTTTTAGTTTAAAGCTCTTTTGAAACCACTTGAAAGACACCAGCAAGTATATATGTATATATAATACACATAATTACATGCGTATACATACACACGTTTGTGTGTGTGT
Source organism: Dromiciops gliroides (assembly GCF_019393635.1). Taxonomy (NCBI): domain Eukaryota; kingdom Metazoa; phylum Chordata; class Mammalia; order Microbiotheria; family Microbiotheriidae; genus Dromiciops; species Dromiciops gliroides. The sequence goes on from NC_057861.1 coordinate 745,549,789, forward strand.
GTGTGTGTGTATATATATAAATACATATATGCTCATAGGTAAGATAGTGAATATGTGAGTGTGTGGGTATTAAGCCAACCTCTGTTGGATATATATCATCCCTGGCCAAGTGTCTGTCTTGCCTCCATTTCAAGCCATGGTCCAGAAATCCTGTTCGCTCCCCAGCTATTCACTTCCCAAGTCAGTTCTTCTCTCCTGTATCCCTTGCCTCCAGTCGATAGCAACGATGAAACACCACCTGTGCCCCCATAGTCTTCAGGTTCATTTTTTTTTCTGGCAGGGCCATGGGGTTTAAGTGACTTGCCCAGGGTCACACAGCCAGTAAGTGTCAAGTGTCTGAGGCCGGATTTGAACTCAGGTCCTCCTGAATCCAGGGCCGGTGCTTTATCCACAGTGCCACCTAGCTGCCCTTCAGGTTCATTTTTAAATCTCTCTCATAATCTTTGGGCAGTGCTTTATAGGGTCCTTCAGTCAGTAACATTTGAGCCCACATGAATCTCCAAAGAAAATAGTAGAGCTATGTTTTAACAAGTCTTGGTAGGTGCTATGCTCCTTCTTGGATAAATGCCCTGCAAAGATAACAGATCTACTGCAACCAGGTCAACAGCCCAAACAGAGTATCACCAACCACCACTGTCATTTTCTTCTTCTAAGCCTACTGAATGATCTGTCAATTCACAGCACTAGTGGAGGTATTTTATCATTCCATAGAAATCAATCAGCTGCTTTATCCTCAAGAGCATCACGCTTTCTCTTCTTCAAGATGAGATTCAAGTCTGTTTTTAAGCTCCAATTATGAAGATCTTTCTTTCCTTCCTCCTCTTTGTAAAATTCTTCAGGTTTCCTGTTGGCTATTTCAAGTCCTCAATCTAACTCCCTCCCCTTAACGCTCCATATTAAAGGACAGTTTTCAGGGGGTTTGTTAACAATACTCCATTGTCCCTGAAAAAAACTTATGTGGTTGGGTATTCTTTAAAGGGCCTTCATCTTTCTACCTAAATGAAATCTGACTTCCTTTCAGCTTTGTCTTCTGAATTATTTATTTGTTTGTTTATTTATTTTTGCTGAGCAGTGAGGGTTAAGTGACTTGCCCAGGGTCACACAGCTAGTAAGTGTCAAGTGTCTGAGGCCAGATTTGAACTCAGGTACTCCTGAATCCAGGGCTGGTACTTTATCCACTGCACCACCTAGCTGCCCTCCTTCTGAATTATTTATGGGCATTTACAACTTTCCTTCTAAGTACCTCATTAATACTTTTACACTCCCTTTATCACGTCTTTAACATTTTATCATCCATAGGCAATATCCCATCCTTCTCTTATTAATTTCTTGTGGGTTTTTTTAACCAACTTGTTTTATTTTCCTTACCAAACTACTTTATTCTTCTTAAATCCACTTCCTCGGGTCCTCTATTCTTCTTAACCCTTTTCCTTCAGATTGAATCCTTCTTTAAAAAATGTTTAATTTTGGGGCAGCTAGGTGGCACAGTGGATGGAGCACTGGCCCTGGAGTCAGGAGTACCTGAGTTCAAGTCCAGCCTCAGACACTTAACACACACTTACTAGCTGTGTGACCCTGGGCAAGTCACTTTACCCCAATTGCCTCACTAAAAAATAATTTTAAAAAAATGTTTAATTTTATATTTATTTAGTTAAGTATTTCTCAATTACATTTTAATCTGGTTTGGGTGCCACTTGAGAGCGTTACAGACTGTATGTTCTCCTTCAAATTTTCCTCATATTTTCCCAAATTTCTCCTCCTCAAATTTAATTTCTGACCTTCATCACAAGTTCAAGGCCCTTCAAATCACCTTCGCAGTTTGCTTTGTTCTTATTCAGCTCAAGTCCTTCTCTAATCCTTTCCACCAAAGAATTTTCTCTTTTGGAAACCAGAAAAAGAAAAGAAATACTCTTTTGTCATCACTATCACTTCTAGGCATCATTCATCCTCTTACCTCCTTTAAGGATTATGTCATCCTTCTGTGCCAAAAGATTCAGATCTTTGTTGCAATCATTTTCTGGTCTCTAGTTCATTCTTCCTCCTTTCTAAGGGAGTTAAAAAACTGATTCCGTCTCTCTTTCCAATTCGACCCCTACTCTCATGCCCAGGGACCTCAATTTTCACGTAGAAATCCTCTTGAATACCCTGGTCGTCCAGTCTGTCAACTTCCCAAATTCCTGAGACCTGTAGTTTCACTCTACCTCACATGGATGGCCATACTCTGCGTCACCATCACTCAGAATTATGTTATTTCAATAGTTTTTGAACTCCGAAATTATCTCTGATCACAATCTCCTATTCTTCCATTTCTCTTCACCAATGTTAAAGCACTATATAAATACTAGTTATATTCTTATTCTCTCCCTCTATCTCATTGCAACCTTCAGTACCTTCAGCCCTTCTTGTTTTCCCAGTTTATTACTCCTCACCTTTGGCCTCAGCTTCATTCAGTCTCTACCATAGAAAAGACCAATTCAACTGCATACTATCCTGCTAACTTGAATCTGTCTCCTTATCCTATTGCTATTAATACCTTGATAACTCCAACCATATAGATCTTATACATTTTTATGAAAATACTGCTGAGTCCCTACTTGGGAAGTTTGTATAACTCTCTTGGCTAGGTTCATTACAAATAGAGGTTATCTTACTTCAGCTAGGCCCTCTGTTATTCAGCAATGCTTTTATTCTCCCCTGATTAAGTATATATTATATTACCCAAAACATTTATTTCAATTCTTCTCTCAAGACACCTATACTGGTCCCACTCTCTCAGAAGAGGATCTTGCCTCCTAACTTATGAGAAAATAAAGGCTATACAGCATAAGCTTTCAGTTTTTAATCTACAACTAAAAACTCCTCTAACTTGTCTCCTATCAATTCCTTTGTCCCATTCTCTAATGAAGAAGTAGCCCTTTTCCTGGCTAAGGCTAATCCTTCCATTTGTACCCAAATTCTCTAACAAGGGTTCTTAACCAAGGATCCATTTGTTTTTTAAAGAATATATTCTGAGAATTGTATTTCAATATAACTAGTTTGCTTGGTAAGCCTATGTATTTTATTAATTTTTTTAAAACTGTCCAGAGAAGGGATCCCTAGACTTTAACAGACTGCTAAAAGAGACATCACACACAAAAAAAACACTAAGAAATCTTATTTTAGGAGCCTGCCCCCTCCATTTTTCTCTCCCTTTCTCTCACCTTTGACCTCTCCATACTTTCCTCCTACTCACAAATAGGACATGGTCTCCTCCATTCTTTTTTTTTTTTTTTTTTGGTGAGGCAATTGGGATTAAGTGACTTGCCCAGAGTCACACAGCTAGTAAGTGTTAAGTGTCTGAGGCCGAATTTGAACTCAGGTCCTCCTGAATCCTGGGCCGGTGCTCTATCCACTGTGCCACCTAGCTGCCCCTCCTCCATTCTTTTTTTTTTTTTTCTGTATAAGGTATTTTATTTTTTCCGTTACATGTAAAGATAGTTCTCAACTTTTGTTTATACAAGCTTTACAATTTCAGATTTTTCTCCCTCCCTCCCCCTCCCTCCCCCCCTCCCCTAGACAGCAGGTAATCTGATATAGGTTATATCTATATATCTCTATACATATACATATAGATATAGATATATACACACACATATATATACACATAATAACATTAATCCTATTTCTGCATTAATCCTATTACAAGAGAAAAAATCAGAGCAGTGATGCAAAACCTCAAAATAGAAAAAAAAAAAAACCAACAGCACCCAAAACAAAAGAAATAATATGGTTCAATCAGCATCTCTACTCCTCAGTTCTTTTTTTTTTTTTCTTGGATTTGGAGATCCTCTTCTATCACGAGTTCCCTGGAACTCTTCTGTACCATTGCATTGGTGAGAAGAATATAGTCCATCACAGTAGGTCAACACTTAATGTTGATGATACTGTGTACAGTGTTCTTCTGGTTCTGCTCATCTCACTCATCATCAGCTCACGTAAGACCCTCCAGGCTTCTCTGAACTCCTCCTGCTCATCATTTCTTACAGCACAATAGTATTCCATTGTATTCATATACCACAACTTGTCCAGCCATTCCCCAATGGATGGGCACCCCCTCAACTTCCAATTCCTTGCTACCACGTAAAGAGCAGCTATAAATATTTTTGTACATGTGGGTCCCTTTCCCCCTTCCATGATTTCTTTGGGCAAAAGATCTAAAAGTGGGATTGCTGGGTCAAAGGGTATGCACAGCTTTATTGCCCTTTGGGCATAATTCCAAATTGTTCTCCAGAATGGTTGGATCAGCTCACAGCTCCACCAACAATGCATTAGTGTTCCAATTTTCCCACAGCCTCTCCAACATTTATTATCTTCCTTTTTTGTCATTTTAGCCAATCTGATAGGTGTCAGGTGGTACCTCAGAGTTGTTTTAATTTGCATCTCTCTAATCATTAGAGATTTAGAGCATTTCCCTCCTCCATTCTTAAAAACAACAGACTCTTCACTTGACTCCTGCCATCTCAAGCTATGATCCTGTATCTCTAGCCAAACTTTTCTAGAGTTTTCTATATTCATTGTCTCCAATTCTCATCTCCTACTTAATCCTCAACCCTCCAGTCTGACTTCCAACTCCACCAGTAAATTGACACTGTGTTTTCCAGAGTTTATTCTCCAAGATGCTCCTTTAACAAATCTAGTCTTTTCTCAGCTTCTTTTTTCAGTTCCCGTTTTCTTTGACGTCTCTGTGTCTATGGACACTGTACAGCACCCTCTCTCTTCTTGGATATTCTCTCTTCCCTTGGGTTTGGTGATGTTCCTCTCTCTTGATTATATTCCTACCTGTCTGATTCCTCAGTCTCAGTCTGTCTCCTACGTCCCTAACCTGTGCATATTTCACTAAGGCTCTGCCAATCTCCTTCTCTACATTCATCTCTTGGTGATCTCAAGCAACTAGTGTATGTATCCAGCCTTAATCTCTACTCTAGGCCTATGCTGACAGTTTACTGCAGGACATACCGATGCAGACATCCCGTTTACATCTCACTAGATCTATCCATTCATTTATCTTTATTCAAAACTCGTCCTTCCCAATGTCTGTTGAGGGGATGACTATCAAGTTCACAGCCCAGAAATAACCTTAGATCTTTCTTTCTCCTTCACCCCTTGTCAAAAGCATCTCTCATAGCCAGCCCTATCTCACTGTCTTTTGTTCAGCTCCTCCCATTCTTACCTGAATTACTGTAACAGACCCTTACTTCACCTACCTGCTTCCCATCTTTCCTCATTCCCCAATTCATAATCTACACAGTGCCAAGTTAATATTTGTAAAACAAAAATCTGACCACAAATACTTACCTTTTCAGAGCTGAAATACAAACTTTTTAGATTAGCGTTTGAATCCCTCCACAATGTAGCCCTCACAAATGCCTACAGAATTCTATTACTCCCTTCACATGTTCTATATTCCAGTCCAAAAGGCTTCCTAGCAATCTCACAAATTCAACATGCTATCTCCTGCTTCAGTAGCTTTACAGATAATCTTTCTCCCCACCTCTCCACCCTCCTCATTTTTACCTTTGAGAATTCCTAGCTTCCTTCACTGCTTACAATCTATTTAAAAGCTTTCCTGGCTCCTACTGTCAAGTGTTCTCTCACTGTGTGTATACTGTACTCTCTCCCTTCCAAAAAAAAAAAAAAATGTAAGCTCTTCGAGAGCAAGGATTGATTTGTTTTTTCCCTTATAACTCAAACATCTAATACAGTACTTTACACATAGAATACTCTAATTAAATATTGGCTGAATTGAGTAAGTTTCTACCTTTACAGAGTTCTTGATTAGTGTTCATAGATGACCAAACCTGAGTGACATCTAGGAAAACTATAGATCTATTTAGATAAAAATAGTGGACCTCCTAGATGAAAGCAAAGCAGTGTGTCCTCTAGGTTTTTAAATTTGATCCCACATGTTCTACTCATTAACTTGGAAAATGTGGTCTACTCCCATTAGACAGGCACACAGATGGCTTAAAGAGTTGATTATATGTTCACTATTAACCTTGGGGGATGGGGGGGGGAGTGGCATTGTTGTCAGGGCTTGGGTTTTGACCTCTAGCCCCTGTATACTGCCTGTTTTTTAGACATGTACATCCGACATTCTCAGTAGGAAGCAGCAAATGAATTACAAATGCTAACTGATCTGAGCATACTCGCACAACTAGATGGTAGCAGTTTATAGAGCACTAGGGAAAATGAGGCAGTTAGCCCTCAAATGGTTTAGTAGTTTGTGTGATCTAATTAAGGTTTTTTAAAAGCGTTTAAAATTTTAGGGGGGTCTGGATAGCAGAATCAGATGGGTTACATGTTGGGTACCCCAGGACATGCACTGGACCCCTCATACTATAGGGAAAGAGAGCAGTTCTTTTCGAAGTTTAAAGTTCAATGAACTTTGTTGGGGGAGGGGGGTGGACCAGAAGCAAACACAATGAAATTAGTGGATTAATGCACAGTATTTTACTAAAATTTTAAAAAACTACACCCACCCCCGTTGTACTTCTGAAACTTGAATAATAAAAGGAGGAGCAAGCAACATGGCATCATCTAACCTCCACCAGCATGAATAAGTAACCAGGATCCTTACATAGATTCATAGTGGGTACCTTTGCAAAAGCCTTTCTAGCCTCTTGGTGTAGGTTAGATAGTTTTAAATTTAAAGGATTAAGAGGGATGAAGGAGAAGTTAAAGGAAATGGATTTAACCCTCAGAGAAGGCCTAACACTGGATTGCTCTTGAACTTAGAGAACACTGGCCCTACAAAGTTTACACTGTTCTTACCATACCTTGAGGCAGTTGGGGACATGCAGGGGATAGAGTACTGGGCCTAGAATCAGGAAGCAGAGTTCAAATCTGGCCTCAGATACCTACCTATAGTTGTATAAAGGGAAGGGAGGAAGGAACTCAGTATTTACTTACAGAGTACATACCTACTATGTACCAGCCAGGCACTAACTAACTGCTTTAGAAAGATCCCCATTTTACAGTTGAGGAAACCAAGACGAGAGTTTCCATCACTCGCCCAGGGTTCGAACAGCTAGTACCTGTCAGAGGCAGAACACAGTCTTTCTAACTTCAGGCCCCAGAGCTCTAACCACTGCATCCCCTAGCTGTCTGTGTGACTGTGAAAAGCCACCTAAGTCTGTGTTTGCTTCGATTTCCTCAACTGTAAAGTGGCACTTCCCTCACAGGGATGCCCTTTTGTAAAAAACCCCAGCACATAGTAAATACTAGGTAAATGCTTATTCCCCTCTACCGGTCACTGCCCGGACAATTCTGCTCCTACCTACCATTCCCTTCTTGTATAGCTGGCCATCTCATTAGGATTGGGCGGGGGGAGTCTGCCTAAAAATGTCTTCTCCAACGTTAGCCCAGTGAAAACAGAAAAGCCAAATTTTCTTAGACTTTCTCCTTTTAAAAAATAAAGACCTTAAAGAAATCGGGCTCTCATTAATACCCACCCAAGACAATGGCTAATGTTCTCTACCCAAGCCCCCAATTCCACTTTTTTCCCCTTCTCATCCTTAATATTCTTGTCAAATTGGTACTCCTGATGTAAGACTACAGCCATCTAAGTGTACTGTTTGAAAAAACCAAACCACCCTCTTTAATAGCTCCATCTTGCCAACCAAGAAAGTTCAAGATCCTTAGCCTGGCAAACACACCCACCCAATCTATGTCTAACAAGGACAGTCTCTCCTTTTGACTTTATCACTATGGCCTGAATTGTTTGTAACTTCAGCTGACAGATACCTTTTTTTGTGTGACATGTGGAACACTAGGGGAATCGGAGTATGGGTACGACCTCTGTAGATATTAGAAAAAGAAATTTTGGTCCTAAAGGGTTATAAGACTATTAGGTTATCATCACCACCATTATCCCTATACTTGATCCAAGAGAAATTTGTCAGTCTCAGTTACAAGCAAAGTGACTTTATGAAACACAGTGGATACTCTGCGTGGCTCTGGGGTCTTTGAAAGTTTGAGTCATAGTCTACTCCAGGAGCTCAACCCTTTAAATGAAACTGAAGGGTAGCAATCTAGATTCTATCATTTTGGGGTTTTTTTTTACATGGCAATGAGGGTTAAGTGACTGCCCAGGGTCACACAGCTAGTAAGTGTCAAGGTCTGAGGCCAGATTTGAACTCAGGTCCTCCTGAACAGTAAAATGAAAAGCCTCAGAAGTGTCAGTACCTCCCTGTTTAAAACTTAAGCTCTGGTATTTTAATCTCCAGAAACAAGCACTAAGAAGGTCCCTTCTAACTTCAAAATTCTTTAAGTCTCGGATCAGTTAGATTACTAAAACCAGAAGTGATGTTAAAGACTTGGCTCAACCTCCTACCCATGGAGGAATCCTTTCCACAACATCTGAAAAAGGTTTATTACAGCTTCTGTTTAAGTATTTTCCATGCTGAGGATCTCACAACTTCCCAAAGCAGTGCATCCCATTTGGGGATTGCCGTCAGTATCAGAGTTTCTTCATATAAAATCAAAATGTGCCTTTCTCAAATTACTGCCCACTGCTTGTACTTCTGTCCCCAGAGAAGGCAGTTGATTTTTTTCTTCCAGATACCTTTTTAGTAGCCTTTTGGAGGTGACTAACCTAAGTCCCCCTGCCAAATAAGGAATTTTAGTTCCTTCAACTGAAACTTAGAGCTGATTTCAAAACTGCCCTAGGGAGCCCCTAGTTTGTCAGTCTTAACAATTGTACTAGGGGCAGCTCGATGGCGCAGTAGATAGAGCACCGGCCCTGGAGTCAGGAGGACCTGGGTTCAAATCCGGCCTCAGACACTTAACACTTACTAGCTGTGTGACCCTGGGCAAGTCACTTAACCCCAATTGCCTCACTTAAAAAAAAATTGTACCATATGGAATTAAAAGTAACACTAAGGATGTGGACAATGGAATAATCATTTCTTTTGTCCTAGACACTATATTTGTATTAATAACACTGATCAAGTTGTAGTAGTCTACTCTATTCAAGATATTACAGGAGTTTAAAGTTAACATATATGATGTGTTTGATAAGTATTAAAATATTTGTGTGCGATTAACAATTTCACTACTTCAGGGAGAAAACATGAATTACCGTTCTGCTGCCCAGTAAAGAACTACAAACCACTTTTTTAACGTTGCCCCCTTTTATTTAAAAGAGCACTTGTTTCATTAATATTGGTTTTACATTCCAGAAAACATATTACTTCAGAAATACATGAAAAATAAAAGCTGTTAATATGGTACAAAATTTTTCTTTAACATTTAGTAAGCTTTTTGAGGGATGAGTCAACTGTCCTTTGAAGCAAAGCACCAAGTATAAGTGTCTTCAGTACTACACAAAGCTGTGACACAATTGTGGTTGCCTTGGATGTCCCATACATCCATACACTCTGAAAGTTACAATGGAAAAATGCTATGACATTCTCTAAGGTGACAAATACAATTAATTGAAGCTTTCTTTTATCAACTTGATTTTAAGAATTTAAAAAGTTCTTCCAATGTCTCCATCAATCTGTCTAATCAAGCAATGTTGTCAGTGCCCAAAGACCTTAACTTATTTGGAACCCAAATGGACTTAGCATACAATAACTCACTCCATCATCCTGGAATAGCATATGGTAGCAATTATAATCTCAAACACTAAAATGACTTTAAGAAAGTATTATATTGTTTATCTTGTAATGACTTTTTATACACACATTATAGACAATTTACTCTAACATTCTAGAATAACTAGTTTCACACAAATTAAAAGAGATAAAATACAAAATGATATGGCATTTTGGGAAATTCCAGAAATAAAAATTACTTTTATTGCAGTTAATACCAGCTTTCTATATTTTTGCCAAATTCTTTTGCTTTTGGAAAAAATGCAAATTTCTTTCCAATGGCAAGATGGGAACCATATTTTACATGGCAGCAATTCTTTCCTTTTGGACATGTGTTTTTATTACAAATTATTAACATCTGAAAGAACTAGTAATATCAAGACACAATAACAGCACTATTTTGTCTTCAGGATTATGCTAGTACAATTAAATGAAGCTCTTTAGGTTCCAATTTCTCCTAAGAAAGCATTTCATGAAATGAACAAAGGAAAACATTTCAAAATGAATATCTCCTGCAACCAGAAAATGCAGCATTTCTTTCTTTAATTAATATATTTTTTTAAAAATCAAATTAAGCATTCACACAGCAAACATTTCTGGCCTCAATTTCCTTGAGGCAAAAGCAAGTCATAATGTCCAACTTGGCCTTCATGTTTTTTTTTATCTAGTAAGTCTTCTTTACGCTTTTTTCTACCAACCACCAAATATCTATCATGCCCCATTCCATGAGATTTACTCTTAAGGCCATATTTCTGAGCAATCTGATGTATCTGCTTTCGTTCTTCACTGGTAAATTCTGTTGAGAAAACCAAGTCCATGTGGCTCTCTGAGTGGGCATAGGTTTTGATGATCTGGTCAATGTATCTCTTGTAAAGTTTATTTGGTTTCTCCACATCAAGCCCAAGACCTTCTCGTTTATGCTGCTCCTTGACTGAGATGGGCTCACAGATGCCCTCACCACATTTCCCTAAACCTCCACCCATCCAGCCCATTTTTCTCAACAGCTGATTTCCAATATTGTCCTCTTTGATCTCCTGTTGATAACCATCATCTCCTGAACGCCCCCGAATGTCACTTCTTGTGATCATATCTTCAATGGTACCTCTCTTCAGATTGTTAAAGGCAGTTGGCCTAGTCTTTTTAAGGATTTTGACAACTTCTTCTACAGTCTCATGCTTGACACCCCTCTTTATCCCAACTGCTTCTGTAATTAATTCTTTCTCCAGCATTACTTTACACTTCCATTGAAGGACTGTTAGCTTTTCAAAAACATATTCAACAGTCATTTTGTTGAACTGGGTAGTATCATTTAGTGTGCATACTGGATTTGAGGAATTCCCATAAACTACGCGGTCCCTTAAATCTTTCCTCTTTCCACATTCCTTAGTAGAATAGCTTACTGGTTGAACTTGTGTGGCTGCAATGTTGGATTTCATTTTTTGCAGAATATTCAGTGCCTCATCAGCAGCTGCATATTTACTTGTTTTTTTTGCTTCCATAACCTTCAGCTAAGCATTGGCCTTCCAAAAACACTTGACAGCGCCATGAATTATTTGGCATGATATCATATTTGTATTCAATTGACATTCTGTTGAAGGAAGCAGACTTATTAAGGACACCAATAGAATCACTTGCATTTTCTATGAGGACAAAATTATTCCAGCGTTTGGAAAGGGAAAAAGCAGAATTGGAGTTTAACTGCCCAAATTCATTTCTGATGGAGAGAAAGTCTTCTGGGACCCTCAGGGCTGGAGGAAAATCATATGAAGATAAGCCAGCTGGAAATACCACTAAGTCATCATGATAAGTGTGTTTGAATTTCCTCTTAACAACTCTAACTTCAACAGGTTTTTGTAAAAGTTTTACGGCCTGCTCTGTAGCTCGATCCCTAGATCCATTCTTGCTACCAGCATAACCTGTAGTCAAATAGACACTTTGGCACCTAACTTCACAGGCATAGCCGTCAGTCAGGAATTTCTTACTTCTGGGGATATCAGAAGGAGCGATTTCTTTTAAAGAAGCATATATATACTCAGGATTGGTCTTACAGGCCTGGAAGCAACGGGATAATATAAAGGTATAGCTACTTTTCTCAGATCTATGAGACATCTCTTTCCTAGGAAGGTTTCTCTGGACAGCACCAGAAAGTCTTTCAATAAAACTTTGCTTTGTAGCTAGAATTAAGTGTGGAAATGTTGCTGCAGAGGAAGATTCAGCAACTGACTGAGAACATGAGCTATTTGTGCCAGGGTCCCCATAGTTTGAGAATGTTCTGCTTGTTGTAGGTTTCCTCTCTACAAAAGAGAACCTAGTTTGAGAAAACAGAGTCTTTCCAAATCGGGCACGGAATCTGTCCCGTACATAACTTTTTGAGACTGTCTTACTGGCCATTTGATAGAGTCAACTGTGGATCTCCCCACTCGTTTCCCGAGTCTGTGGGATCTTTCTTTCTCTCCTCTTCCTTACTACTAGCAACAAAATGGACAGGCTCAAACCGAGGTCTCACCAGGAATCTAGGGGCTGCTTTCTTTTTGGGAGGGCTCGGGACAGCATGTGGAGAGAGGGGCCGCTTCTGCACTTTAGGGGGCTGGGGCACCACCAATTTGAAGGAAGGCATCTCCCCGATTTGGATGCCTTCCGCCATCTGGAGGATTTTCTCCATCAACTGTGGGCCATACTTACAGCCCAGGAAGATGTGGTTCGTCCAGGCGGTGGAAAGGGACAGCAGCTTTTCAATCGCCCCGGGGCCGGTGTAGCTGTGCAGGTGCCGGGAGATGAACTGGCGCCGCAGCCCCCACTGCCGATCGCTCTCGTGGCTGTAGCGCCATTGAGCCAAAGACTCCTCGAGCTTCTGCTCCGGGTCGGGCTCGGGCTCGGGCTCGGGCTCCGGGTCGGGCTCGGGCTCGGGCTCGGGTTCGAGCTCTGGCAGCGGCGGGGAGGGAGACGGAGGCAGCGGCGGCGGCGGGGAGGGTATTGGCGGCGGCTGCAGCGGTAAGCGGCGGCGCAGCGGCGGAGGCGTTGGCGGAGACAGGAAGTCATCCCCCAGTAACAGGCCGCTCGCCCGCCATCATCGCCTCTCTTCTCCGCCCCAGGGAGGAGCTGCACAGGGCCGCCCCCACGGCTGGTCAGATGGTCAGACGTGGCGCGGGGCGGGCTGCCCGCCGGGGGCGGAGCCTTGCGCAGACCCACCTCCTTCCCCCCAAACTGTGAAGTCACCCCGGGCCCGCTTCCATGCCGGCCCGGGCCTGCGCCCCAGCGCCACCGCTGCCGCCTGGGCACACAAGGGCGAGGGGGGAGCGGCCGCGCCCGGGGGGCATGGCCCCGGCCCCGCTGCAGCTGCCACGCCACGCCACGCCACGCCACAGCCGGCGAGCGGACCGCGTCACCACGGCGGCGGCGGCGGAGCGGCGGCGGCGTACCCGGGCGGCGAATCAGGGTCCAAAAAGGGGTCCGCTACGGCGGCGGCGGCCGCTGCCGTGGGTCACTCGAGAGATGAGAGCCGGCCCCGCCCACCTCCCGGCGAAGGGGAGGGCAGGGGAGGAGAGGGGGGCGTGCCGCCCAATGGCAGCCCCGCCCCCACTGCGGACCTCCCTCCCAGCCTGCGGACTCCAGCAGCTCCCCCTCCCGGACCGGGAAGGGTGGGGGGTAGCAAGAGGCCCGGGGAGAACAGTGGGGGTGGTCATGGTGAAGGGGGTGGGGATGGCCTGGGGGAGGGAAGAGACAGGCGCCTTTCTCCAAAGCCCCCTCAACATCCTCCATCACTTTGCACTCTTGGTTCGCTCTCCCCTACCCCCCCCCCCCACTGTGGACCCATTTCCCTGGGGCTGAGCCTCTAGGACGGCACAACAGCACTCCCCCTTCCCCGCTTAGACCCACTATCCCTCAGCAGGCGGGGGAGACCAGGGCTCCTGCCGACCCCCCGCTTCCAGGCTGGCTCGAGGCCTGGACGAAAAAGCACAGGAGAGCCTCTCCCCGTCCTCTCTTCCAGGTCCCCACCTCCCACAGGAAGGAGGCTCCTGCCCAACACCTAATGAAATCCACAATCCAGGCGCCTCCTTTCTGAGACTCCCAAATCACTTTCGCCTTTCTCGTGCACACAGGCGCCAGATGGGACGAGCTCTAAGCGCTCTGAAACTTTGGGAACGAGCTCTAAGCGCAGATGGCGTGCTGATGAGAGGGGCTGGGTTTGGGCCCTGGGTTTCAAATCCTCACGCTCTCATTCACTAGCTGCAGATGAGGCAATTCACCACTTCTCGGGCCTTCATCTGTAAAGTGAGGGGGGAGAAAGACTGGATCACCTCTCAAGTCCACCCCACTTCTAAATCTCTGATTTTACAAGCAGAGACTAGGGCAGCCCCAGATATTAGGTCCTTAGTAGAATAGCTTCCTGGTTGAATTCGTGTGGCTTGCAAATGTTGGATTTCATTTTTTGCAGAATATTCAGTGCCTCATCAGCAGCTGCAATATTTACTCTTTTTTTGCCTCCGTAACCTTCAGCTAAGCTTTGGCCTTCCAAAAACACTTGACAGAGCCATGAATTATTCGGCATGATATCATATTTGTATTCCATTGACATTCTCTTGAAGGAGGCAGACTTATTAAAGACACCAATGAAATCACTTGCATTTCCTATGAGGACGAAATTATTCTAGTGTTTGGAAAGGGGAAGAAGCAGAATTGGAGTTTAACTGCCCAATTCATTCCTGATGGGGAGAAAGTCTCTGTAACTTGGGCGAAGTCACCATTCTTTAGTCAAGGGAAAGCCAATACACATTTTCAAATGGGGGGGGGGGGAGGGGAGAATGTGCCTGGAAGATATCAAAACCTTTCGTTTTGGAAAGCAGAACCGTTACTAGTCCCACTGGATGACCTGCCTCAGGCCAGGCACTCAGTAAGGATTATAGATAGGATTCTATAGATAGTCCCTGTAGGGTGTTGCACTGTAGGTTGGACTTTTAAAAAGGTGGGGGAAGGGACGTAGGGGTGCTATGCAACATGATTAATGTCCTGGAGCTAAAGAAGCATTCATATTCCTATCTGAAAGACATTTCTGCCCCATTTCAGGAACATCTACAGTGTAATTTAGTCATCACTACCACTACATACTGAAAACTCACAAGACAGCATGAAAGAGATCTTATTGCCCCCCCTTCCCATTTCCCCAAACCTTTCTCCAGTCCGTCCTTATTCTGTTACTCATTTCACAAAAGGGCTGATCTTTTAGCATCAACACTGGGATACTGAAATTGAAAGAATATTTCCTACTAAATACTAGGCAAATGAAAATCAAATGGGTTTTTACTTCCATTGCCTAACACCACAAATTGTCATTCTTAAAGGAGGGCACAAGAAGGTGCCCGCCACTCTTAGGCTGCAAGGCCCAAATAAAGCAACATCCCTGGCAACAGTCAGTGTCTTAAAAACCCCAAACTCCAACCAGGCACCAGCAGACAGGCTCAGAGAAAGAAGAAGGTCAAACACCATCCTCAGATCTCATCCCAACTTCTGTACTGACACATGAAAGGCATCATTAAAGGGGTACTTGAGGTCTAGAGAGCACCAAGGTGCCACATAAAGTCTATTAGCTTAGATCCACTGTGTTCAAAGAAGCCCCCTGGAAGGAGGGGAAGGAAGGGGAAATGGGGATGTTGGTTTTGCAAGACTTCAGCAACCCAATCAATAAACATGTATTTATTAAGCACTCTGTTCCAAGTCCTGTTAAGTGCGAAGGATACATAGGGAAAAAAGGCTCTGTTAAAGAATTTATAATCTAGCCAGGAGAGAGAACATGTCCACACAGGCAAATAATAAATAATGTAGCTCCTTCCCCAAAATGAGGGATATCCCTTCCCCATCTAGGGTGCCCAAACCAGGAAATTCCTCTCTTCTTTTTTATCTCTCTCCCACTTCTCTCTCTTCCTCCTTCAACTTTTCTCTGTCCCTCTCTTTCTCCCTCCCTGTGTGTGTGTGTCTGTCTGTCCCCAGTCTCTCCCTCCTGGTCTCTGTTTCCATTTTCCCTCTCCCTCCTTCCTTCCCCCCCTTCTCCTCTCTCTCCCCCTACCTCTCCTCCTCTGTCTCTCTATATTATATATATATAATATATATATACTATATATAATATATATATGTCTCTCTTTCCCTCTCTCTGTCTCTGTCCCTGTCCCTCTGTCTCCGTCTGTCTGTCTGTGTCTCTGTGTCTCTGTCTCTCTCTGTCTTTCTGAGAGAGTGAAGAAGGGAGAGAAACAGCATCCTGCTATTCAAACTACAACAATATCAAGATGTCACTCCCAGCTAGTGCTAGATCCCATTCTCTACTGAGTCCCTGATTCAACTCCCTCCAGCCCCACCTTTCTCCCAAGTAATAGGAAACAAAACCCCAGGTGGGTTCCAGCTTCTAAAACACATCTTCCTTTCCTCCCCCACACCTTCCCAGAGCGCCTAAAGGCACAGTGCTGCCAGAGCTGAGAGGAAAGGGAAGCCCTCCAGGTACTGGCAATGTGCCTGTGTGGGTTACTGGAGTTTGTCTGTGCCTTGGTTCAGTACTACATGCAGATAAAGAGTTTGACAAGCTTACTGTATTACTACCAGCTCTCTGGACACCATACTTCTCTGAAAATAGCCTAAGATCTACCTAGCACTGCTGACTCATACTAAGTGATAGTCAAAATAAAACTCCCTCAATCCTTCTTGCATGTGAACTATTGCCAAGCCAGCTCTCCTCCATCCTATGCTTATGCTTCCAATTTTTTTTAAAGCTATGTACAAAAAATGATATTTCTCTCTATTACTAGGGCTTATCTTAGCCTATAATTTCAGCTTTTTCAAGTGTTTTGGGGTCCTGACTTTGATTTATCACGCTCTGCTTTATGTCATCCAAAAAATTGATAAGCATACTATCTATACGCTCATCTAAAACATTGACAAAAAATGTTAAACAAGACAGCTGGTCAAGTTCAGAACCTTTATAACTTCACCAGAAATCTCCCTCCAGGTTAACATTAATTAGCACTCTGCATCAGGTCATTCAACTAACTAGAAATCCATTTCTCTATTGTTCACAGGAATATCATAGGAGATTATGGCATACTAAAATCCAGATAATTTATGTGTTCAAGGCATTTTCTTGATCTGGTAACCCTAGCAAAACAGAAAATGAAGTTAATTTTGCATGACCTGTTTTTAAAAAACTAATGCTAAACTCCTACTTCATCTAATTCCTACAAGTAATTAAGTACTTTCCATGTTCAGAACCACTGCTAGGCTTTAGAGGAGAGACAGAGATGATTAAGGATACTATCTCAGTTCCTCATGAATCAGTCCAGTACAAGAGACAAGACCCATACATAAAATACATGTAATAGAAAAAGAAATATAAATTGGCTGCGAACCAAACTGGGTTACCTTTACACCAATTTCCTTTCCTTTCTAAGTGCTTACAAACTGTTTAAAGAGTACATTCCATAATTATGCTAAGCTCACTGGTTTATCGTTTTCAGAGTCCACCTATTTCACCCTTTTTAAGCAAATTGAGATACCCGCCAACCTTCAAGGAACCTCTTCTCATTTTCCTTAATTTCCTCAATTGCCAATGATAATTCACCAATTATATCTGCAGCTCTTTCAATATCTGAGGATCTAACTTCTGTAAGATAGGAGATTAACATTTCTTACAATTATCTATAGTCGTTCTGTCTCCCTGACTATTTTATGGACAAAATTCCTATTTAATTATGTTTATTCTAATGCATTCAATATGAAGATTGTTCTTTTGGATAGAGAAAACAGAAGCAATTTAAGCAATTAATTTTGCTTTTGCTAAATTGCTTCTTACTCAAGTAAGAAGCCTTGCATTGCTACAGCATATCTAAAAGCTGTTTTGATTTTTCTTATTTTTCACATGCCCCATTTTGAGATTTTGTTTTCCTAACACTAATTTTACTGGGTCTATGCTACTCTAATGTTTTCGTCCTCAAGTATATGTCCCTAACAACTACATTCTGCATGTTTTTTTTAATACTGAGCTAAGTGAAAAGCTCCTAGTGCAGAGCTCAACTCTCTTCACCTGTTTTCTCCATCTTCATCAGGTTCACGACAAATATATTCCCAGTATTTTGGTTTTTGAAACTATCCTGCTTGTCTTAAACCATTTCCACCATGGGATCCCAGAATAACAGAAGTTGGAAAGGACTGAAGAGCCCATGGTAGCCCAATCTACATAGATCCTTGATTAAGAATTCTCTCTAAAATATCTCCAACAAGTAGTTATCTTGATTGCCTTCAAATCCTCTAGTGAATAGGAGCCTAATACCTCCCAAGGCACTTCTTCAATTGTTAGATAACTTCGAGGAGTAGGAAATTTTTCTTTACATCAAACCAAAATTCTCCCCCTTTGCCCAATTTCCACCAATTGCTCCTTCTTCAGTCCTCTATGCCAAGTAAAATAAATCCAATTCCTCTTTCATGAAAGGCCTTCCAAATACTTGAAACCAATTGCCTTGCCAAGCCAAAATAATCCCCAACCCTTTCAATGGATTCTCAACCTAGACTAGAGACCAGGAGCCCTCCTTGCCAACTGACCTCCCAGACCTTCTTGTCCACCAGGCTCCTGACTGGAACCAGGGCCCAGGGCTCAGATGCCGGCCTCTTGCCATATGGCCTCACACTCCTGCCCCTTGCCACCATGCCAGTCCTAGGTCTAGAGACTCCTTCCTATCTTTCCACTTATTTTCTCACTTTTCACCACAAGTGCTGGTCTGCTGTTGTCTCTCCAATCCTCCCCATTATCCCAGGCTGTCCTCAGTTGTCACCAGCTCCACCCTCCCCCCAAAATATCACATTCTGTGCTTCCTTTCAAATGTGCCCTAGGGAACTCTAGTGTTACTGTTAAACTGTCATTCATATTAGACATCTTCTACATTCATCAAATCACAGAAACATCCAGCATTCGATAAGCATTCAAGTTCCTTCTATGTGCCAGGGCAGTGCTGCTTGTTAGGGATACCAAAGCAAAAGTGAAACAGCCCCTGCCCTCATAAAGTTAGTCATCTAGCCAAGGGAAGCAACAGATCTATAGACTGGCATATATAAAATAGGTGCAAGACCACTGGGGGGGAGGCATTAGTACTAATCTGAGGTCATCAGGAAAGGCTTCATGCAGGAGGTGGCACTTGAGTTGAGCCATCAAGAAGAGGTGAGGGTGAGGAGGGTGGGCACGGCAGAGGAGAAAGCACAGAGATGGGAGATGGAATGCACTCTATGAGGTACACACAGGAAGAAGGCTAATTTGACTGGATCATAGGGTGTGAGAGGGGGAATAACATGTAAAAAAGGGATGTTGGGGCTAGGTTGTGAAAGTTCTTAAGAGACATACAGGAGTTTTTGTTCGTCCTAAAACTGAGGTCCATAGGGAATCACTAGAATTTATTGGGAGTGGAATGGCATGGCCCAGCATACAACTGAAGAATAGCACTTTGCTGATGTGTGGATTTGTTTTGCTTGACCATGCTCATTGGTTACAAAGGAAAGTTTGTTGTGTTGTGATTTTTGGAAAGTGGAGAATTTATGGGGAGAGGGGAAATAGTGATAGCTATGCCAAAAAAAAATTATAAGCTTATCAAAAAGGGATTTTTTTAAATGTAAAAAAGAGAACAAAAAAGATGCAGGGGAAACACACAGACAAGCTGGACAATTCAAACTAATGTGCTAAATTTAATTTAAATACTTAGAATAGTAAATTTAAATACTTAGAAAAAAGAACAAGTTATACATAATAGAGATTCAGGGTTTTCATTCATAATCCTCTTTTTCTGTTCTTTGTATAAGGAAATGCTCATTTTCCTTTTGGTGTATGTATGTGTGTTAAATTCAGAATAACATAATTAAAATCTTATCTTGAATGTTTTGGAATATGGAAATAGATTTAGGGCAAGTTATCAAATAAAACATATATGTCCCAAAAGATAATAAAATCGCTTTTGTTTGTGTGTGGAAGTGAGTACTGGAGTGAGAAAGAGTCTTGAAGCAAAGAGACTAATTAGGAGGCTATTTCAACCAGTCCCAGGTAATTAAGCCCTGAACCCAGGAGAAAGCTGGGCAAAAGAAAAGAAAGGGAAGTATTGACAAGAAGTCACAAGTGCTAGGTACTTTCCTCTTCTTCCCCAACCTCCCCCTCTTCCCCCAGTCCTCCCCACCACCTCCATTACCACCACCTCTTCAGCTTCCTTTTGGGAGCAATCTTCCTCCATTGGAATGTTAATTCCCTGAGAGCAGAGACTCTTTGTAATTGTTGTTGTTTTTAACTTGTATTTGAATCCCTAGTGCTAGAGCATTTAGAATAAGTGCTTGTTCCCCTTCCCCCTTCCTTTCTCCAAATCAGATCCTGGTATAATCAACATCCATTTACATCTTAATGTCCCTCCAGATCCCCTTGCTTCCCAGTTCTTCAACCTAGACCACAGCCATCACCTGCACCTCCATCTCAGACATGCAGGGATGGTCCAACCCTTGATCTCCTCGTCACCTTTAAGTGTTCCACATCCATATATACAACTCTACAATTCCTTTCTCTGACCACAGCCTCCTATTCCTCCATTTTGCTTTATGTCTCATTTCTCCCTAAACTTATTCTCAGCCTACTTGGCCACCTCTAATCACTGCATCCCTCCTCGTTTCCCCAAGACATCATTCCTGCTCTGGACTCACTTTACTCCCTTCCAAATCTTAACTTTTGGGTCTCTTCCTCTCCTAGACTCTTTCTCCGTCATTGCTCATCCCTTTTCAAACCCCCGCCCTAGATTATTCTTCCCATCTACCATCTCTGCTCCTATTCATATGTATTACATTCTCCATTCACACCACTCCCTTTCCCTTTCCTTTTTTTCTCTTCCCTCCGTTACTGGGGAAAAAATATGGCCATTGGCCACAAGTTCCTTCTTCCTACCCCAGTCTTTGGTCCTTTGCTTCAGTTTCAAAGGGAAGAATAGCTCTTCTTGCCTTACCAACTCCTCTATCCCATCTACAATCTAAAGGGAAAGTCAGGAACTGAACTCAGGTAAGTAGAATGTAACAGAATCATCACAGGGATTTAAGGATCCTCCAATTTGGTTCAAAGGCCAAAGCTTACCAATGTCTTCTTTACTGACACTCCACAGAATCATATGGTAGGTAACACAATTAAGTGTTTGTTCATGCAACAATTTGAAAATGGCTGACTCTTAGAAAAAGAGGTTTTTTAAGTTCCCATATATCCTCATCACTGTGGCCTCAAGTATGCAGTGATACAAATTCATAATGAAGCATTTGAGTGTCTCATATAATAAGGATTTATTGTCAGAGGGGTAAAAGAGGCTTTGTTAAAATAAAATTAAATGTTTTCTGACAGGTATGGGTCTGAAAACCACAAAATGACCTTTCATAAGTATCCTGGAACAAACACCCTCCCGCCCCCCCCCCCAGCCCTGTTTGATCCCACATAAAATTTCTAGAACTTCAGTAGCAATTTTGTATATTGTAAGGGGTAGGGACTGGTCCTGTGACTTCATTGGTATAATGAAACTCCCCCTACCAGGGCAGATTAGATTAGCCCCTTTCTCAGCAATTTACACTCTCAGTGAATTGCTTAGTGTACTGAGAAGTTAAGTGATTTGCCCAGGTTACAAGAGCCAAGATGGGTCAGAAGGATTAATTTGCCTCACTTCAAGACCCCCTTTCTATCCACTAAGTTGTGTTGCTTCTGGTGCATTTGAACTTCACATAATTCAGTAGACATGGATAGGCCTGTTTAAAGAGGTAACTTAACTCTAGGCAATAAGGAGGAGAAAAGGCATTATTGCTTTGATGGCAATGTCTCTGATGTTCCCGGTAATCCAGTATCTATGGGAAACTAGTTTCAGATTTGGATGTTCTAGTCAGAGTACTCTGGTAAGTGGATTAATGTTCTCCCCTTGAAGGATAAGGTGCTATTTAGTGTAATGCTTTTACTGTGAATCAGAATGATGCTAGAAAGAACAAACAATACACACCTATGACATCAAGTAAGTTCCATCATTTACAGTTTGGGCAAGGTGCATGTATCTTCGGGGTTAACATCAGTGATAATTAAGTGTTGGAATTGGTTTACATGAAAAACCATTTAGAGCATGAGAGCACACATGTGCACACGTATGTACACACACCTCTTTTTTTACCAATTAAATTCCAAATCTTTCTAAAAACTTCCAGCTCTGTCCTTTTTTAATCTTCCAGTCTTACCTGTTTATATTCTCACATACCCACATCCTTTTCGTAACACATTCTAAAACAAACACTAAAGCAATAAAATAATCACAAAACAAAATAATAGCATTGTGGTATGGTGCACAGAAAGTAATTGGGGGAAGGGAGAAATTCGCTGCTTGAGATAAAATATAAGAGGTAGACAAATCATAAAATTCTTCATAATTCACATTTCAGTTCAATCTAATGAGCAAGATCCTTGCAGGGCATATATCTAATTAGCGAAGACTTGAAAATTGATTGGTGAGCTGACAAGGAAGGGTCAGGTCTCAAGAACAGAGAGGCCGGGGCATCTCAAACCACTGTGGGGGAGATTTGCACATGCTTGGGAGTGTCATGCTTGGCATGTTCTCCACCTCTCACTGTTCTCCATTCGATAACCACCCTTATTATTGTTGATAGATAAGTGCTTGTGTCCTGGAAGCAGACAATCTCTGCTGTACATTTACAACAGTGTTTTATCTAGATGGGAAAACATTTCAAGAAAATTACTATGAGGGCAACCCAATTATGACAATTACTAGGCACCATACCAAGTTCAGGATATTCAGTCCTACTGGGGTGCTATCCCCACAACAAGCATATATCAATCAGAAAAGCCAGAAACATTCCTGTTTCTCTCTTCTTCACCTACCACAGGAATCCAGAATTTAACTCTATCTTTCCAGCCATGAGCTAATTCTTCCCTAAGTTGAGCTAGGTTAAAAAAGTTCTCAAGGTCCCTGGAATACAGAGAGTGAAGAATGACAAGACTGGTAGTCATAAACTCAGCTCTCATCAGAATCCAATTCAATGAGTCTGTCAATAAACATATATTTAGTGTCTACTACAAGCTATCCAGAGGATAGATTGGAAATTATCAACAGAGGGAAGGCACTAGAGTTAAGAGGGACCAGGAAAGGCTACCTGTAGCAAGTGAGATTTTAGCTTCAACTTGAAGGAAATCAGGGGAGCTAGGAAGTGGAGATGAGGGGGGAAAGCATGCTAGGTGTGGGGGAAAGCCAGTGAAAATCCCCAGATCATTTGAGCTTGTGGGAGGTGATAAGGGCTTATACCTGAGTGGGGGCATTGTCAGAAAATAGGGGGAAGGCATGAAAGATGCTGTAAAGGCAGCATCAAGAGGCCTGGACAACAGACTGGGAATGGGAAGTAAAAGATCAGGAGGAATTGAAGATCACTCCTAACAGGAGTGCCTGAGAGATGGGGAAGATGGTGGTGCCCCCAACAGCCACTAGACCTTGGAGGTGAGCTATCCAATAGGCGGTTGGAGATGCAAGACTGGAGGTCAGCAGTGAGGTTAGGGCTAAATCAATAGATCTAAGAATCATCAACACAGAGAATAATAACTGAATCCATGGGAGCTGACGAGATCAACAAATGAAACAGGAGAGAGTGAGAAGAGAAACGAAAACCCTATGGGATACCCATGCTTGGGATGCATGACCTAGAGGAAGATCCAGCGAAGGAGACTGAGAAGGAAAGGTCAGAAAAGCAGCAGAACCAGAAGCCAACAGGGTCACAAAAACATAAAGAACCGAGGGCATCAAGGAGAAAAGGATGATTAACAGTATCAAATGCTGTAGAGAGGCCAAGAAGAATGAAGATTTAGAAAAAGTCATTAGATTTGGCAGTGAAGTAGTCGTCAGCAACTTTGGAAGGAACAGCTTCAGGCAGAATGGTGAGGTCAAAAGCCAGACTGCCAAAAGTTCAAAAGAGAGTGAGAAGAAAAGAAGTGGAGGCACCTATCACAGATGATCTTCTCAAGGAATTTCACCCCCAAGGCAGGAGATATATAGGTGACACTTTGTGGGGATGGGTGAATCAAGTAAGGGTCTTTTGAGGATGGGAAAAACATGGGCATGTTTGTAGGTAGACAATAGAGAAGGAGAGACTGAAGATACGGGAGAGTGGGGATTACAGAGGGGATAATCTGTTGGAGAAGATAGGATCAAATGGGATCACTCTTGCATACAGAGGGATTAGACTCGGCAAGGAGAAGGACTACCTCTTCCTGCGAGACAAGGTAAATGAAGAGATGGTGGCAAAAAGCATCTGTGTGATGTGAGATGAGGAACAGGATGGATTAGGGAGCTTTCAGTGAATAGTCTCCCGTTTTTCAGGAAAATATGAGGGTAAGGTTCTCAGTCAAGAAGATGGGAGCAGAGGAAACCATGGAAGGTTTGCGGAGCGATGAAAAGATTTAGAAGTGCCACTTTGGTGAGCTGGGATAGTGAGTTAGTTAGGGAGAAACGCAAGGTTCATCTTACAACAGCGAGGGCCTAGTTCAGGTTATGCTACCTAAATTTGTAATGGATCAAGTCAGCATGGTTTCATAATTTTAATTCTTCAGCTTCTTTCAGCAACCTGTGTACAAGAAGAAAGGTAGCAGATAGTAGGAGTGATCCAAGGCTGAGGTTTGGCAGGACAATATGGTACCCAAGAAAAAGCCAGTGTGGAGTTGAGCTGGTTTACCAAGGAGTCAAAGTGGAGAAGGGAGAGGAGTGTATCCACTGCATGGATGATGCCTGGGGAAAAAACTGGACGGTGGAAGGAATGAGGATCCTGATATGGACAAAGAACAGAGTATAGCGTTGTAAGGCAGAGGAAGAGATGGGATGACAATGGATTGTGATCCAATAAGTAAATTTCAGAGTTCATGAAAGTGGAAGTCATGCATTTGTGGATGGTGGCAAGATCAAGTGTTTGACCATCTTTGTATGTGACTGAGGTGAAGTGGAAGAATAGTTCATTCTTTTCACTTAAATTCTGGATTATATCAACTAATTACTGGGGAACCCTTCCTCCTTGTCCCTTTCCACCAAGAATCCATCTTGGATGGCTAGGTAGTGGGAAGACTAGCCACCCACAAGGGCATCCTTTCCCTTTGTTTGGCAGTTTAGATGAGATGGGAGTCAACAATTTCATCCCTTCTCGTGATTAAAAAGGCCCACAAGACCTCATTATCAGTCCTGCATGTATCCGAAGGCCCTCCATCTTCCCTGCCTTTAAACTGTGAAGTCCCATAGCATTGTCATCTGACATATTCCTATAGCCTTAGGACTCTGGTTTCTGAATATCTATCTACACACTCAAAGGAGTTTAGGGCCTTGCAATCTGCCCTTAAACTGACATTTCTTTTATATGTTGTTGAACCGCTCAGTTGTGTTCAACTCTTTATCGCCTTGTACACCATACCATCCACAGAATTTTCTTGGCAAAGATACCGGAGGGGCAACTAGGTGGCACAGTGGATAAAGCATTGGCCCTGGATTCAGGAGTACCTGAGTTCAAATCCAGCCTCAGACACTTGACACTTACTAGCTGTGTGACCCTGGGCAAGTCACTTAACCCTCATTTGTCCCGCAAAAACCCCCAAACAAATAAACACAAAAATTACTGGAGTGGATCTGGTGGATTAAGGCAAAGAGGTTAAGTGACTTGCCTAGAATCACACAGCTAGCTAGTAAGTGTCTGAGGTTGGTTGGATTTGAAGTCAGGTCTTCCTGACTCCAGGCCCAAGGCTCTATCTCACTGAATCGCTCAGTTGCCTTTTTAAAAAATATGTAGTTTCCTTCAGAGTGTGAACTCCTTAAGAGCAGGGACTGTCTCAATTTTTCTATTTGAATCCCCAATCAGGCCAGCCAATGGGCTGGAAGAATTTAGAATCTTGGTGTCGCATAAAAAGCTCTTTCTGAATTTAGAATCAAACTACAGGGAACAATTTAAAGCAGAAACTAGAAGTATCAGTCCCATTCTTGCACCATGAACAAATGTTTTCAGCCTTAAGAACTTAGCCTCTCCCATTGTTAACAATATTAATAATAAAAAGTAACACTGATATAACACAGTGCCTGGCCCATAGCAAGTGCTAAGTAGTTTATCAATATGATCTCATTTGATCTTCACAACAACCCTGTGAGGCAGGTGCTGTTATGATCCCCTTATGACGGATGAAGAACCAGAAGCAAGTCCAAGTTAAGTGACTCGCCCAGGATCCTACTGCTAGTCAGTGTCTGAGTCCCATTTGAACTCAGACCCCCAGGCCCAGCACTCTTTCAACTGTACCACCTAGCTGGTCATGAATGAATGAAAGCAGACTCATCCAGCACTTCTTACGCACCAAGCACTGTGCTCCCTGGGCCCAAACACAGCACAGAGAAGATGCTCCATGACCCCAGCCAGTCTCCCCCGCCCCCCCCACCGCTGGGACCTCGCTTTTAACCCCAGGATCAAACAGTAACTTGTCTGGTCTTTTAAAGGCCTTCGTGAGCTGGTGGGTCCTGCCACTCACCACCCTCCGTATCCTCACGACCCAGAGGCCCATGGTCTCCCTCTGCTGTCCCTCCGACTCCGGCCCCACCTCCTGTCCGGGTGGGTCTCCTCCAAGCGGCCTTTCCCACCTACCCTCAACACGGGTCCCCCAGGCTGGGAGCTACCCGGGAACAGGCAGGCCAAAGCCTCAGCGGTGCCCTAGGCTCCTGGCCTCCGCTGAACCCCGCCTTTCTGGGGGCGCACGTGGCCGCTGGGGAGCTCACGAGGATGCCGGCAGCTCCTCCTGGGTGTGCAGCTGCTGGTTGGGGGGCAAGATTGCCCCCCCCACCCCCGCTGTGCCCTGGGCATGGAAGCCCCGGGCTTCCACTGGCACCTCCTAGCCGGCCCCACGGCTAAATGCCTTCTACCTGGGTGGGCTCGGGCCGGCCCTCAGTTTCCCCATCTGTAGCATGGCACGAGACCTCCTTCGGCTCCTTCCCGATCCGGGCCCTCTTCCACCTGGACCTGGGCGGGCCTTTCCTCATTGCCTGCCCCCACTCCCCCCACACCTGCCTCCTCCACCAAGCACACGCCGACGGCCCCTCCCAGGTGTTACCTGCCAGGTGTCAGGCCTGTTCCAGGTCGGGGAGGGCCGGGGCCCGGCAGCCGCCCAACTGTCACCAGCCCTGAGGGCGGGGCGCCTCCGGCTCAGGGAGGGGCAGGCCGGGGACCAGAGGGGGGCCTGAGGGGGAGGGCGAGCCCTGAGGGGCAGAGCTGAGGGGGCTCAGGGGGTGGTCAAAGGTGAAGGGGGGGGGTGTCTCCGGAGGCAGAGAGTTGCCTGAGGCGGCTGCTCCAGGGGACACCTGAGGGAGAGGGGCGGGCCCTGAGGAGGTGTGGCTCGGGGGCGGGGCCGGGGCGGAGGCCCGGCGGGGGGCGGGGCCCGGTCGGTGACGATGGGAAGTGGGGGCGGAGCCAAGGCGGAGCAGGTGCAGGCCTCCTGCCTTTCCTGGGGGGGGGGGGGGCTATTTCCCGAGGGCCCTCGTGGCAGCACCTCAGACTTGGCTCCTGGCCCTCCACGTGCCTGGGGAAGCCTCTGAGGGCCTCAGTTTCTCCCTTGGGCTCCTGGCCGCAGCCATGCTCCTTCTCAGCAGGGAGAGGCCCAGGAGGCCGGGGTTCCAGTTCTGCGCTCTCCAGGGGGCAGGGGGTAGGAGACTCCCCTCGGGGCGCCCAGGGTTGGGCCCCACCTGCGGGTGGATGACCCTCCAAGCCCCTCCCCCAGCCCTAGGCTCCTGAGGCCTCGCAGAGCCGTCCAGCGCGGGACTCGTGATCCTCCCCATTGCTGAGGGGCCAGGCCGAGCTCCGATGGGGGAGGGGGGGCTGTTGCCTTGGCCGGGCCCAGAGGAAGAGCTTCCCGGGGGAGGGGGGCGCTGTGGCCGCGCCTCCCGCCCAGGGCATGCCCCCATTTGACCCTGGCCCAGGCATCCAGCCTCTGCGAGGACCTGGAGAGGAAGGAAGGTGGACGGTGGGTGCTCGCAAGTAGGCCCCGGCCACGTGCTCTGGCCCCGGGGCCACGTGCCCAGAGGCGGGGCGAGCCCGCAGGCCTTTCGAGGGCATTTATTATTAAGACTGAACAGAAGCCCGTAATGATCCTCAAGTCCAGTGAAGACAGACCGACAGACGGACAGAACGGGCCCTGATCCTCCTGGCCCCCTCCCCAGAGCTTCTCCGGCTTGGCTCGCGACAGAGTAGTCCTGGGGCATTTGTGGGGGTTGGGTGTGTCCGCCCTTGGGACCTAGGCCTGGGAAGGGGGGGGGCTCTGCACTCATTAGCCCCCCTCCTCCCAGTCCTCCAACTCTCCGCAGACATCCCTTCTTCGTTCCCACGCAATAGGCACGATTTGGGAGTCCCATGGCGGGCGCATGCCCCTCCCCCATGGCAGAGATCTGGATCTATTTCACACCCCCCCTTGACGGTGAGCCCCCCGGAGCCGGGAGGTCTCGTCTCACGTCGTCATCTTCCCCATCCCCAAGCCTGGTACTTTGGACCCTGCAGGCTGCGAACAAATATTTGGCGGGAGCTGAATGAATTCGGAGAAACAAAACGTGGCCTTGGGGGGGGGGGGGGGGCCTCAGCCCGGAGGCAGAACGGGAAGTGATTCTTCCCCAAGCTCTGGGACCCTTTCCCATGGCTATGTCTCCTCTTCTCTATTGGCTCAGAAGCTCCTGAGCCCGGGGCTTGTCCCTCACTTCTCTTGACTCCTCAGGCCCTAGCACAGGGTGTTGAACATAGAAAAATCAAGTGTTTTTGAAAGAAAAAAGCATTCCCTGCTTTACTACGGTGCAACAGTATTCAAGCCGACTGAACAAACACTTGCAAAACACCCACCATGTGTTGGCCTATAAGTTGGAACAGCCCGGGGAGGCGATGGCTCTGCAGGAACCTGGCTTCCAAAGCCACCTGTTTCACATAGCTTATAAAAACAATATTCAAGTCGGTTGGTTTTTCCTTTTCTAGTTTTCAAATAGCAAATCCAGGAGCTTTGTGTACTGTAGACTCCACTTGGGGCAACTGCCAAAGATGTACCCATTTGAAAAGTTATCAGCCACCATTTTACTCCAGGAAAGGAAAGAGAATTCAAAGTGAATCATATTCCCTTTTTTAGCAGTGTATTCAGATTGGTCAAAAATTGGAAAACTCCCTCAAAAAAACAAACAAAAAACCCCAAACGGTTAGAGACCAAAGAGATCCCTAGCACGCTATCTCGGGAAGTAGATGGGACCTCAGAGGTCATCAGTGCCCCCTCCTTCATTACTACAGGGGGAAAAACAGGTCCAAGGAGGGAAAGAGACTTGCCCATCAGAGGCAGTATTTGAATCCAAGGCCTTTAGTTGCAGAGCTAGTAAGTACCCTTTACACTGTTCCTTGTTGCCTCCTTCAGATGTTTAGTAGCTGAACTGATGGAATTTCTGCTTTTATTTAGGTAACTAAGATATTTGCCATTGATAAGCAGACCTTGGTAGCAGGGTTATAAAGGTTTAGAGGTAAAGATTCAGACTTTTCCTAGAGGGCAGGACCTTAATTATCCGGCTGGTTTGTTCAGTGTCTCACTGGTCTGGCTTCTCACCATGAGTGAATTCCCATCCTCATTTCTTTTTTTTTCTTTTTTTCTTTTAGTGAGGCAATTGGGGTTAAGTGACTTGCCCAGGGTCACACAGCTAGTACTGGTTAAGTGTCTGAGGCCGCATTTGAACTCAGGTACTCCTGACTCCAGGACCGGTGCTTTATCCACTGGGCCACCTAGCTGCCCCCCATCCTCATTTCTTGCCTTCTGACTTGTCTCCTGCCTCTCCTCTCTATCCTTCATGCAAAAGCAAGGTTATTTTGTTTTAATGCACAGGTCTTGACCTTCAATGTCTCCTAATTGTTTGAAAGATAAAATAAAAACCCCTTTGCTTGACATTTAAGGTCCTTCACAATCTGGGTCTCAATATCCTATCTAGCCTTAGCTCATCCCACCACCATTAACAAGCCCCACATCTCAACCCAGAGGGACTAGAAGCTGTATTCTGCACTCACTATGATGTTCCCTGCTTTTATGCAGGCTGGCCTCTCTCTTCTGGAAAGCATCACTCACATATCTCCTGGGTAGACTTTCTCTTCCTTCAAAGCCCAGGTCTGGTGTCACTTCTTCCCAGATACCTTTTATATTCACCTCAGCTCAAAGTGATTCCTCCTTGGTCAAAGCTACTCCGGGTGTTTTGTCCCCATCTCTTTGCCTTCCTGGCCCCTCATCCCCTACTTATTTGTGCCCTTGTTACTATTTGCACCTGATTCAAATTCATCTCCTCCCTTTTATCTTCCCCATAGGACCACTTAATACTGATTGCTTCTTTGACCCTGATTCTCCTGATTCTTTTCTACAGGTTTTCACTGGTAACCTGTGCTTTTTCAGATTTCTTTATAATATTATGTTTTTTGTGTGCGTCAGTGTTCCTTCATGTTCTGCCTCATCCCAACTCCACTGTAAGCTTTTCAAAAGCAAATGCTGCCAGCTACTATAGCCAGGAACCCCTACTTATTCTTATTTTGCAGCCTACATAGTGCCAGTCACTGGATTCCACATGGTATATGCTCGATAAATATTTTACTTCTTTGGTGTCTTTCCACCGTCCTTATGGTGTTCTCTGCTCAGTTCTTTCATTTAATTTAACAAATATTTATTCAGAATCTACTCTGCACATACTAATGTGATTATTCTACTTAAGGAATTTTGACTTACTGAATATGTGCTATGTAAATTGAATGAAGGAATAAGAATTTATTAAGCACTTACTAAGTGCCAAGCACAGTATTAGCCCCAGGGATACAAAAAGAAAAGGTGGACTGCCCTGGGCTCTCAGGGAGTCTCTAATTGGGGGAGAGTTCAACTACAAGACATGTGGAAAGACCCTGCAGTTGTAAGGGCCAAGGGTCCTTAGGTAACATTGGTAAGCTAGATGATAGAAGAGATCAACATGCAGGGCAGATGGCAGAGCCTGGTGAGGCTACACTAAGTAAGTATGTTAAGTATGGCAGGTGGTAAGTGACATGCTCTTCCGTGTCACTAAGTTGGTAATTTCCATCCCATCCTAGTTCTGTGAGCAGTTGAGAGCCCTGATGGTTCTGGAATAGCCCAGGACTGGTGGCAGGGGAAAGATGGAAGGTGGTGGAGGGTATAATGTACCAAACCATTGGAGGAGATAGATACCAGAAGGAGATGCAGGCCTAGTCTCAAAGAAGTTTTTAAGTCCATGAGAGATTGTATGCATATGTAAAGAAGGTTAACAATGAAAAGGAGACAATCTACATTAAGTGCATAGTAAGGTCACTTAGACCCAAGAGCTCTGAGATCATAGTAGTTTTCTTGGGGGGAAGAAAAAAATGTGCTCTGCACTTAAATATAAAATAAGATAAACATTTCCAAATACAAATAAAGAGCTGAAAAAGAGGATTGTACATGGAGCTTCATATTGGTATAATACATAGCTTGCTTTTCTTTAAAATATATAATAAATCCAGCATATTTTTTCAAAGGATCATGTATATAACTGTTGAGGCACAGGCATTATGAGGTGCTTAATGCCTTTCTTCATTCTGTTAGCCAATTTAAAAAAAAATAGGGGAGGGGGAAAGCCATTTTCTTCTCTGGCTCATTTTACAGATGAGCAAACAATACAAACAATTGTCAAATAATACAAATTTTCACGTTGACTATGTATGAAAACATCTGCCTCATTTCTTCACCTTGAATTCAGCACCTCTCTGTCAGGTGGTGGGTAGCCTATTTCATCACCTTCTTCTGGAATCATGGATCATCACTGAGTGATCCAAGTTCTTAATCAAAAACAAATTGTTATTTTTGTAAAAATTGGCTCCAATCATTTTACTCTGCATCTTTTGACAGCTCAATTCAATTTAGGAAGTGGGGAGGGTACTTAGAAGATGTAGGATTCTGATATATAAAGTGGTATTCTGGACAATATTCCAGCTAGGGGTTTATAAAGGTTTGAAGTTGGGAAATTGTAAAACAAAGTGGGAATATGTGAGTAGAACACTATGGATGGTAAAAAAAAAGGTTTGTGTAATAGAGATATACAATTGTTAGATACCTCTTAGATTTTCTTTAATTTTAAATTATTTATATTTGGTCTCCTTCACCATTCTCTAAATTCGTATTGCATATTTTATTTTTTTAAATTATATTAGTAATGTGATGATTAAAAATATGAGACATAATTTCTGAGTAATTTAATCATTTTATTAATAGGCCAGTGGGTTATTAAAAAAAAGATGTCTATTGGCCATCTCTCTCAAGCCAAAGACCCCTCATGGCCATGGGGCCCTAGTTCATATAGCCTTCCAATTGTAGGAAGTCCATCAAATAGCAACCAAATCCAGTTGGTTAACAACAATCAAATCTAATTGTTTGATGTGATTGGAGGTGGGTTATATTAAAATTAAGTCTATGGATACAACTTGAGTCATTCAACTCTTGAGGAACATGACATCATAGAAAAAATAGGTCCCGCCCCCCCAACTGATCAGGGTAAAATACTTTTCATCTAGGTGTGGTTTAATCTCATCAGTAACATCTTCAGCTGTCTAGACAAAAGGATCTGCCTCCACCTAAGGCTCCTTTGTAAGCTTGGGTCTGGTGTGACCCTCTTTCAAGAACTTAGACCTTGAGTGGAGGAAGGAGACAGGACTAAGAAAGAAAAGATTACTGGGTCCTCCATGCTATTGATTATTAATAATTATTTCTCATACCAGATTCTGTTTCATAATCATACAGAATAAAGCATACTTCCAATCAAATTCCCTCCAATGTACAGTACCAGAAAATTAATGACACTGATTTTTTATTTAAAAGAAAGTGGCATGGATGACGGCAGCTGATAACACAAGCAAACTTGCATTTTAGTCATTTTCCATTTGTTAAAAAAGAAAAGAAAATGTTCAATGTTTTAGATCAGCATGTTATGGCTATTTAAAATCGCCTTAATTTACATAGTTGTATGCATTTGTTCTTTTGATTCTTCTTGGTTCAGTAAGTATAATACCATGCCAGCCTATTTCTTTGAATTTCCCATATTCATCATTTTATGGCACAAGAATATCTTATTATTAGCCTGTTATGAAATGGGGTAATGGGAAATGGTTAGTAGGGGCCCAGGCTTTCAAGTAAGGGAAACAAAGGCCCTGCCTGGCATCAAACCACTTGGAGGGTCTTGGAGCCTACTTCTGAAAATGTTCAGTGGAAGAGGGGGAATCCTTTTATATGCTCTTTCAGAACATGTGAAGATCTTACCTAATTTTTGTTGGCCTACTACATGGGAAGCAAACTGGAACTAAGTGTGTATATAGACTTCATGAACAGATGAAAATTCAGTTTTCAAGGGAGGAGAAAGATGCTATAAGCTTCTGGGTAGAGCAGCTTCTCTATAGGGTTGCCAAATGGCGTTGAACACAGTGAGTCTGTTTTGCTTTCCTTTCCTGATCTTAGGTGAATAGTACCAGAAGTGGCTCATCCAAGTCACAATTTTGTGAGCTTCAGGACGTCTGAAGAACCATGAGAGGTCCAACAACTGGATTGTAGTGGCAGAGCCTACCAGGTGAGGAGATATCCCTGAGGATGTCAGAGCATGTTGGATCTGGCCCTGAACAGAACATTTTCCTTGGTGAATTTGATGGGGAGAATGTTGGAAACCACCACTTAAAATGATAAGCTCACTTTCTTCTAGGACTGAAGTAGTGGGAAGAGTTTGCTTGCAAATTTCTGAGGTTTTTGTAATTCCGTCCTTGCTATACTTTTTCTTTTTTCTTTTTCTTTTCTTTTTTTTTTTTTTGCGGGGCTATGGGGGATTAAGTGACTTGCCCAGGGTCACACAGCTAGTAAGTGTCAAGTGTCTGAGGCTGGATTTGAACTCAGGTACTCCTGAATTCAGGGCCAGTGCTTTATCCACTGTGACACCTAGCTGCCCCCTTGCTATACTTTTTCAGTAATTATCTCTTTGTTAAATCTAATTGATGTTAATATTGAAAAGAAACTAAGTGGTCAAAGTTATATGGTGTAATAATTTGGGGAAATATGAACTTGAGGTGAGGATATTGATGGAAATGCATCAAATGGGAGCTCATAAATTATTTTAAAGAAAGATATTCTCTAAAAAAGAAAATAGTATAATTCAATCTGCATTCAGATTCCACAGTTCTTTTTCTGGATGTGGAGAGCATTTTCCATCATGAGTCCTTTGGAATTGTCTTGGATCATTGTACTGTTGAGAAGACCTAAGTCTTTCACAGTTGATCATCACACAATGTTGCTATTACTGTGTACAATGTTCTCCTGGTTCTGCTTACTTCATTCATCATCTGTCCACTTAAATATTTCCAGGTTTTTCTTAAATCTGCCTGCTCATCATTTCTTTTTTCTTTTTTCTTTTTCATAATTTTTATTTATTTATTTAAGTTTTCAAGCTTTGTTTAGATAATATTTCCAATTACAAATTTTTTCTCCCTCCCTCCCCTCCCTGCCCCCCTCCCCTAGACAGCAGGTAATCCGATATATAACATTAAACATATTTCTGCATTAGTCATGTTATACAAGAAGAATCAGAGCAAGAAGGAAAAACCTCAAAAAAGAAAAACAGCACCAAAAATAAAAGAGATAGTATGGTCCAATCAGCGTCCATATTCCACAGTTTCTTTTTTTTTTCTGGATTTGGAGAGCCTTTTTCATCATGAGTCCTTTGGAACTTTCTTGTATCATTGGATTGGTGAGAAGAATCTAGTCTATCACAGTTGATCAACACACAATGTTGATGATACTGTGCACAATGTTCTCCTGGTTCTGCTCATCTCACTCATCATCAGCCCATGCATGACCCTCCAGGTTTCTCTGAACTCCTGCTCATCAAACTGCTCATCATTTCTTACAGCACAATAGTATTCCATTACATTCATATACTACATCTTGTTCAGCCATTCCCCAATTGATGGGCATCCCCTTGATTTCCAATTCTTTGCCACCACAAAGAGAGCGGCTATAAATATTTTTGTACATGTGAGTCCTTTTCCCTTTTTTATGATCTCTTTGGGATATAGACCTAGTAGTGGTATTGCTGAGTCAAACGGTAGGCACAGTTTTATAGCCCTTTGGGCACAGTTCCATATTGATTTCCTGAATGGGTGGATCAGTTCACAATTCCACCAATAATTCATTAGTGTTCCAATTTTCACACATCTCCTCCAGTATTTATCATTTTCCTTTTTTGTCATATGAGCCAATTTGATAGGTGTAAGGTAATACATCAGTAGTTTTAATTTGCTTTTCTCTAATCAATAGTGATTCAGAACATTTTTCCATATGACTACAGATAGCTTTAATTTCTTCTCACAATTTTTTTTGTCTTAGAAAATACAATCATTTTTCACTTAAAATATTATTTATGTTGACTTGCAATGAGTTTATTATCCTGACCTTGAGAAGGGAGAGGAATGTTTTCTCTTCCTCTTCCCAGTTGGAGGTTGAGGGTTAGGAGTGTCCCAGAACTCCTTACATGTAGGAAACCCTATACCCAGCAGGGAGCAAAGACCAAACAAACAAAAGAAAGGAGTCATAGGGGCAGGAGACAGCACTGAAAAGGGGGACTTCTGGCAGAAGACCTGGGAGAGAATGAACCCTGGCCTTTGGGATTCTGGATGCTGAAACAAACAGGCCCAGCAGATATCCCGTGTCCCAGGGAAGCAACACAAAGCCAACATTGGAAGAGAAAGGCTATTGGGGCTCCAGAGTGGGGAGGTATTTGGGCCACATGTGTTCTCTAAAAGTTTGCTTCTCTGCTGATGTACTTGATGTGTATGCCCACTTTTCTCACTGACACTGTATGCATTTCAGGAAGAGTGTTCTGCAGTATGATGAAGGGTAATGTTGTATGGCTATTGGTGCTTCAGCATCTTTGTCCATCCCTTTGCTTTCAGGTCACTGTGTCTGCTGGCCCACCACACGCCTTGAGCCCAGGGATGCTGTACTCCACAGGGTCTAGCTAAAGACTGTGGGTAGTTGAGGTAGCAAAGCTCCTGGATGGGATGCTTCATTAGCTGGGACCTGGCGCCTTTCCTCACCTTTGAAATTGGGATGATATTTGCCATAGAAACCCTGAATGATGGATGGAGGATCAGATGAGATTAGTTCCTCATATCCACGAGGGACATGGATACATACGACTGTCAACCACTTTTGCATGTGGGACCGTTTGAACCAGACTCAAAGGACCTGAGATAGGTGTAGCCTATAAAAATGGATATTGTTAGATGTGATCTGCACTGTCCCATTCCATGTCTCCGAGGAAGATTGCTATTTCCTCCTTTGTGGGGATTAGGGGTACAGCTGTGATTAGGTGATTACTCCTTCTGTCATCTGTCTTCATGAGGGAGAGTGGGCTAGCATTAAACCTATCTGTGATATGGAAGATATTTTCAGTCCAGATATACGATGTTCTTTTGGCTTTCAGAACCAAAGCCACTTTTTCTGGTGGCTTAGAGAGATGGGTGGAGGGGAAGGAGTCCCAGACCAGATCAGGAGGGTCTGTGGCCAGTCTAGCTCCTTTTCCACCCAACACTTCATACACAAAATGCAGTCACAGCTAACAAGCAAACATCAAGGGAAGCAGGGCATTAGTGACTGGGAGATGGGGCAGCTAGGTGGCGCAGTGGATAGAGCACTGGCCCTGGATTCAGGAGTACCTGAGTTCAAATCTAGCCTCAGACACTTAACACTTACTAGCTGTGTGACCCTGGGCAAGTCACTTAACCCCAATTGCCTCACAAAAAAAAAAAATGAAAAAAAAATAGTGACTGGGAGAGTGTTGTAGATTAATTTAAGCGACATAATAGACAAGAGTGGCTTGGATGCAAGATGAAATCCTAGCTTGACCAAGGAGAGAACTATCTCACCAGAGAAATGAGCCCTTAGCAGCCTCTCGAGTTCCAGGTGCTAGGAATCCAGGGACATGTTGGCGTGCTGATCTTCCATCTGGCTGAAGCGCTAAGAGCCCTCATTAGCCATTCCCCGCTGGGGCCATGGCTCTTTTCCTCACCTTCTTTCTTCCTTTCTCCCAGAAGTCTCTCCTTCCCTCTACAGACATACCATAGAGCTGACCTTCAGGGACAATCAAACCTACCTGGGGTGGGCTTGAGCTTGCCTAGGACTGGCATGGACAAGGTCCACTGAAAATAAATGAATGCCTCCCTATTTGTTTTTAACCTTCCACCAATTACCAACTTTACTTTTTATAAATGGGCCAAGATGGACCCATGGAACAAATTGCCCAGGGTTAGTTTTGTGGTTTGTTTTGGGGGCGGGGTTGGTTAATTGACTTGTCCAGGGTCACACAGCTAGTAAGTGTTAAGTGTCTGAGGTCGGATTTGAACTCAGGTCCTCCTGGCTCCAGGGCCAGTGCTTTATCCACTGTGCCACCTAGCTGCTCTTGTTTTGTGTTTTTTAAGGT
This sequence comes from Dromiciops gliroides, assembly GCF_019393635.1. Taxonomy (NCBI): domain Eukaryota; kingdom Metazoa; phylum Chordata; class Mammalia; order Microbiotheria; family Microbiotheriidae; genus Dromiciops; species Dromiciops gliroides. The sequence continues at coordinate 745,586,996 of NC_057861.1, forward strand.
AGTGTGGGATAGTGGGGGAAACACTCAAGTTCTAGGCAGCAGAGATCTGAGTTTGAATCCTGGCTGACTGTGTGACCTTGAGCAATTCCCTGTTTTGCAGTGAAATAATTCTTGTGTTGTCTGCCTCCCAAGGGTATTGTGGGAACAGTGCCTTTCAAACCTTAATCCACTATATCAATGTGCATTGTGATAATTGATACTGAAAGATGTAATGGAGGCTACAGTGTGAAGACCCCCACCAAATGCAGCCCCAGGCTCAATCTCTTCTCAGATTGCTTTTACTTAATCCAAAATCTATGCAGTTGGAGGGAACCAAGCTGAGCATTCCCCTAAATCACCAAACTGTATAAATGCCCATGAGGCTGTAATTGCGTTTCTTAGGTAGAAAAGGCTAGAAGATGATAGAAGGAGGGAGAAGTCTAATTTCCTTCCTCCTAAGTGATTATTTAAATGACAGCATGGGGGGGGGGCGGTATAAAGGCAGAGAAACAATGGAAAGCCTTCTCCAGGATGTTTGTTAGCGGTGGCTCTTTGGTAGTCAGCTAGCAACACACACAGCCAGAGAAGGGATGGTGAATAAAAGCATTTCACTAACTCTGACCTGTTCCAACCAGTTCATCAGAACTGGAGAGAAGAGGGATCAGGAGAAACAGTTGTCATAGTTACTAAAGCCAGGATAGAATTTCTAGCCTGAAAGCGCCAAGTTATTCTTAGAAATTACTAATGGCAGTGGAAGGAATGGGCAGTGGCGGGAGGGGCTGAACACATCGACTTTGTTCCTTGTTCTTGACTGGCAGGAACAGATTTGGACCAGAAAGTTTAAGCTTGGCACTTTGTAACCACTTTTTTTCTTCCCTCTTCTCTCCATTTAAATGCTTCTGAGCTTAGCAAACACCAAATTAAAGAAGCATTTCATATACGTTATAGAATAAAACAGAGGATTGCACAGAAAACTGCCCATTTCTAATACATAGATTAGCAGCATTTCTTAAGTTGATTTTTGTTATCTTTTGGGTTTTTGTAGCCTCTATTTCCCCCATTGTCTTCTCTTTCCCATTTCCCAAACAGCCATCTCTTATAAGAAAGAATTTGGGGGTGGAAGAGGAAAGAGAGTAAAAAATTCAGTTAAACATATCAGTGCCTTAAAAAATCTGATGTATGTGATGTTCCACAATGAATACAATGACCACCCCCCCCATTCCCCCAGTTCCTCCCCCAGCTACCTCACCAAGGAATTGGCTGTTTTCTCCCACCTCGTACTTTCTCATGCTTCCTTCAGCTTTGGGGACAAGCTGGTCTGTTATTTCGCAACATTCTTTTTTAACCATCAACACTGTTGCAGTCATTGCACCTATTGCTTTCCTGGATCTATTTACTTTACTTTGCATCATTTTACTTGAATCTTTCCATGCTTTTCTATATTCATCCTGCTCATTGTTTCTTGCAACACAATGATATTCCATTGCATCCATATACTGAAATATGGTTTAACTTTCCCAAGCAGGGGGCATCTACTATGTTTCTTTGCTACTGCCAAAAGCTGCAGTATTTCTAGTTCAGAATCAGGTTTTTCTTTGAGCCCTGGGCCAGTTCAGAGGACTTGGTTTGGGCTTGCAGCTCTGTCACTTCCTGCCAACCTGTGCGGCCTTGTTCAAATCAATCAAACTTTCCAGACCCCAGTTTCCTCATCTATAAAATTAGGTGATTGAAATAGATGACTTCCGAGGTCTCTTTCAGCTCTTAACCTAGGATGCTGTAAATTTCAGTAGGATAGTTTAATAGATCTGTGACTTCGTGGGTGTGAGGCATTTCCTCAGACCATGTAAAGTACATCTCATCCATTTACCCCTTTCCTCCTTCAGGTTAAAAAGGAAACTGTCCTGGGCCCCAATGACATACAGGGAATCCCAAATGGAAGGTCCTAATTCATCCTTCACTGGGAAAAGCTGGCTTTTAAAAAAATCAATTCACAAAAATCCCAAAGAGGTATGGAGATCTCCACAAAATCTTAAGCACTTGGACTTTATTGCTCAAAGTTTCTAAGCCATGCAGCAGAATGTAGCCTGTGGAGATGTGGTTCCTAAGGAACTCAGACGCCCTGGATTCATGCCACAATAAATCCAGCATTCTCAGTCTTTCAGCATTTTTCTAAGCTCCTTGTTTTATTTCCTGTGGTGTGCTTGATATTCAGGTGTTTGGGTGTGTTATATTTTTTCTGCAAGAATTTTAAGTTTTCTTTGTATAACCTGTCTGCTAGGTCAGTTGGTTTGGCTCATATAGAATTCATGGTTTGATGCGTGTTTATTCTACTAGAAAGAGGCTTGAACTTGGAGTCAGAAGATCAGAGGTGCAGTGCTGGGTGTGACACTGTGTGATTGTGATGCTCCCCTACTTCTCTGGGGACTCCTTTTTTCTCCCATCTATGGCCTAGAGATAATAACATTTACATTGCCACCTTATAGGGTTATCTTAGTTAAGTAAGTGCTTTATAAAGAATATACTAGCAACCAATCTACCTATCAGAAAACCAAAGAGAAGCTAGAAGATCTCAAACTATGAGTAATGAGGTAGATCTCTACTGCTCATATAGCCTGGTTTTCAGGGACTTCCACTACTCCCAAATAGGAGCCACCAAGACCCACATGATAGGGCTGTTGACTGACCTGTGACCTAAGGGGCCATCTGACTGACCTACAAACATGTTCACCTTTGCTTATTTTGTTCCTTTCAACCTGGAATTTCATCTCATTTCTTTCTACTTATTCAGCACCTAATAAAAATATCCCTCCCTTACCTCCTGATATGTTACAATAAAACTAAAGCAGGAATCATGAAGGATAAGAACTTTATATGGTAGGCTAATATAGTATTATGTAGACTTGAACATAACTAGTTGCTGTTGTGTTCTGTTTAATTGTTTTATATTGAACATGTTTACATATTTATATCAAATTTATACATGTATAGTTACGTATTTTTATCAAACAACATAATATAGAATTGACAAAATACAGTATTTTTGGTCATTTTATAAAAATGCAGGTTTGGGACATGGCTTCGTATCATAATATTGTTCCCATTGGGGAATGTGTGTGTTGGGACTTTCTTTTTCCAGGGCCATCTCTCCCCTAAAATACAAGGACTGCATATACTGGTGAGCAGATTGTTGTAGAATAAGATACCAGCAGGGAGATTTTTAAAAAGTGATTGGAGTTTTCTAGGTTTTCCCAAAGTTTTACTGAAAATCAGTGCTGTGCTGAGAATCTGGCCATCATGGTAATCATTAGAAGTCTAAAAGTTTATGGGAGGCACACGCATTCCTCCTGAACTACTTCCTTTGGGTCATTACCACATGCATTCTTCCAAGGTTTTTAGCCTGCCAAGACTCAAAGTTGGCAAATAGGGTTTGAGATTTTGCACTTTGGGCATGAAACAGACTCTGTGCTTTACTGAAGGATCTGGGAAGAATTTAACCAGTTAGAGGCTGAAGACATTAACCTCTTTGAGCACCAAGAGGTGCGGATGAGCACAGTGCCACATTTTAAAACAAACAACAAAGTGAAACAGTTCTAATACAACATTCAAGATGTCTTTGACCACCTCACTGATCTGCAGTTCTCTAGGAGAGTTTGAGATGCCACCAAATGAATTAAGCAGTGGCAAAGGATGATTGAAGGGACTTTACTATTTTTTAGAAACTTGTGATTTCTTGACTGCACATGCTCAGGGCTTCAAAGAACCTGGCAGGAGTAGAATGTTTTAAGGAACTCAGCTTCCACGGCACTGTCATCTCCGACATTCTGGGTTTTTCACTCTGACACAGCATGCAGCAGAGAAATAGGAGGCATGTTGAAAAGAGAAAGAGGTCGGTATTTTAAAAGTTGGCAAAACCAATACAAAATCCACAAAGAAGGGGTTGCTTTTTATTTTTTTTAAAGTTTTATTGATTTCTTTTGTTATTCACCAGTCATTTATTTCTTGGTGAACCCCTGGACGCCCACATACCTAACCCCATACTGAACTTTCCCTTGTTACATAGAAAAAGATTTAAGCAAAACACAATAAATGGGGGTGGGATGGGAGAGGAGGGGGAGGAGACATCATTTCATCTTCAGTGCTCTGAGGTCAAGATAAATAAAGCATTGATTAAGTGTTTGATATGTGCCAGACATTATGATAAGTGCTAGGGAGTCGAACACAAGAGCAGTCCTAGACTCAAGGAGCTTACATTCTCATTAAAGGAAGACAAAATATAAAGGGAGGTAGGAAATCGAGAATTGAGGGCTGCAGATTAGTCTGGAGAATAAGGAGAGCTGGGATGGAAGTGATCATGGCTGAGGCCTTTCAAGAAATGGTGGTACTGGTCAGGGCACCATTGGGCAAGAAGGCCCCAGGGTAAAGCATCTCAAGATGGACAGAACTGCTGGTGAGGAGCTTGAGCGGTTAGAGAGTGAAATAAGCTGGAACCAAGACTTCTTATTGCAGCTAATCCAAGTTTGGCTCAGTTCCTAAATTCCCCATCTAGCACTGGGGTATGCCATTCTCTTCACATGTCTGCATTTGTTCAGCTGTTCCCAAGTTGATGGGCAGTTGCTTTGTGACCTTTTTTTTCTGGCACAAGGCTATTTAGATAGAGTTTCCAAAAAGAAATTCTGGTCTAGAAGTGTATTGGCTGGTTTTACCAGCTGTAGCTCCCTGCTGGACTCAAAGGGAAGTCTTTCTTAGTTTGAGTACAAGTGAAGGTAAGGTGAATAGGACAGTTTTTACCAAGGACTTTGGGCTGTGGGAGAGAGTTGAACCCCTGGCTGCCCCCTTAGTAGCTTAATCTTAAAGAGATATTGAAAGAGGACACCCAAAAAGTAAGGGAGAGAGTCGTGTTAAGGAGAGCACTCCTGTAAAGGTGAGAATCAGCCACCTCAGTTCAAGTTTGTAACCCACAGGTGCTACTGTGACTCAAAGCTGCCTGTCTTCCTTGGGAGCTGATGTAGCCAGCTCAGGATGAGAAAAGGCTCCACAAGGACAGGTAAAATGAGTTACACCATTACCAGAGAGGGGACTGCCAGCAGATGGGAGTTACCCCTTGGCCACATGGGCTTTCTGAGCTTGATCCCACGTTCCCCTGGACTTGGAGTGTCCCTATGGGAGATCGTCCCAAAATTTAGGGGGATGTGTACTAACTGTTCTTACAATATGAAGGAAATGCCAATTTCTAAAAGCTGATTAGGAATGGCTAACTAATATCAACTAATCATCATGGGGGGGGACAGCATACAAGTTGGGGCCTGTGAGCTGGCATTAGAAAGACCATCCCTAGCATCCTGAGGGTGGCATCTGCCAGTGCAGGTTGGGGCTGGGGGAGTAAACCTTGAACCTTGGCTACACTCCATGTCCACTTTAAACAAAAGGTTGTTCATGGCACCTGGAGTATAAGTAGGTGTTTTAATGCATCAGAAATTAATACCAAAGGCCTCCTGTAACTCAAAAAGCCTCTGAATATGAGTATAATCAGGTTTCTAACCTCTAACCTCCTGTACTCTTATCAATGTCTTTTTTCTTTCTGGCATGAGGAGTCAAACATGGCCTGAGGCTACTTTATTGGGGCCCAATCAGATTAAAAGATAATTGGGAAATACTTATCAAAATATTTATCAAAATAAATAAAAATACAATAGAACAGATATCACTGTTTTATGTCACCATAGTTATACCCAGTATCCCTCACCTTCCTCCCTCCGGAGTATCATCCCACATAACAAATAGTATTTTTTTAAAGAGGAAAATATCAGCACAACTGATCAATACATTGAAAAACTCTGAAAACACATGCAACGTGTAACCCCTGTGACACTTCCACCTCAACAAAGGGATGGGTTCTGAATATCCTCTCTTATCTCTTCATTTGAATCATGCTTAATCTTTTTAGTTTTGTTACATAAACTTTTTACTTTTCATTGTTTGCTGTGTGTTCTTTCCATTTCCATTGTAGTCATTGTATATATAATTTTTATGGCTCTGCTCACTTCCCTCTATATCACTTCATAGAAATATTTTTCAGATTCTCTATATTCATCACATACATAATTTCTTACAACACAATAATATTCCATTTCATTCATGCACCAGAATGTGTTTAACCATTCCCCAACTGATTGGCCTCCATTTTGTTTTTAATTCCTTACTATCACAAAAAAATGCTGCTATAAATATTTTAGAGTATATGGGGACTTTTTTCTTATTGATGGCTTCCTTGGAGTACAATCTTGGTAATGCAATCTCTCCTTTAAAGGGTATGGACATTTTAATCCCTTGATTTGCATAATTCCAAATTGCTTTAAAAATGGTTTTGTATCATTTCATAACTTCCTGATGTTCCTATCATTCCACAACCTTTCCAACCTTGCCATTTTTTGTTGTCTTTGCTAATTGTCAGGGTGTGAAATGAAACCTCAGGGTTGTTTTGATTTCTGTTTATCTTATTATTAGTGATTTGGAGCATCTTTTCACGTAGTTGTGAATAGTTTGCTGTTCTTCTTTTGAGAGCTGTTTGTTCATATCCTTTGATCACTTAAAGTGATTACAGTTTCTTTTGTGTGTTTTTTTTTTTTTAGTGAGGCAATTGGGGTTAAGTGACTTGCCCAGGGTCACACAGCCAGCAAGTGTCAAGTGTCTGAGGCCGGATCCGAACTCAGGTACTCCTGAGTCCAGGGCCGATGCTCCATCCACTGTGCCACCCAGCTGCCCCAAGTGATTACCTTTTAACAGATGAAAAAAAAGGTCTCTTCATTGAGAGGGTAGTCCTCTCTGAAGCAGTTGTCTATGTATAGGCAGAGCACCAACTTCTCTGAGGAAAAGTCAGAATTAATTTTTTTAAAAAGGCTTTTTTGGATAATGAGAAAAATATTCTATGCAAATGGAAAATTCATTTCTTAACTATTTGAACAAGATCATGAAAAATGGATAATGAACAGAAGAAATGACAAGACATATTATGATAATTTAATACAGAGGTTTTAACTGATACAAATTTTCATAACAAGGAGGAAAAAAACCTAAAAAGGAATCTTAGAAAATGTTTGATTTACTTGTCAAATGGAGAGTAATGTCCACAGTCAACACCAATTTAGAATATAAGTTTGTAAAATTTTTTGAGGAAGCATGATGGAGTATTGTGAGCAGTGGAAGCTAAAATCAGTTTAAAGAAAGCTTGGCAAGTGATCCAACCAAGCAATGTCATCCCAAGGACATTTGATAGTGAACAAGGGGAAAGGATAACAAACAGAAGAAAAACTAAAGATATCTTCAGAGATTTTTATAGCAAATTGTTCTTACCTTCAAAGACAATAGAGCCGCTAACATTTATATTCTGATATCACCGTACTGGACATTCTCACAGAGGAGGTAGAAACCACACCAAAGAGAACAAGGGAAAGAAAGAAGATGGGTTGGAGGAGATTTGGATATCTGGTGCCTCATCCCAACGTTATCCTGGATTTTTCTCCCTTTACAGCATCTTCATCGGACACCCCCTCTCCACTCATACAGGTGCCTCCTTAGGTCAGTCCCTCATCACCTATCACTTGGATTATCACAGCAGCCTTTGAAATAATCTCTCTGTCCCAGTTCTCCCCAGCTCTCGAATTCCTTGTATATACTCTTTCCAAAGAAATGTTCCTTAAACACACGTGTGACAATAGGTCCTCCCTCCTCAATGAACTCCAGATTCTAGAGGCTTCTTGTTGTCTCTTGCACTCCAATAGCCAGTTAAACTGACATTCTCCCTGGCCTCTTTTAATGAAGGCCCCTAACATGGTGGACATCTACCTTGTGATGGACTTATGGGGAAACATGGTGTAATATAATTATTGTCTAATTCTAGAGTTGTTGTGACTCCTCCACACTCACCCCATCAAGGCTGGGATAGTTCTTTCCCTGAAAGGCCAGAAAGCTATTCCCTAATGGCTCATCATCACACCCTGATTCCACTGATGTACCATTGATTCAGCGTCCTGGTGATATATGGCTCTGTTAATGTAGTTTCCTGGTCACTTCAGGAGTGACCACACTGCCCAGGTGTGCAGTTGTGTTTCCATATAGATGGGAGGGGGGCAGGGTCTATCCAAACTAGGCACTGCAGCATCTCAGTTGATCATTAGGTGCTAAGGTAACCTCCTTCTGTTAAAGGTTGAATGATCTCTGGGTGTCTGGATTTATTCGAATACTGAGACCAGACCACCAGCAGACAGAACGGAGTCAGCTCACTTGTGAAGTTTCCCAAAGTAAAAGTCATTCACTAGCATAAGGTATCATTGCGAAGTGGGGGAAGGACTCCCAGAAAGGAGCAGAGGATGCTCAATATGCACCTGTGGCAAGGGCCCTTTGCCCTTCTCTTTGAGGGCAGGCTGGTCTGTTTCTATCCTCAGGGCTTAGCACAGTGCCTGGCACATAGTGGGAGCTTAATAAGGTTTACTCATTGGATTGGTTGTTATGTGGAGACTGGCAGAGTGCTTAGTTCAGTGGGAGCTGGAAGAAGCTGCCAATGGAGGATAAAAGAAAGTGCCACATCAAGCCTTCCCTGATTGACCCTTCTGAAAAAAATCAGATTTCCAACAGTATAATAAAGTGAGACTGAGATGCATAGCCAGGGATGTGCTGGTAAACGTTTAACAACCAGCTCTCTGAGGAAAAAAATATATGGCAGGACACACTTTTCAGTTTAACCTGCAACATTAGCATCACTTTCTTAAGTCTCAACAATCATTCAAACAATAATCTAAGCCCTGATTTGTAGTGTCTGCCCATTCCTAACATGGAGATGCTCACACTGAAATTTAACGGTCCTCCTGCAAGACTGCAGCTGGCCAGCACATCGATGCCATGAATGCTGGCATCGCTAAAAGTGGAGGGGGATGGGAGGTACAGCTTCTAGCCCAGCCATCCTCGCGTGCTGTTGAGATCAGAGCTGTAAGCCAAGAGATTGTGAGCAGGAGGAGGAACCAGAGGGGCCCTCAGTGGTGAGAAGAAAGCCCCAGGCTTAGCCTATTACCTCCCAAAGGGAAGATCTCCACTGTGAAAGCAGCTGGTGGGCATCCTTTCACCACTGAGGAACTGGGGCAGGTTTCAAGAGAAGCTACCACTGGGATTCAGTGAATAACAGTGGCTGCTGAGCATGGGGTCCTTTGGAGCAAATTGTTGTTATTGTTGAGTTGTTTCAATTGTGTCTGACCCTTCCTGAGCCAATTGGGGATTTTCTTGGCAAAGATAATGGAGTAATTTGCCATTTCCTTCTCCAACTCATTTTACAGATAAGGAAACTGAGGCAAAAAGGGTCACGCAGTAAGTATCTGAGGTCAGACTTGAATTCAGGAATCTTCCTGATTGCAAGCCTGGCACTATCCACTGTACCACCCAGCTGCCCTCTAGCAAATATGGAGGAGCCTTTTTCCCCAGGCCAGTTCCATGTGTTGGAGGAGTGAGATGCTTTACCCATAAACCACCCTTCATCCCTCTTTTGATGGCTAAGATGGAAGTTGTCCATACCTGGTCCCATGAAGGGACTTTTTGTTTGCATCTAGTTCTCTATAAGAATCTACAAAAGAGAGAGTGAATTTTGTAAAGGAATTGGGTTTGATAGATTGGATGGGGAGGGGAGGTGTGCAGTGTGGAGTTTGGCTAATCCTACCCCTATGATCTTAGGGAAGCTAAGTACCACAGTGGATAGAGTGCTGAGCCTGGACTCAGGAAGACCTGAGTTCAAATGCAGCCTCAGTCACTTACTAGTTGTGTGACCCTGGGCAAGTCACTTAACTCCTATTTACCTCAGTTCCCTAACTGTAAAATGAGGCCAGAGTGGAGAAGGAAATGGCGAGCCACTACATTATCTTTACTAAGAAAACCCCATGGACAAGTAGACACAACTGTATGACTCAATAAATATCAACAACAACCGTATGACCAGCTTTCTCATAGGCAACTAGATAACCCCTTCTGGGAGCAGCCCTACCACAATGGTTTCAGGCTTTAGTTTTGTTTCTTTCCTGATTACCCACCTATGAGGATATTAGTAAAACTGTTCATTAATACTCTAAAGAGGATACCTCCAGGGGTTCTTAACTTGGAGTCCACAGACCCCCAAAATAGATTTCAGTGGGACTATGAATGTGGATGAGAGAAAAATTACATTCTTATTTTCACTAAAATTGGGGGGGGGATCATTTTATTTTCTGAATTTAAAAAGATTATTCTGAGAAGAGGTCAATAGGGTTTTCCAGATTGCAGAAGGCATCCATGATATAAAAAAAGTAAACCCTTGACCTAAGCAATGGGGATCCTAGCAAGTCTTCCCACTGGGCTGAACTACAGGCTGGATGGCTGGCAAGGGAAGAAACCTTGGTCAAGGGCTTTGAACCTTTTTGTGTGTCCTGGACCCTGGGGCAACAGTCTGGTGAATCCCTTCTCAGAACAATGTTCTTAAAGGCATAAAATAAATACATAGGATTACACAGGAAACCAAGGATGCCTGGTCAAGTCAAGGAACATTCTTTAAGCACTTCCTGCCTGCTAGATTCTGTGCTGAGGGCTGAGGAGACAAAAGAGCAAAAAGGCAGTCTGCCCTCCAGGAATTTGCATTCTAATGAGACTTCTCCCAACACATGGGAGTAGAGAGGAAGGTATCACATGGATGGAGGTGGAAAAAGAAGAGTAGTTGGCACTGGCCTGGGCACTTGAAAATAAGGGTTCTGCACTAATGCATTGTTGGTGGAGCTGTGAACTGATCCAACCATTCTGGAGAGCAATTTGGAATTATGCCCTAAGGGCTATAAAGCTGTGCATACCCTTTGACCCAGCAATACTACTTTGGGGTCTTTTTCCCAAGGAGATCATAGAAAAGGGAAAAGAACCCACATTTTAAAAAATATTTATATCTGCTCTTTTTGTGGTAGCAAGGAATTGGAAATTGAGGGGTTGCCCATCAGCTGGGGAATGGCTGAACAAGTTGTGGTATATGAATGTAATGGAATTCTATTGTGCTGTAAGAAACGATGAGCAGGAGGAGTTCAGAGAGACCTGGAAGGACTTGCATGAACCAGTGATGAGTGAGATGAGCAGAACCAGAAGAACATCATCAACATTATGTGTTGATCAACTGTGATAGACTGGATTCTTCTCGCCAATACAGTGATACAAGAAAGTTCCAGGGGACTCATGATGGAAAAGGCTCTCCAAATCCAGAAAAAAAAAGAACTGTGGAATATGGATACTGATTGAACCATACTATTTCTTTTGGTTTTGGTGCTGTTGTTTTTCTCTTTTGAGGTTTTTCCTTATTGCTCTGATTCTTCTCTTATAGCATGATTGATGCAGAAATATGTTTAATGTTGTTATGTATATGTATGTATATATATGTTTGTGTATATATATGTGTGTGTGTATATATATGTATGTATGTATATGTAATATATATATATAAAACCTATATCGGATTGCCTGCTGTCTAGGGGAGGGAGGGGGAGGGAGGGAGAAAAATTGGAAATTGGAAATCTTATATAAACAAATGCTGAAACCTATCTCTACATGTAACTGGAAAATAATAAAATAATTTTATTTAAAAATAAAAAAATGAAGCAGAAAAAAAAGAAAAAAGAAAATAGGGGTTTTGGGAGGAACTGTTTGACCAGGGAAAGGGCCTGCAGGTGTGAAGGGATCTTTCCAGATGACAAGGAGGAGAAACAAGTCCAAAATGTTGGAGCAGAGACCGGAAAAGACTGAAGAAGTGAGCCTGGAGATGTGATTTTTTCCCCCATTGGAGTTCATGGACCACCCCCCCCAACCCTGTGCCATTGGACTCCTTGTGCCAAGCAGGGCACCTACCTGACCCAAATGAACTGCACCCTGTCCCCAATTGATGAATTGGTCCTCTTCCTCCCATTTCAAGGCAAGAAGTTTTCTCCTGCTAATCAGCTCTATTGTCATGCCCCTAAATGTCAGAGTCATGTGTCTTACTTCCCAGAAGCCAAGCCTGTGTCAAATCAGTGCCACTTGAAGAAGGAGGGGGGCTCTCTGGTGGCTAAGATTAGCCACTTAAGCAGTTTCTTGGATCTAGTTTCCAGGAGAATTTAGCTGATAATATATGAAGAAACATGTTGTCCATCCCTAGGTAGAGAATGGATGGACTTAGAGTGTAGACTGAAGCATGTTTTCTTTAGTATGATTTATGCCTATTCATAATGGGTTTTGTGTTTGTTTCTTGCCTTCTCAATGGGTGAGGGAGGAGAAGGAAGAAGAGAGAATTCCAAACTCCAAGTAAAGGGAAACTGAATTACAAAAGAAAAAGAGGGGACAGCTAGGTGGCACAGTGAATAAAGCACCAGCCGTGGATTCAGGAGGACCCGAGCTCAAATCCAGCCTCAGACACTTGACACTTACTAGCTGTGTGACCCTGGACAAGTCACTTAACCCTTATTGTCCCACAAAAAAAATTAAAAGGAAAAGAAATCTTAGCTGATAAAAATGGGCTGCTTTGAGACATATGGCTGAGCCTCTTCAGCCTTTCCTTGTTGCTTTCCCTGCTCGGAGGTTCAGTCTATCCTGGGGAAACACCTCAGGTCCCCTTCCAGCGATAGGCTTCCTGTCCTCTTTCCCAAAAAGGGTTTGGAAGGCTGATGGCTGGTATTGCTGCGATGGGTCTTACTTTCTGACAGTGGGAAGTGAAACTCCTTAACTATGTATGTGAATATGTATGATCGAGGAGAAATCTGATTCTCCAGCCAACTTACAGGAACCCTGGATGAAGAGCTCTTTTGTGGTCCCTGTGGAGGAAAGGAGCAGTTCCTTGACAGAGTCCTTTGAAGGAGCAATGGCTCCCCCAGGGAAAGGGAGGTTTTGGTGGGTGAGCTAGAAAACACTGAGGGAGAGGCAGGACAGGCAGGGGCTCAGTATCCATTTAGATCCCAGGGCAGGCTTTGTGCAAGAGATACCACCTCTTTACTATTTGACTAAGGATGACCCTTGTCTGTGACTTTGCCGAAGGTACCCTCATCTGCTGTTCCTGGTAATCGTCCTTGCCTTACATCAGGAGGCCTACTGTGCCTACGCCATGGACAGATCCTTCTGAAGTGGGCAGGTGAAGCCCAGAATTTTTGTCTCCGTTTTCCTCCACGTTTTTGGTCACTCCTTTGTAAGGCTGTTCATTGTTTGGGCTCTGTTTTGTTTCTGCTATCCTTTTTCATTTCCCTTTCTCATACTGCCTCTATGCCAGGCTTCCCAAATCTGCAAAGTTAGGGGTGTCCAGGAAAAGCCCTAAAACTACTGAAATGGCAAAAGGTCCTCTAAAACTCCTCCAGACCTTCACCAAGGTTGGGATGTGATATAACATGACCATCTACCAGGTTCGTCACCCCACAGACAGGTCAGTAGTAGTGGGGAAGCTCTTCCCAGAACTAATCAAGCTAAGTCTCTATTGATAGATTTTCCATGTAGCCTCTATCTGTCCTGACATGGTGTACTGACCATCTGTGGGCAGAAGAAGCCCCGCTCCACAGAATCAGAGCTCTTCAGACGGATCCACTATTTAAAGGCCAGAGACCTTCTGGCTTCATTCAGGAGTCAGCTGAATCTTCCCTTCTCCCCCTGCTTCTCCTCAGAGATTACCTATTTACCTTGGATATGTCTTGTGCACACATAGTGTTGTGCATGTTGTCTATCTGCTAGAGAAGAGCTGCTTTCCACTTGATTTGTATGTCCTGAACTTAGCACAGAATCTGGCACTGAATGGGCTCTGGAGAAATACTTGTTGACTGACTGACATCCTTGCCTGCTGACTAGACTTTTCTTTCCTACAGAATTAAGGGGCGTTGTGTCTGTTACCAAAGGAAAGTGCCAAAATAATCTTGTTGAATAAATATCTTTTCTATGGTAGAGTTAAGTTAACCTCTTGTTAACTGTTGAATGACCTGGAGTGTCTCATTTCATTCCAGTACAGGGGACCTGCTCAACTCATTCCCATTCATGACAGCAGGCATGGATGGCTTGGATCAACATCTTTGGAGTGAAAATCCAGACAGATGAGATCACAAGTTCATTTGAGTATTAGAATAAGTATTTCTCTTTCTAAAAAGTGTCTGTTCTACTGTTGCCCAAATGTTCCCATTTTGACCATCTTTTCCTGCTTTTATTTAGAAAGGAACTCATATATGTATATATATATATGTATATATATACATATATTTTATAATCTGTATATACTTCATTAGACACAGTCCCTCAGAAATGGAGAAAAATGAAATCTCTTCTTATGGTAAAGTTGTCCTTTTCGCTTTGGTGAGGACTTTGCGGGAGATGAGCCAAGGGTCCTTTGAATCAGCAAAGGCCCAAGGACACATCCAGTGTCTCTGACAGTCACAGTGCAAAGATTCTCTGATTCTTTCCAACTAAAGTAACAGACTTAAGTAAATCAAACTTCATTTTCCTTGATTTGAAGATTAAAAAAAAACGCCTTCAGTGCTTCCCTCAAGCAATGTTATGAGGCAGAAATATCAATACTTAAAGACCTTCCCTTTTTTGTAACCCAGACCTAGTTAAGATGCCATCACTCGTTCCCATTGTTATGGAAAACATATGGTAGAAATAATAAGCTGGAACACTAGAAATGACTTTAAGAAATCATTATATTTATCTTGTAAGGACATTTAAAACACACAATGTAGACAATTTTCTCTGTTAAAACATTTTAGAACAAATCCATACATACAAATTAAATGAAAAATTACACAGTGATGTGGCATTTTGAAGCATTTCAGGAGTCACTTTGTACTTTTACTAGTTCACGTGAGCTTTACACAATTTCTCCAAACTGCTTTGGGAAAAATGCAAATTTCTTTCCCAGGTGCAAAGAAAAGAGCTGGTATTTTTAATGGCACCAAATTGCTTTCCATTTGAACATATGTTTTTGTTATTAAATGAATGTACAAAGGAGCATGTGATTTCATCAATTCAGGGAAATCATGATGTAGCACTCTCCTTCCCCCAACACAGATCATAGCCTCTTTATGATTTCAAGTTGCTTGAGTTGCAGAAAGATGTAGCTTACATGTGAAAGGTCACACAGCTACAACGGATCAGAATTTAGGTTTTCCCTAGACCATACCCAGCACTGTCTCATTATTAGGCATAGGGCCTTTTTAAAAAAATTACAAACCAGCCATTAGTATTTGTTTCAGACAATTAGAAACTAAAAGACATAGCTAATGAACTGGTTTGTCTTCTGTACAATTAAACAGAGCAGTTTGTTTTCTGACTCCTATTGCTCTGTTTTATGCCTTTTTGACTGTGCTGCTCACAATTTTCCCCATTTCTTCTCCAAGCCTCTGCATAGATCATTACGAGCGTTTAGAATGCATTTCCTCCCCATTTGTCTTTTTGAGTCCTCAGCTCCTGCCAAGGCTCGGCTCAGGATACCTCTAAACATGAGGATTGTCCTTATTCCCAATTTGTTAACTCTCTCCACCCCGCCAGACTCCTTTATATTTATGTAGGGGGTTTTAGTATGTTACGTGTGGTCAGACTCTGGACTTACTTCCCAAATGACATCAGTGCTAGAAGATTGAGTTCCAAGAGAATGACTTCCTTTATTTCCCCCCTGAGGATTCACAGGGGACTCTGAAGGGGCAGTAGAATTCTTGGAATGTATCTACTGAAGCCCCTACTCTGATGTGCTTCCCCCAACATAAATTGACCAGTTATTTATTTGATATCCTCTAAAAAGTGCAAGTTAATGCCTCCTCAGTGTTGTCGTTTGGTTGTTTATTTGTGTCTCTCTGTGACCCCCATGGACCCATGGGGTTTTGTGCTGGAATATTTCCTCCTCCAGTGTGTTCTCATTTTACAGATGAGGAACTGAGGCAAAGAGAGCTTAAGTGACTTGCCCAGGGTCACATAGCCAGTAAGTATCTGAGATTTTCCTGTTTCCAAACCTAGTGCTAGATGTGCTGTTCCACCCAGCTGTCCCCATGTCTCCTCAATAGACTGATACCATCAATTAGAGCCCCACTATCAATCTGGCCAGTTGATTTCTGCTTATTATCAACCAATTAATATAAATTAGTTTTTACAAAGGGATAGATACCGAAAAGATCTAGCGTAAAATAAAGTGGAAACATCCCTCTGAATTGGGGGCCACACTCTACCCTCTACCACATTGGTCCCCAGAAAGTAGGCTCAGCCCTAAAGCCAGTGCTACCAAACATTTATCCCAAGAGTCTACTTCCAAATACAGCCAGTCGGTGGTGTTGCTTTCTTGCTTGCTGCCAGGTCGGTTCACTGCTGTGTTGGATACAGTAGGCTGCTTCTCAGAGCTGCAGTGGCACCTCACCTGGCTTGGCTGTAGTGGCTACAATAGTGTCTGCCGTCGACTCCCATCCATCACTGAACCTCTCTGGTGTCTCCTCCAACCTTTTAATTATCGTCAGGTAGCGCTGTCCGCATTGCTGCTTCATCTAAGAACAAGAAAGAATAGACACAACAGAGACAGAAGAAATAGAGTTGAGAATTGGCTTAAAAGCCACATGGTGACAAGGTATGGGGGGAGCTTCCGCACTCATGGTCTTACAGCATTTCTTCATTCAAACTGCCAAGAAAAAGGTGATTTGTCTAGCTAGTGCCTATTGTATACACAGGTCTGGCTCAGCAGCCAATTAAACCATGTTCCCCCACCAGTCAGTATATGGATCAGAAACAATCACAGAACATGTTCTGAAATGGAGAGCAGGGCCTCTTCATTCCATATCAATGCGTACTTCCAAGAGAAGTCTCACCCAATAACCACATGGGTCAACTGCAGGCAGATACTATTTCACAAGCTGCCAGGACTGGGCCCTCAGGGACCAACCCCTTGTTATAATCATAGTTACTTATCTGTGTACATGTTGTTTCTCCCCAGTAGAATATAAGCTAGTTAAAGGAAAAAAGATTGTTTTTGCCCTTAACTCCTCAGTGCCTAGCCCATAGTAGGTGCTTAATAAATACCTTCCGAATGAAGGAAGGAAACATAAGATGAAACAAGCAGGTAAATAAATTAGAGCAAATAGTTTCAGTAACCAGAAAATGCAATATTTCTTTAATTCCTATGTCAAATTGCTATCATTCATTCATTATACAAACAATTCTGGTCTTAATTTTCTTGAGGCATAACCAACGCAAAATGTCCAACTTTACCTTCCTGTTAATTTAGTAAATCTTCCATACCTCTCTCTTTTTTTATAACTATCACAGAGTATTTATCACAATCTGTTCCAGAAGAATGATTCCTAAGACCATATTTCTGGGCAAGTTCATATTTTTGCTTCCAATCATTACTGGAAAACTATAGACAAAGTAAAGTCAGTGTGGCTCCTTGCGCATTTATAGTTCCTGATGACTAATTAGACAGATTTCTTCAGAGATTTTATAAAGTCTGTCTATATTAGGCCAAAGCCCTTCTTATTTATGCTTTCTGACTGAGATGGACTCTTTAATTCACTTTTCATATTTTCTGAAACTCCTACCTGCCCAACAACCGACTTTTCTCTCAGGAGCTGAGTCCCCAAATTTTCCTTTTTGTTGTCTTGTTTACATGCTGCTTCTTTGTGGTCCTGAGTGCCACTTGTTGACATCACATCTTCAGTGGCACCATTATTTAGGGCATGAATGTTAGTTGGCATTGTTTGTGGGGGTTTGGTTTTGTTTTTTTTTTTAAAGATTTTCACAGCTTCTTCTGTAGCCTTTCTCTTGATATTCTATACTTGTCATCAAATGTTTCTGCAGTTAATTCATTCTCCAGAATTACCTTATGTTTCTACTGGCAATTCCCCAACTTTTCAAAGACATGCTGGAAAAGACTGCTGTTCAATTCAGCTGTGCTGCTCAGTAAACATAGAGAATCTGAGGAATTCTCATAAAATACATGATCATTGAAAACTACAATTCTTTCCAAAATCATTAGTCAAAGAGCCTACCAGTTTAACAAAGAAAATCTTCTTAGGAACAGCTGGGGTATTTAATGGTGATTTTCTGAAGACTGTACAGTACCTCAGCATAAGTTGCATTTTAATTTTTTTCCTGAACCTTCAGGTAAGCAGTGGTCTTGCAAAAAACAACAATAAAACAACAACAACAAAACAAAACTTGATAGTACCAAGTTTCATCTGGCACCTTGTCACATCTGTGATCACATTCAACGGACAGCAGCAGCCCGAAGAACTGTTAAGGATACCGATAACACCTCCTGCTCTTGCCTAAAGAATAAAAACTAACTGCCAACATGCAGTCTTAATGGACAGAAGGTCTTCTGGAGCTTTTAGAAGAAAATCATATGAAGTTAGGCTTGTCAGGTGTACCACCAGGTCAATATTATGAGGGGTTTTTCATTTCTGTACTCAGTGCCTCACTTCAATAGGTTTTTGCAAGTCTTAATAGCCTGCTCAGTAGTTCAAGCCTCAGACAAATCTCTTTCTGTGGCATAATCTGAGTTAGATATACCCTTTGACATCTTTTTATAATACTTTTGTGTTTTGACATCTTAATTCACAAGGAAGCTATCCATTTGAAATTTCTTAATTTCTGGGATGTCAACAGGAGAGTATCCACAGAGGAAGATATCATCTCACATTTCTGAACACAACTTTCTATATACCTGTAATTCAATTTCCTTCAATGCAGCATTTATCCCTGGATTATAAAGGTTCTTCTGATAATATTTTATTCCACAGGGTGCACTGCCTTTGTAAGGAAGAATCAGCAGCCTGCTAAAAAGATGATCTTCTAGACTTGTGCTTGACACTTTCCTTCATCCCCAACTGTTTCTGTCAGTCATTCTTCAGAAATACTTTCTCTTTCCAACAATGGCCTCTCAGACTTTCAGAGACATGCTCAACGGTCACTTTGCTGACCTAACCTGTGTTGTTTAGTGTGTGTGTACAGATCGAAAGAAGCTGTCAAATATGACAAGGTCCAAGTCGTGCTTCCAGATCTCCTATGTGAAGAGCCTAGGGCTCAACCTTCGTAGCTATCATACTAGATTAGGTTTTCTGACAAATACTCAGTGTTCTCTTAGCTGCCTGTTTCTTGTTTGCTGTTGCTCTATAACATTCAACTAAGCAGTGGCGAGCCAAAACCAACTGACAGACTTGGGAATGGTTTGCTATATCATACTTGTATTCAAATGATATTTCATTAAAGGATGCCAAGAGAAGAATCATTCGCATATTCTTTGAGGACAAAATTAGTCTATGGGAATTGCAAACAATAGAATTATTTGACTGCCCAGATTCATTCCTGAGAACTACAAGATATTTTGAGAATTTATGGGGCAGAGGATACTGTTATGAAGGTGAGACATTTGGAAACACCACTATACCAGCACGATCAATGTGTCAATTTCCTTTTGACAATTCTGACATGAACAGGTTTTTGTAAGAGTTTAACAGCCTGTTCACTTAGCTCAATCCCTAGATCTGTATTTACTGCCAGCATAAGCTGTCATCAGATAGACACTGTGGCACCTAACTTCACAAGCACAGCCGTCATTCGGGATTTCCTTCCTTTCGAAGGGACCAGCAGGGGGGGATTTCTTCTAAAGAAGCATATTGTAACTCAGGATTTGTGTGACATGCCTGAAAGCAATGAGTTAAGATACATGTATAGTTAATTGCCCCAGAGCCAGCTGGCATCTTGGGATTATTAAAGTATTCCTGGATCGCTTGAGAAAGTCTTTGAATGACATTTTGTTTTTCAGTTAATACTAACTCCTTAAATGTTGGTGCTGACAAAGTTTCAGCAAGTAAATGAGGAGACAAACTTTTTGTGGTAGGCTTTACCCAGTTTGATGGTGCTAAGACATACTCAGCCCTTGAGTAAGAGGCAGGAAGCTGCCGTGTCTCATACCTGGCAGGATCCACACTGCCTGATAACCTTCCCCTTTCTCTGGGGTGTACTCTCTGCCAAAGCAGCTTGCCTCCAAACATGGAGGGGATGCAATACCTATGGCAGGAGACATGCTGTCTGAGAACATTCTGGATACCTCAGACTTACTCACTGTGGAAGGAAATATTATCACAGAGCATAGAGAAGCACAATACCTGCTGTAGGAGACAGTCTCTCTGAAAGCATTCCAATTCCTGTGGTATCACTTCCTGTTAAATCAGCACCTGTCTCCAAACATGGAGGGAATGAGATATCTGTGGAAGGAGACACACTCTCTGAGAATATTCTAGATACTATAGGCTTACTCTCTGTGGAAGCCAATATTATCACCAAACATAGGGAAAACACAATACCTGCTGTAGGAGATAGTCTGTCTGACAGCATTCCAATTCCTGTGGTATCACTTCCTGCTAAATCAGCACCTGTCTCCAAACATGGAGGGAATGAGATATCTGTGGAAGGAGACACACTCTCTGAGAATATTCTGGATACTACAGGCTTACTCTCTGTGGAAGCCAATATTATCACAAAACATAGAGAAGACACAATACCTGCTATAGGAGACAGTCTCTCTGAAAGCATTCCAATTCCTGTGGTATCACTTCCTGCTAAATCAGCACCTGTCTCCAAACATGGAGGGAATGAGATATCTGTGGAAGGAGACACACTCTCTGAGAATATTCTGGATATTATATAGGCTTACTCTCTGTGGAAGCCAATATTATCACCAAACATAGGGAAGACACAATACCTGCTGTAGGAGATAGACTCTTTGACAGCATTCCAATTCCTGTGGTATCACTTCCTGTTGAATCAGCACCTGTCTCCAAACATGGAGGGAATGAGATATCTGTGGAAGGAGACACACTCTCTGAGAATATTCTGGATATTATATAGGCTTACTCTCTGTGGAAGCCAAAGTTATCACCAAACATAGGGAAGACACAATACCTGCTGTAGGAGATAGACTCTTTGACAGCATTCCAATTCCTGTGGTATCACTTCCTGTTAAATCAGCACCTGTCTCCAAACATGGAGGGAATGAGATATCTGTGGAAGGAGATACACTCTCTGAGAATATTCTGGATACTATAGGCTTACTCTCTGTGGAAGCCAATGTTATCACCAAACATAGGGAAGACACAATACCTGCTGTAGGAGATAGACTCTTTGACAGCATTCCAATTCCTGTGGTATCACTTCCTGTTGAATCAGCACCTGTCTCCAAACATGGAGGGAATGAGATATCTGTGGAAGGAGACACACACTCTGAGAATATTCTGGATACTATAGGCTTACTCTCTGTGGAAGCCAATATTATCACCAAACATAGGGAAGACACAATACCTGCTGTAGGAGATAGACTCTTTGACAGCATTCCAATTCCTGTGGTATCACTTCCTGTTGAATCAGCACCTGTCTCCAAACATGGAGGGAATGAGATATCTGTGGAAGGAGACACACTCTCTGAGAATATTCTGGATATTATATAGGCTTACTCTCTGTGGAAGCCAATATTACCACAGAGCATAGGGAAGACACAATACCTGCTGTAGGAGATAGACTCTTTGACAGCATTCCAATTCCTGTGGTATCACTTCCTGTTAAATCAGCACCTGTCTCCAAACATGGAGGGAATGAGATACCTGTGAAGGGAGATACACACTCTGAGAACATTCTGGCTTACGCTCTGTGGAAGCCAATATTATCACAAAACATAGAGAAGACAAAATACCCGCTGTAGGAGATAGACTCTTTGACAGCATTCCAATTCCTGTGGTATCACTTCCTGTTAAATCAGCACCTGTCTCCAAACATGGAGGGAATGAGATATCTGTGGAAGGAGACACACTCTCTGAGAATATTCTGGATACTACAGGCTTACTCTCTGTGGAAGCCAATATTATCACCAAACATGGGGAAGACACAATACCTGCTGTAGGAGATAGACTCTTTGACAGCATTCTAATTCCTGTGGTATCACTTCCTGTTAAATCAGCACCTGTCTCCAAACATGGAGGGAATGAGATATCTGTGGAAGGAGACACACTCTCTGAGAATATTCTGGATATTATATAGGCTTACTCTCTGTGGAAGCCAATGTTATCACCAAACATAGGGAAGACACAATACCTGCTGTAGGAGATAGACTCTTTGACAGCATTCCAATTCCTGTGGTATCACTTCCTGTTAAATCAGCACCTGTCTCCAAACATGGAGGGAATGAGATATCTGTGGAAGGAGACACACTCTCTGAGAATATTCTGGATATTATATAGGCTTACTCTCTGTGGAAGCCAATATTATCACAGAGCATAGAGAAGCACAATACCTGCTGTAGGAGATAGACTCTTTGACAGCATTCCAATTCCTGTGGTATCACTTCCTGTTGAATCAGCACCTGTCTCCAAACATGGAGGGAATGAGATACCTGTGAAGGGAGATACACACTCTGAGAACATTCTGGCTTACTCTCTGTGGAAGCCAATATTATCACAAAACATAGAGGAGACAAAATACCCGCTGTAGGAGATGGTTTTTCTGACACTACTCCAGTTCCTACAGGACCGCTGTCTGTCAAAGCAGCTCCTGTCTCTGAACATGGAGGGAATGTGATACCTGTGGAAGGAGACACACACTCTGAGAACATTCTGGATACTACACCTTACTCTCTGTGGAAGCCAAGATTATGACAAAACATAGAGAAGACACAGTACCTGCTGTAGGAGACAGGCTCCCTGAAAACACTCCAGTTCCTGCAGAATTGCTGTCTGTCAAAGCAGCTCCTTTCTCTGAACATGGAGGGAATGTGATACCTGTGGAAGGAGACACACACTCTGAGAACATTCTGGATACTACACCTTACTCTTTGTGGAAGCCAATATTATCACAAAACATAGAGAAGACACAATACCTGCTGTAGGAGATGGTTTTTCTGACACTACTCCAGTTCCTACAGGATTGCTGTCTGTCAAAGCAGCTCCTGTCTCTGAACATGGAGGGAATGTGATACCTGTGGAAGGAGACAAACACTCTGAGAACATTCTGGATACTACACCTTACTCTCTGTGGAAGCCAAGATTATGACAAAACATGGAGAAGACACAATACCTGCTGTAGGAGACAGGCTCCCTGAAAACACTCCAGTTCCTGCAGAATTGCTGTCTGTCAAAGCAGCTTCTGTCTCTGAACATGGAGGGAATGTGATACCTGTGGAAGGAGACACACACTCTGAGAACATTCTGGATACTACACCTTACTCTCTGTGGAAGCCAAGATTATGACAAAACACAGAGAAGACACAATACCTCCTGTAGGAGACAGGCTCCCTGAAAACACTCCAGTTCCTGCAGAATTGCTGTCTGTCAAAGCAGCTCCTGTCTCTGAACATGGACGGAATGTGATG
Source organism: Dromiciops gliroides (assembly GCF_019393635.1). Taxonomy (NCBI): domain Eukaryota; kingdom Metazoa; phylum Chordata; class Mammalia; order Microbiotheria; family Microbiotheriidae; genus Dromiciops; species Dromiciops gliroides. The sequence continues at coordinate 745,610,355 of NC_057861.1, forward strand.
CCTGTGGAAGGAGACAGTCCCTCTGAGAACACTCCAATTATTGCAAGATCACTCTCTGTGGAAGCCAAGATTATGACAAAACATAGAGAAGACACAATACCTGTGGTGGGAGAGACGCTTTCTGAGAACACTGTGGATACTATAGACTTGCTCTCTGTGGAAGCAAATATTGTCAGAAAACATAGAGAGGACATAATACCTGTTGCTGGAGACAGTCTTTCTGAGAAAATGCCAGATACTGCAGGATCACTTTCTGGAGGATACAGGAAACCTGTGGCAGGAAACATACTCTCTGAGAACATTCTGGATACTACAGGCTTGCTCCCTGTGGAAGCAAGTATTTTTTCAAAACATAGAGAGGACACAATACCTGTTGTCGGAGACAATCTTTCTGAGAACACTTCAGAGACTTCAGGATTGTTCTCTGATGAAGCAGCTCTTGTCTCAGAAGATGGAGGGTACACAAAACCTGTCGCAGGGGAGAGCCCTTCTGGGGATGGTGCAGATCCTTCAGGATTGTTCTCTGATGAGGCAAACCTTAAGCCAGGACACTGAGCAGCCAGGATAAATGTGGTAGGATCCACAAGCTCTGGTAACAGGCTAGATATAGGAGGCAGCCTCTCAGTAGAAGAAAATCTTGTCTCAGAACTCTGAGAAGAAAAGAGACTTGTGCATGGAGATAGTCTTCCAGTCTCTGCAGCCTTGCTTTCTGAAGAGTCATCTGAGGTCTCAAAATACCGAGAAGGCAAGAGACTCGTGGCCTGTGGAAACAGTCTGGCCATTACAGGTTTGCTGTCAGGAGAGGTACATCTTGTATCAGAATATTGAGAGGTAAAGAAACTTGTAGATGGAGACAAGCCTTCAGGAAATAGTCCAGATACTGAAGGCTTGTTTTGTATTGAAGCAAATTTTATTTCGGAACACAAGGAGGGGAGAATGCTTGAAGTTGGAGGCAGTCTTTCTGAAAAAAGTCCAGTCACTATGGGCTTCCTTTCTGGGGAAGCACATTCGGTGTCAGAATATTCGGTGGATGAAATGCTAATGGGTGGTGAGAGTCTCTCTGATAGCATTTCACCTACTACCGGCTTCCTCTCAGGGGAAGCACATTCAGTGTCAGAATATTCGGTAGATGAAATGCTAATGGGTGGTGAGAGTCTCCCTGAGAGCAAGCCAGTTACTACTGGCTTGCTCTCTGGAGAAACGCACCTAGTGTCCGAGCTCTCTGAAGAAAAGATGTTTATAGGTGGTGATAATGTCTCTGAGAACATCCCAGTTACAACTGGTTTGTTCTCGGGTGAAATGCAGCGAGTGTCCAAGCTTTCGGAGGAGAAGATGTTTGGGGGTGGGGAGAGGGTCTCTGAGAACATCCCAGTTACTACTGGTTTGTTCTCTGGGGACGTGCACCTGGTCCCTGAACCCTCAGAGGCCAAGATGCTTGGGCCTGAAAAGAGGGTTTCTGAGAACATCCCACTAACTGTGGGCTTGTTCTCTGGAGAAATACTTCTAGATTCTGAACCCTCGGAGGCCAAGATGCTTGTCCCTGAAAAAAGGGTTTCAGAAAACATGGTACCTTCTACGGGTTTACTTCCAGGAGACACACATCTAGCATCTAAACACGAAGTAGACAACACATCCGGGGGTAGAGACCCTGTCTCTGAGAACAATCCACTTACTGTGGGCTTGTTCTCAGGGGAAGTGCATCTAGACTCTGAACCCTCAGAGGCCAAGATGCTGGTAGCTGAAAACAGGGTCCCTGAAAATATTCCACTTACAACGGGTTTAGTTTCAGGGGAGATACATCTATCATCAGAACATACACTGGACAAAACAGTTTGGACTGGACGAACTCTTTCTGACAACAGTTCACTTATGACAGGCTTCCTTTCAGGAGATGCACCTCCCATATCAGAATATTCGGTAGATGAAATGCTGATGGGAGAAGACAGTCTCCTTGAGAACAGCCCACTTACTATAGGCTTCCTTTCAGGGGAAGCACCTCCAGGATCGGAATATTCTGTGGATGAGATGCTGATAGGCGGTGACAATCTCCCTGGGTACACTCTCCCTATGACAGGCTTCCTTTCCGGGGAAGCACCGCTGGCCTCCGAACTTTCTGAAGAAAAGCTACCAGTGTCTGGAGACAGCCTTCCTGAGTACTCTCCGGCTGCTGCAGGTCTGGTCTCTGAGAAAAACCTGCTGCTCTCAGAAAACTCCGTGTATAAGGCACTTGTGGACGGTGATAGTCTTTCTACGTACCTTCCAGCTACTAATGGCTTCCTTTCTGGGGAAGCATAGCTTGTCTCTGAACACTCAGAGGACAAGACAATTGGAGCTGGTGACATTCTTGCTGCTACACGTTCTGCTACTATGGGCTTCCTCTCTGGGGAAGTACCGCTAGTCTCTGAACATTCAGAGACTGAGGCACAAGTGTCCAGAGACAGTCTTTCTGAAAACGTGCCCGCTACTATGGGCTTTCTATCTGTGCAAAAATAGGCACCCTCCGAAAACTCGGAGGAGATACTTATAGCTGGAGATAGTACTTCTGGGAACAAGCCAGATACTATGGGCTTGCTCTCCTCGGGGGAAGCACAGCTTGCCTCCGAATATTCAGTTGATGAAATGCTTATAGGTGGAGATAGTCTCCCAGGGGCCACACCAGTTACTACTGGCTTCCTCTCTGGGGAAGTATATCCAGCATCAGAATATTCTGTGGATGAAATGCTTATGGGTGGTGAAAGTCTTTCCGGTATAATTCTAGCTACTACTGGTTTGATGTCTACGGAATCCGAACATTCACCACACGAGACATCTGGGGCTAGAGACCTAGTCTCTGAGACCATTCCAGTTACTACTGGCTTGGTCTCAGAGGAAAGGCATCTAGCCTCAGAACATTCAGTAGACAAGACTTTTGGGACAGGTGACACTGTCCCCGAGCACGTTCTACTAACAACAGGTTTGCTTTCTGCCGGTGCACACTCAGTCTCCAAACATTTTGAAGACAGGACAACTGGGGGTAGAGACACTTTCTCTGAGAGCAATTCACCTACTACTGGCTTGCTCTCAGAGGAAGTGCATCTAGCCTCAGAACATTCAGGAGTCAAAACATTTGGGGCTCTAGGCAAGGTCTCTGAGAGCATTTTGCCTACTATAGCCTTGCTCTCAGGGGAGGCACCTCTTGTCTCTGAATCCTCAGAGGCCAAGATGCTTGAGGCTGGAGACACTGTCTCTGAGAGCCTTCCACTTACTAAGGGTTTGCTCTCAGGGGAGACACTTCTAGTCTCCGATTCCTCTGAGCCCAAGATACTTGAGGTTGGAGATATTGACTCTGTGAGCTCGCCAGTTACTACAGGCTTGCTCTTATGGGAAGGACGTTTAGTCTTCAGACCCTCAGCAGATGAGGCACTTGGGTCAGGAGCCACTGCCTCTGATAACTTTCCTGTTGCCACAGATTGACTTTCTAAGGAAGTACATTTACTTTCACAAGACTCAGACGAAACACTAGGGTCAGAAGACACTGTCTGTGACATTTCGGTTACTAGAGGCTTCCTCTCAGGGGAAACACATCTAGTTTCCGAGCCGTCATCAGACGACACACTGGGGGCTGCAGACACACTCTCTGACACTTCAGATACTACAGCCTTTCTCTCGGGGGAATCATGCCTAGTTTCTGAACGCTGGGAAGACAAACCACTTGTGGTGGGGGTTACCTTTTCTGATAACATTTTGGTTGGCACAGCCTTGTCCTCTAGGGAAATAGTACTAGTTTCCGAAGGCTCAGAGGACAAGAGATTTGTATCAGGAGACCCATGGTCTGGCATTACACTCTTTGCCGTAGCCTTTCCCTCGGGGGGAGCCAATTTCGAATCAGAACACTTAGAATCCGAGCTACCTGTGTCAGGAGCCACGCTCTCTGACAACATTCCCTTTCCGGCAAGCTCACTTTTTGTAGAAACAGCCCTCTTATCAGTCTCCACACTTTCTCCTAATATTTCAGTTGCCATAGACTTGATGTCTATGAAAGTAAGCCTTTTGTCAGAACACTGAGACGACAAGCTCTCTGTGTCAGAATCCTCACTCTCTGAAAAGTCATCACTTAATTCATGCATGATCTCTGCGGAAACAGATTTTGTTTCCGAACACCGAGTAGACAAGCTACTTGTAGCACCATCCCCAGTATTTGATAACATTTCAGTTGCCGCAAGCTTGGTCTCTGTTAAAGCTAATCCTGTTTGAGAAAACTCAGGGCTCTCATCTTGGTCACCCAAACTGATGTGCACATATTTATTTTTGCTTTCTACCGGCCATCTGATAGAGTGAGCTTGTGAGGCTCCCCGCTCTATTCCAGCGCCTGCAATATCTTTCTTTTTCTCCTCTTTCTTACTCTCATCTATACCTTGCACAGTCTCAGGCTCCTTCTCCTCCAACCTAGGGACAACTTTCCTTTTGGGAGAGCTCAGGCCAGCCTGTGGTGAGAGGGGACGCTTCTGAGCTCTGGGGGGCTCCGGCTGGAGCGTCTGGTGGGAAGACATCTCCTCTATATGCATGCCTTCTACCAGCTGGAGGAGTTTCTCCATCGTTCGCGGTCTGTACTTACAGCCAAAGAAGACCAGGATAGAACAGCTGACGGAACGCCCGGGGCTGGTGTAGATTTACAGGTGCCGGCAGATGAATTCCAGTACGGGCTCCAGAATCTAGCATCCAGCCAGAGAAGAATCTAGCTGCTGATGAATTCAGTCGCGGAACCCAGCATCCAGCGGCAGATGAATTCCAGCAAGAGATCCAACATCCAGCGCAGCCACTGGTGGTTGGAAGGCGGCTCCGCCCAGCTCAGCAAAGACGCAGCTGCTCTAGAGGTGGGGGGAGTAGGGGCGCAACCAAATGGCCGACCGACCCCCACTGCAGACCTCTCTCTAGCCTTCAGATCCTAGCCACCTTAATGAAATGGGGATGGCGCGCAGCCAGCCCAGCCCCCTCTCTGGCGGACACCTGACACTGGTGCCGGTCTCAGAGCCTCAAAATCTTGCTCCTTGGGACCTCCGGTGAGAGCTCAGGCAATGCTTCTAAATCACTTTCATCATTCTAGTGCGTACAGTGTCCTTTGAAATGGCACCTTCCTGCCTTTTCCGGATAAGCTATAAGCACTTGGTGACGGAGAAGCAGAAGGGGAGCTGAAGAGGGGGGCGGTGCATGCATGCAACGATATTTTTGATTGAGTGTCAGAAGACCTGGGTTCAAATCCTCTCTGTCAGTTTACGAGGAATGGATAGGTCATTTCTCCTCTCTGGGTTTCAGCTTCCTCGGAGAAGGGTTTGGAACAGATGACCTAAAAAGTCTGTTTCAATTTTAAATCTATGTTCCTACTGGCAGAGTTTAGGGGAGTCAGATGCCCAGTTTTCAAAGTCTGCTAATTGATAAGTCACAATTCTTGAATGAAGGTAAACCATCTCACAACCGGGCCCCTTCCTATCTTCCACAGACTCCTTCAATTTTACTCCTTTCCACACATACTCAGCAGTTCAGGGACACTGGCCTTCTCGTGACTTCTTGCTCAGTTCACCTCACCTCCCAAATCCAAACTTTATTATTGTCTGTCCCCCATCTCTGGAATACCTTCCCTCCTCACCTTTGCCTCCTGGCTTCTTGCAAGACTCTTTTCCAATCCCACCTCCTCCCCCACAGCCGGTACCTTCCCTCTGAAATTCCATCCCAATTATCTTGCATATGCAGAGTTGTTTAGCCCATTACCTCTAGTCTCCTCCATTAGACTATGCATTCCTTGAGGGAAGCAGCTTTTTGCCTTTGTATCCCCAAAGCTAAGAACAGTGCCTGGAGAATAGTAGGTGCTTAATAAATGCTCACTGATTTAACACAAGTTGTCACCATTAACCTGAATTCATATGGTTGGAGTGTTAGAAGTGAATTAGGAAGGGGAAGAAATGAGACAGCGTGTGTGGCTAGAAGTTATGAAAATCTTTCATTTTACCTGATGCAGACATGCCATAGAGGGACCTGGGTGGCACTGTAGCCAGAGGATCAGACCTGGAGTCAGGAAGACCTTAGACATCTACTATGTGTGTGACCCTGGGCAAATCACTTAACCTCAGTTTCCTCAACTGTAAGATGGGTGCAATAATAGGACCTAATTCCCAGGGTTATTATGAAGAGCAAATGAGAGAATATTTGTAAAGTACTTGGCGCATACCATGGCGATTACTTAGTAAGTGACAGAAATAATTTTAGAGCACTTAGCACAGTGCCTGGCCCATAGTAAGGTACATATACATGTGAGCTATTATGATGACTACTGTTATTCCTTTAATTATATTCCATAACAGTCAAGCTCTACTGACATCCCACCTTCTGCAGGTAGGCTTTTCCAGTCCTCCTAATCCTCATGCTTTCTCTCTGAGATTGTGTGTGTGTGTGTGTGTGTGTATAGTGTTTGTAAATGGTTGTTTGCAGGTTTCTTCCACTATGTGCCCTTTTTTTGGTGTGGGGGCGCTTTCTTTGTATCCCCAGTGCTTGGCATGGTGGCTGACTCGTTGTAGGTGCTTGTGGAATTGACTTGAATAAAGATTATAGACAATATCCAGGAATTTGGGGCATGTGGTAGACTGGACATTAAAAAGGGAGAGGATCTTATGTTATTTATTGTTAAGCAAATAGGATTACTTTTCAGAAGCCGGAGTCATTCATTCATGGTCTAGGCTGATATTTTGTCCCACTTAAAGAACATTGAACAGTCCGATTTACTTACTGCTACTACTACAAAATGCTATAAGGTGCTAATCAGTTCACAAGACAGCATGGGGGTGATCCTACTCCCTCTCATCAAGGAACCCCTTTTTTTTCCATCCAGGGCTTACTCTGGCCCTCTTTTTGGTGAAGACCTTGTTCAAAGTATGCAGTCAATACTCTGTTAGATACTGAGGTACATGAATGTGCTCTTGGGTAAACACCAGTTACATTATGTCAATGACAATTTCAGCTCAGTTATCACGAAGTCTTGTTTTTCTTCTAAGAGGGAAAATTCCCAAGTTCCATCACTGCTGGGCTCAGGAATCCCAGACAGAAGAATTAAAATGGGGCTGGGGGTGCGGGTGGGGGTGGGGCAGGAAGAGGGGGTAGTATACAGGAAAGGACCCAATGAAGATTTCGAGCCCACTGGCTGGAATTTCAGAAAGCTGCCTCCTCAGATTTAGACTTTTGTGAAGGGATGGTGTCAGCAGCCAGTTTAGGTCTAGATGGCACCAAAGAGACAGGTGGAGCCCTACCAATCCCAGATCGGTGTGCCCGAAGGAACTGTGGAATTGAGGAAAGAGGTGGCTGGGTTGTTTGGAAAACAATTGAGCCCTTACCTCTACCCCCAAGATTTCACCCAAAAAATGCTATGTAGAGAAGCTGCACATACACAAACCCTGATTAGAGCCCCGCCCCCCAACTCAGGAAGGAAGAAGGGGCCACCAGTACTTTCCAGTTTCCAAAACCTTCCTCCCTTCCCTCTTCCCTTTCTTCCTCAGGAAGGGCCCACTGCTGTGGTGACTTAATGAATGTAGAGTTAGTGGAAGGGAGGGGAGATGGAAGGGAGGAGAGGAAGAAAATGAAAGAAGAGGGGAGGATAGGAGAATGGGAGAGAAAAGGTGGGAAGAGGGAATGGCAGGTTCCCAGGTGCTAGCTTTGTAAGTGTGAATGCACCTGTTGGTTTGCTCACTCTTGCCACAAGATAAAGAAGCTGACTAGCACAGAAACAAGGAAAACTCACAGTTGGAGAGGATTGTGGAGGTCATCTGGTTCAACCCATGTCTGAGTAAGAATCCTCTTTATAACGTATCAGACCCTGTGGCTACCCCCCCCCCCCCCCCCGCCCCCGCAGCTCTCATTGTTAGGCGTTCCCCCCCCCCCCCAGATCCAGCCTAAACCAGCCTCTTGGCCACTTCTACCCCATTCCTTGCTCTTAGTCCCACACTCTACAGTTTTGATCTTGTTCTAGGCACTAATATTTCTTTGAAAACAGCTTAAGAAGGAATTAACTTTTTTTTTTACAGGTCACAGTGTTGATTTATTTTTAGCTTTAGTCAATTAAATTTCTTAAGTCATTTTTTCATATTAACTGTTTTGTTAAGTCAGGTCTCCTCTGTTTTCCACTTGCCCAAATACATTTTAAAATGTACTTGTACAATTGGACATTGCACCCTATTATTATACTTTTCTGGTTATCTCATCTATTTATTCATCCTGATTCTAATTTATCCCTGCTTGCTTCATGTCATCCCCAAATTTAATAAGCATGCCATCTCTGTGTTTGGGCCCCCGTAGACTGGAAGCTTCTCCAGAGCAAAGATCAGTTTGTGTAGACTGGAAGCTTCTCCAGAGCAAAGATCAGTTTGTGTTAATTTTCTTATTCCCACTGCCAGGCCCTGGGTAGGTTGAATCAATGCTGGCTGAATGAATGAATACGAATGAATGAGTGAATGAATGTAAGTCATTGACAAAAATGCAGAATAAGAACTCCCCCAGAGTCTCCCCTCCAGGCTGACAATAACCCCCACAATCTGGGTAAGATCCTTGAAACAGTTCAGAATCCTCCTTTTGTCTGGCCCACATTTGTCTATATGTTCACACTGACATCCTTAGAGACTCCAGCAAATGCCTCAATAAAATATACACTGTGACTGTGGCTTTTCCTCAATCTGGTTAAGCTCGTCCAAAACAGGGATGAGGTGGTGGCTCTTGCCACTTTCACAAACACTGAAGTTCCTTTTATATGCCAAGCATTGTTGGAGGCACCAAAAGAGACACAAAGATGAATGATAAGAGCTACTGTCCTGAGACTCTGGTAGAGGAAATGGATGTGTCCCATACATAAATCAGTATAATACAAAAGGAAATGCTGAGAGTTATCTGAGAGCTGAACCAGACCTGCAGCTTCACATGCACCTGTGTTCACTTTAACATGGTTTATTCCATTCCAAATGACTAAAATATTAGGTTGCTTGTTCCGTTACTCATGATCACTTTTTTAATCGAATGGTTTTTTTTTTAATACTTCTGTTTTTATATCACTGTCACTTTCCAACAATCCCCACCTCCTATGTAGAATCCTGCCTTGCGAAAAAGATAAAGAGTGGAATACGGTATCCTTAACTATGGGTGTCAGGTACTATTGGGGTGAGAGCTATCAATGGAAAAGAAGAGAGATGTAAAAGGGACAAAAGGCATCAATAAAACTTTCAAAAATTAGTTAAGCAAAACAAAACCCACAGACTGGTTGCTTCCAACAAGCTATGCAGAATTTTATTGCTATAGTCCATAGCTTCTTTTTCAAGAGAAGGAAAATGTGTCTCAACATTAGTCTCCTAGAATCGAGATTGGTCATTCATTATATTAATTTGAATTCTTAGAGTTGCTTTCCTTTACATTGTAAATATTGTTCTCAATTGTTTTTTTTTTCACCCTATGTCAGTTCACGTATGTCCTTCCTTGTTTCTTTGGATCCCTCATTTTCATTTTTTTCTTATAGTGCGGTAATATTCTTTCCTTTTTTATTATGAACTTGACAAATATCAGACTTGATCATTTCTATATACAAGGAACAGATTGTAGATGACACCATAAATCTGTATACAGCTTGTTTCATTTGGAGTACATATCATGTTTAATGTGGCGATCCTAATTCTGTCTGCTTTCCTGTGTTGCCCTTCTGAACGACTTTCTTCTTTTTTTAAAAGCAGATTTTTACTGATATCTTTTGGTTTTATGTCACCTAAATTTCTTCCCCTCCCTTCCCCTCTCCCTTCTAGAGAGCCATGCCTTAGAACAAAGAATGCTTTTTTTTAAAGAGGAAGAGAAGAAAAAAACCCTAATCAATACACCTAAGAAATATGACATCATATCCAACGTCCCACACCTGTGGAATGTTTAACTCATGCTGTTTTTCTTTTCTTTTTTCCTGGTACTACTATCACTACCTTCTCACTCCTCCCTCTAACTCCCTGCCTAATAAATAAAAACCCCTTACCTATAACAAGCAGAACCAAGCAAAACAAATCCACCCATTGACCCTGTCTGGAAACACCCCTCGTCTGTACCATCTCTGCTATGAGCTGGAAAGTATGTTTCTCATCAGCCTTTCGAGGTCATGCCTGGTCCTTGCATTGATGAGAGTTCTGGTCTTTTCAGTCATTCTATAAATTGTCCTTCTGATTCTGTTTAACTGTTAAGTGGATGCTTCACTCTGTACTAGTTCATATGAGGCTTCCCAGCTTGGCTTGAATCAAACCATTTCTTGGTGTCATAATATTCCACTAAATTAATAAGCCATAATTTGTTCAATCATTCCCTAATTGATGGATACCCACTTTCTCTTTTTTTAAAACCATAAAAAAATGATAGGAACGTTTTGGCATATAAGGGACCTTTGCTTTTGTATTTAACTACTTTGGGATATGTGCCCAGTAGTGGCAATGCTAGAGCTAATGGTACAAACAACTTAGTGATTTTTTTTTCTAAATTCCAAATTGTTTTCCAGACAGTTAAATCAGTTCACCACAAACGAAACCCCCAGTGGTGAATTACCAGAACAATCACTTTTTGATGTTACTTAACTCTTTTTAGGACTGAACTCTTGAGGGTGGGGGAATAAAATGGGTGTGTGCTGAACATTTATGTGATATGTTGAAACAAAATCAATAAAAAAATTTAATAGTCCATTTCAAATTCTTGCCAGGGATCAATAAACCTCCACCTCACTGGTTTATGGTTTCCAGAATCCATTTAACAATTAGGATATTTGCCCATATCCAATCTATGAAAGCACAGGACCAGTGATTTAGGCTTGGAAGGGCCTTTAGAGGTTACTGAGTCTAACCCTGCCATCTCCGAGGTAAAGAAACCAAGGCCCAGAAAGGTAAAATGATTTGCCCAAAGTCACACTGACAACAAATGTCTAAGGCAACATTCGCACCCAGGTCTTCCTGATTCCAAGTCTGATGTTCTTTGCACTCTACAACTTTTATCAAATTGTCATTATCCTAAATTCAAGCATTGTCCAGCTTCAGAGAGAAATATCCCTTCTGCTCTCAGACATTTCACTTTAACACAAAACATTTTGAAGTGATATTTATCGGATTCTTGAGTAAGGACATTTCAAGATGAAAAAAGATAGTTACACAACTCAGGGTACAGTTAAAGTTTAATATTTTGCTTCATCAATTCAGAACAATAGTCATTTAATCTTGGAGAATCATAGATTGCACAGTTTTAAGAAAATGATTCTCCATGAATAAGTGATTATTATTCTGAACTGATGAAGCAAAACGTTAACTTTCTAGAACACCTACACATACTAGATCCTCCAAAAACTCTTGTTGGTTATTAATTGATAACTGATGGAGAATTTACACTAGAACAGCTCAAAGATGTGGTCATTCAGCCTTTGCTTAAAGCTTCCATGAGGAAGAGATGGCATCCAAAAGAAATATTTTCCCTTACATTGAGCTGAAATGTGCTTCTCTGCAATTTCCACCCCTTCACCCGATCTTTACTTGCCCCCTGAGACCAAGTAGAAGAAGCTGAATCTCTCTTTCACATGACAGAAGTTTGGGGAATCTTTGCTTGCTGTCTCTTCACAAAACAACTGTAGTTACCTGGAGCATTCTTTTTCTTTCTTTTTTTTTGAGGCAATTGGGGTTAAGTGACTTGCCCAGGGTCACACAGCTAGTACGGGTCGTGTTGAACTTAGGTCTTCCTGATTCCAGGGCTAGTGCCTTATCCACTGCGCCACCTAGCTGCCCCCACCTGGAGCATTCTTAACTTCTTCCCTTAGTCCCTCAATCTGACTCTTAGAATGATAAGTATCAAGGCAGTATCTAGAAAAAAGTAAGGGCAGCTAGGTGGTGCAGTGGATATGGCACTGGCTCTGCATTCAGGAGGACCAGAATTCAAATCCCACTTCCAACACTTATTAGCTGTGTGATCCTGGGCAAGTCACTTAACCCTGATTGTCTCAAACATCCTGTTTCAGACTAAGAATATTTCTGTTTCTTAAATAAAATAGAGAGTTTCAGGTTATCTGTAGTTTGACTTTATGTGTTTATTTCTATTAAAATAGGTTATCCAGACTAATTCAAATTGACCAACTAATTCAGTTCGCTATTGCTAGACTCCACTTTAACCATGTAGAAGGTGGAGAGAAGGGGGTAGTTACCCTATGAGACAATTTCACTAGTATCTGCCACATTTGCAACTTGTTGGGTGCCATGCACTGATGGAAAAACATTTCTTTTTTTGAATAGACACCTTTACCTAACCTAGTTAGAACTGTCCATGGGGGGGGGGGGAGGGCAGGGAATTGGAGTGATAAAAGAACAAAATGTACTTTAGGCTCAGAGTGATGACTCTTTTTTTTTTCTTTGGTTATACCCAAGTCCAAATGGTTTATAGCTCAACATATGTAGAAAGCATTTGCATTCGAGCAGTGGAGAGCCAGTTTTTCTTTCCAACTTCTAGTTTCCATCACTAATATCAATTTAGGAACTTTATGGAAATAGCAATCTAAGGAAATGTGCCTGTAGCACCACTGGAAAATAGAATGAGATCATCTGGACTATAGAGGAGAGGTGGTAAAACATGCCTTCCTTCTTCCTGTAGACACCTCACAAGTAGACAAAAAAAAATGGAAATTAAGTGGGTAATCACTAATCATTGGCCCCAAAAACCATTTTCATCAGAACGTGCATTGATGAGGCAAAAGGGTTATTTAGAATTGAAGTCACTTGAGCTTACTTATCTTCCTGAGTGTTGTTTGTGCTCAGGAGAACTAGCTCCTGAGGGGAGAAAGCAAGCTTCTTTTGTCTTCGTATTGCCAGCAACCGGACAATGCCTGGCCCATATGTGCTTAATGAATGCTTGTTGAATTAAAATTGTAGGTGAAGGCACCACTATCAACATGGTATAAAAGCCTGACTGTGCCAAGAAATTGTTTTGGAATATGTGTGAATGGAAAGAAAGCTCAGGAATCCCAGTATAATGAAAAAAAGGTGGGAAGGAAGGGGATCTATCAATCCCAGATCTCAAACTATACTACAGAGCAGTAATCACTCAATTTGGGACCGTTTGAAAAAGAGAGATCAGACGGAGTGTGTCATATACCGAGGCAAACAAACAACAGCGCGGTGTTTTGATAAAACCCAAGAGGCCAAGATAGGTGCTTATTATTGGACCACGGCTTCTAAGCAGTTTGGTAGAAATCAGGTATAGACCAACAAGTCACCATATACCAAGATAAACTCCAAAAAGAAGACGTGACCGATACAAAAGAAACCCCCAAAGCACTTGACGCTGTTGGTCACCCGCTTTTCTCTGCGTTTCTGCGACACTACTCACTCCTGCTTCTCTTTTTACACATCTAAATGTCCCTTCTCAGTCTCCTTTGCTGGCTCATCAGCTGCATCATGAACCCTAATTGTGAATGTTCCCCTAAATTCCATCCTACCATCTCTTGTTTTCTTATTCTGTAGTCTCACCGAATAACCTCCCGGCTTCGGTGGGTTTAACTTTCATCTCTACGCCGATGACTCCCAGATCTACAGACATTTCCAGATATCCAGTCCTGCCTTACTAAATGTCTAGTTATTCAAACTGTATGTCCTGTAGACAACATAAACATAGCATTTCTAAAACTAAACTCATCTTTTCACTCTAAAGTGTTCCTCTTTTTGTCAAGGGCACCAACCATCCTGCCAGTGTCTTCAGATTCCTCATTTTTTAATTATCCTGGGTCCTCACTTTCCCCAATCAGTTGTCAAATGTTGCCTTTCTACTTTCAAAACACATCTCTCCTGGGCATTTTCAACCTCTCTCAGCCTGTTTCCTCATCAGGAATAATAAATAGAGGAATAATAAATAGAGGAATAATAAATAGCACCTTCTTCCCAGGGTCGTTGTGAATTTAAAATTGAATATTTGTAAAGTGCTTGTTAACGTGCTGCATAAATGCTATTATTGTTACCATTTCTTAGGCATTTGTTACCTTTTTATAGCAACAAAGGTCCCAACAGATTCCCCCGGCCTCAGGTCTTTCCGTCTTTCCTCAGTCCCTTCTACGCTCCAGGCAAAGTAATTTTCCTTAAGCACGGTCAGACGGACCCCCCCCCCCCATTCAATTACACACCAGCGGCTTCCTACTGCCTCGAGGCTCAAACACCTGTATAGCTTTTAAAGCCCTAGAGCACCTGGCCTCATTGGAAATTCCTTTCTTTCCCACCCTCAGAAATGCAGTCTTAATCACTCCCTGTATTCTGGTGCCTAGGCCACACCTAGAAAGCCCCCCCCTTCGGGGTCCCTGCGGCTCCCGAATGCTCTTCCCTGACCCTCCCACCGCGGCCCCACCCTGCATCCAAGTAGGCCGAATGTAATTATCAGTAAAGTCAATTTCCAGGCGTCTCGAACAGCCCCAGGCCACAGATGCAATAGGGTTATCCCTACTTGATAACTGGGGAAACTGAGGCAGGCGGCAGTTAAGTGACTCGCCGAGGGTCACGCGGTTAATAAACGCCAAACGCTCGTTTGAACTCGGGTCATCTGGATTCCAGGCCCCGGGCTCTGCCCCCTTGGATGGGAAGGTGCTGGCGGGGGCGGGGATGTCGCATGCCCTGTCCGGGGAACTCCGGGATGGGGACGGTTTCCCGGGCTCTCTTTGGACCCTCAGGACCGACGTAGGGTGGCCCCCGGCCACTGTGGTCGCCCCCGTAAACAGGCGAGCCATGAGGGGGAGAGGAGAGTGCGCAGTCCGCATTGCGGCTGGGGGGAGGGGCGGGAAGGTCAAGGCTGCGGCTGCCCCGGCCCCCCCCCCCCCCGCCCCAGCTGCCAGGAGGGGGAGGGGTTGGGGCCTGCATGGAGCCCCAGAGCGGGGCCGGAGACCCTCCGCCCCTAGCAGGAGGGGGAGGGGAGGGCTTTCGGAGGCCACTCCTCCTCGAAAAGCGCGGGCAGAGACTGGGGGGCTGGGGGGGGGGCTAACTCCAGGACGCATGCGCGGGAGGGGCGGAGGGACAGCTCACAGGGATCACTATTGTGCCTAGGCTCCTCCGGCACTTCCCCCCCCCCCGGTCACGTGAGAAGGGCGCCCGCCGGGGCCGGGAGGGGCGCGGAGGCGGAGGGGACACAGGGGAGCAGGGCCGGAAGGAGGGGCGGGAGGAACGGTAGACGGACGGACGTGGGGGCGGAGCGTGGCCCGGCACCGCCCCTCCGCTCCCGCCCTCCCGGCGCGGCTCCTTTGCGCGCTGCTCCTCTCGCCGCCCGCCCGGACCGCGGACCCTCCTCGGCGGCGCCGGCCTGCGGCCCGGGTGAGTGGGGGCCGGCGGGGCGGCGTGTTGCGGCCAAAGCGCTTCCGCCGGCGCGGGCCGAGGCCGGGGCGGGGGCGGCGGCGGCAGACAGGGACTCGGAGCCGAGCTGGGCCCGGGCCTGGGGGCGGCTCTGCCCGGCGCGGCCCTGCCCGGGGGCGTGGCGCCGCCGTGCGCGTGCGCCGGCCTGGGTCCAGCACTGCGCGTGCGCCCTAGCCCGGCCCGCGCTGTTCCCGGGAAGTGGGCGTCGGAGGAGGCGGGGCTCTGCCGCCCACACGTGCACCTCCTCGAACCCCTGGACTGGGACCCCAGGACATCCGCCACCCCACGTCTCCGGGTGCCTGCCCCGTCAGTCTTCTCACTCTCAGGCCAGGCCACAAGCATCGATGCTGTGTGCCGGGCCTCGCCAGCCTGGAGTGTCATCTCCTCCCATTAGACTGGAAGCCGCCTGAGGGCTTGTTTGATGCTTGAGTTTTTCCTTCCCAGCTTTCTCTTGGGGGGTGTTTGCAATAGAAAACCTACTCGCAGTCCCCCAAGTGCTTCAAAGTTTGCGGTGTTCGCCAAACAACCCAATGAGGTCGGCTCCATCCCCGTGACATCGCGGGGAAACTGAGGCACATGGCTGCGGAGTGCTTAGTCTAAGGCCGTACAAGTGGCAGAGATTGGGTTTGAATCTGGGACGTTTTTGAGCCTAGTGTTCGCCCCATTAAAACTCCCGTAGGTTTATCTCTGGGGTGGAAGTGCGGTCCTCTTAATGCTCCGCAGTTGGCCGAACCTCACTCCGTGCGGATTCGAACCCATCTCTTGCCCCCATCCCAGGTTCTTTCTCTTAGAAACACATTGCAATGGGAATGCTATTGCAAGTCATTCTGCTTGGTGCCTCAAAGTGGGCGCAGTACTTTCTTCCCAACACGGTGAGGTAGTAGTAACAGCTGACATTGGTGGAACACTTCCAAGCATCCCCCCTTTACAGCTGAGGAAACGGAGGCACAGAGAGGTTAAAGAAGTGGCCATTCTCAGGGGTCACACAGCTAGTGAGTGATTTAGCTCAGGTAGCATTTGAACTCAGTCTTTTAAAAAAAATACTTTATTTTTAATACTCTTTTTAATGTGAGTTCCTAATGATCACCTCCCCTCCAGCCCCTCCCCCGCCCATTGAAAAGGCAAGCAATAGGATCTCAGGTACACATATAAAATTGTGCCAAAACCCTTGCATATTAACTATGTTGCAAAAACACAATAAAAAGAAAGTAGAAAGTCAGCGTCAGTTTGCGTCCGAAGTCTCCAGTTTTCTTGTAAGCTTTTTTCATCATGAGTCCTTTGGGATTAACTTTGATCATTGTAGTGCTCAGAGTAGCTAAATCGGATTTGGGTCTCTTTGAGGCAGTAAAGGCATTCTTTCTATTTTCTTTTCCATGTCAATACCTGTACCTAAACATTAATAGTGTAAGTTTCCAGTATTTCCAAAAAGTGAGTGGTCTCCAGCTCATGATAGGCTACTGAACTAATGGTAAGAAAGCAGTGAGGGCCTAACAATGTTTTGGACAGTTGGATTCAGTCAGTTTTGTTTCACCTCAGGGTGGGGATTTTTCTTACAGTATTTGGGAATTTTGTTTTTTTAAAATATCTTTCTTATCAATGTAAAGCCTTCTTTTTCCTTCACTTTGATCTGTAGCTAGGTGAGTATTTAGTGAAGTGTGTTAGGTTTGAGCCTTGTAATGCTGGGTTTTTTGGTATTGAATAGAATTTTATTTTCCAAAATGTATGTAAAAACAAATTTTAACATCATTTTTTTGTTGTTGTTTCATTGTTTTTTGTGTGTGAGGCAATTGGGGTTAAGTGACTTGCCTAGGGTCACACAGCTAGTAATTGTTAAGTGTCTGAGGCTGGATTTGAACTCAGGTCCTCCTGAATCCAGGGCCGGTGCTCTATCCACTGAGCCACCCAGCTGCCCCAACATCAGTTTTTTAAAACTTTGTGTTCCAACTTCTCTTCCTCCTCCATTCCCAACCCCCACCCACTAGAACTCAAGCAATTCAAAATAAGTTATACATGAATAGTCATGGAAAATGATAGTGTCCTGTAAAGGCCTACATGAACTGTAATGCTGTTTAAAGGAGGACACTCCTGATCCTCCTGCTCTACCACTGCACTGTCTGGGGTTCTCTTCAGCACAGTGGCAGAGATTGAAGTTCCCTAGTTTACAAAGTTCCCGTGGAATGTTTGCTGACTCTCATCATTGCTACAGGCTACATACAGGGAGATATCCATCCTCTCATTCCATCCATTTCCCTCTTCTCCCTTCCTTTGGAGAACAGCAGGAACAAGAAGCTGCTAGTGGTCACTAAAATCCAAATGGATAAGCCAATAGATAGAAACGTGGTGAGTGGCAAATACCTAGAAGCTTCACACAAAGGTTTCAACTAAAGTCAAAAGGTGCTTTGTCAGTCAGTCAGCAGACATTTATTAAGTGCCAACTATGTGCTCTGTCAGGTCCTAGGCTTTCAGTCAGGAAGACCTGAGTTCAAATCTAACTTCACACACTTCCTATCTCTGTGACCCTGGGCAAGTCACTCAACCTTGTTTGCCTTAGTTCCTCATCTGTAAAAGGAGCTGGAGAAGGAAATGGTAAACCACTCCAGTGTCTTTGCCAAGAAAACCCCAAATGGGGTCGAGGAGAGTTGGGCACAACTGACAATGGCTAAACGATGTGTACTAGGCCCTGTAGTAAGCACTGAGGAGACAACCCAGAAGGAAGGTGAAGTTCCTGCTAATTCTACAGAGAATGGGTGTCCGTCTTCTGCAGTGAGATGGCTGCTTCCCATGATTACCCTCACTTTCCAAAGACATTCCTATAGAGAGGCTTTTATTCTTTCAAAATTCTAAATCAGTCTTAAAAGTATTTACTAGGATGATTTTCTTCCTCTCACTGAAACATTTGTGAGTGGCAGATAATTATTAAAGTCAGTCTTGAAGTAGATGCCATTTTGACAGTTTTAATTTCTGGACAGGGCTTTGGCATCTGTGCAGACTGCGGTGGATTGGTGCTTGGGGACGGCAGGTCCAAGTGACCAGTGACTTCCAGGGCTAAGTGTGTCAAGATTGGCCTGCGGCTCTTTGCCAGGAGTTAAAAGTATCCCAGCATTTCCTAGATGCTTTTCCTGTGTGTAGGAGGGTTAATTGGAGCAGCTGTAATCCTTTAGTGGCTGATGGGATGTGATGTGGCTGCAGTTCAGAGTCATGGAAGTAATGGAGATGATAGACTTGAGAAGGGTCCCGACCTTGACATTAATCACTGGGATCCCTGGCTAAAGCATTTACATTTCGTTACCTGCACTGTAAGAGTTTGTCTCTTTCATAAAACAAGGCAGATGCTTCTATGAGTCTTTTTCTCACGGTTAGATAGACAGAAATAGACCAAAGAACCGGGAAAGTCCAACATTTCTCCTGCTTCAAGGATGACAAACTCAGCAAGATGAAGTATTGAATCTGGCCTTGTGTTTGAAGAAATTTCCACATTGAAATGATGGGTCACATTTTATTCACATTGCCTAATAATTCATGTTCTCACTGGAAAGACAGGTAGATGTGAAAGGTACTTCTGACACTAGTATGGTTTTGTACAGAATACCCCAAACCATA
The DNA here is from genome assembly GCF_019393635.1 of Dromiciops gliroides. Taxonomy (NCBI): domain Eukaryota; kingdom Metazoa; phylum Chordata; class Mammalia; order Microbiotheria; family Microbiotheriidae; genus Dromiciops; species Dromiciops gliroides. The sequence goes on from NC_057861.1 coordinate 745,629,335, forward strand.
GAGTATATACTTAAAATGGATCTTGTCAATGCGAGTGTTTCTTCCCATGGGTGCCTGCTCATTCTGTCTCTACCCAGTCTATGTATTCCCATGTTTTCTACAGGAGAGCCATCTGAGAGGTTGAGTGGCCTTTCTCCAAGTCTCCTGATGTTGAAGACACCAGTGTAGCATGTCGGATATCCAACAAAAACTTGCCCAATTACTGATGATCTCTGTATTCTTGCCCTCTCAGGAATACTTGCAGGAATGCCAGTTGTAGAGGTGTATCAGTGACATGATCTTGAAACTGGCAAACAGGAGAGGCATTTTTGTTTGGGCCCCATGCCTCCCAAGCCTAAGAAATGTTGCGATGGGGCAGCTAGGTGGCACAGTGGATAGAGCACCAGCCCTGGAGTCAGGAGGACCTGAGTTCAAATCTAGCCTCAGGCACTTGACACTTACTAGCTGTGTGACCCTGGGCAAGTCACTTAACCCCAATTGCCTCACCAAAAAAAAAAGAGAGAAAGAAAGAAAGAAATGTTGTGATGTTGACCTTTTAGGAGGACAAGAAAGTAGGAGGAGAGGAGAGTGTCTGTCCTGTTCAGTCCAGAGACCATGTGCTCATTGATTGATACAAGAAACTTCCTCATGAGTGATGAGTCCCCATCTTACTGCCTGTCCTTTTCATTTTCCTTTGTGACTTTTATCCTCTTCATATTTAGTAGGATTGGAATTAACCCATATCCTTTAACCTTGCTTGCTTCAGAAATATGGAGAAATACTATTTCTTTTATTTCCCCACAATACCTTGAAGAAAACGATTTGTTGAATTAAAAGATAGGATTTGAATTTGAATATCAAGGTACCTTTTTATACAGAACTGTGCTTTAGTGAAAATGATGTAAGAAACGTTTACTTTTCATCATTTAGCACATAAGTAAGTTACTGTGGTGTACCTCTCCCCAAGATATCTGGATCAGGAGGGAGACACTTTTACCCTCAAAGACACCCAAAGATAGCATAAGTCCAACTTGTGCCTCAGAGCAGAGATGTTTGCAGTATTGGGGGTGAAAACTGAGTTCTCAGCCCTGGAGTTGTTTTATCCTCCCATAATGAGAGATTTAAGGCTTTACTTGTTAGACCATTTTTCTGTTTGGTGGGGAGCAATATTGTCCCCAGACAGCTGGGAGGGGTGGTTCTGTAACTCTGCCTTGGACTTATCTCCTTACCCCCATGCAAAGCCACTAACATTAGGTTAAGGGTAAGTGGGTAAAAGAGATGATCAGGGAAACTACGTTTTGCTAAAAGGTAACATAGACAGTGAATGAACATTTTCTTCCAGCAAGGTTCTCTGATAAAGTCCTCACTTCTCAAATATATAGGGAACTGACTCAAATTTACAAGAATAAAAGCCATTTTTCAATTGATAAATGATCAAAGTATATGAATAGGCAGTTTTCAGAAGAAGAAATCAAAGCTATTAACAGTTATATAAAAATGCTCAAACTCACTAATAATTAGTGCAAATTAAAACAACTCTGAGGTACCACTTCACACCTTTTAGGTTGGCTAACCTGACAAATGCTGAAAGAGATTTGGAAAAATAGGGACAGTTGGTCGAGTTGTGAACTGGTCTAGTGATCCTAGAGAACAATTTTAGAACTCCATCCAAAGACCTATAAAACTGTATGTTCCCTTTGACCCATCAATAGTGCAACTAGGTCTGTACCCCAAAGAGGTCAAAGGAAAAGGACCTATTTGTACAAAAAATTTTAAAACAGCTTTTTGTGGTGGCAAAGAATTGGAAATCAAAGGGATGCCTATCAGTTGGGGAATGACTGACTGAGTTGTATGGCATGTGATTGTGATGGTGTACTATTGTACTGTAAGAAATGACATGGGGAGCATTTTCCAAAAAACATGGGAATACCTATATGAATTGAGGCAATGTGAAGTGAGCATTGCACACAGTAACAGCAGTATTGGAAGGCTCATCAGTGGTGAGAAACTTCACTACTCTGATCAGTAGAGTGATCCAGGATAATTCCAAAGGACTCATGTTGAAAAGTGCTGTCGGCTTCCAGAGAGGGAACTGCTGAACTCTTGAGTGCAAAGTGAAACATACATTTTCACTTTGTTTATTTTTCTTGCCTTTGTGTGTGTGCATGTGCGATATGGCTAAGATGGAAATGTTTTGCATAATTTCACATGTTTAATTGATAATCATATTGCTTGCCTTCTCAGTGGAGGAAGAGAGCAGGAGGGAAGAAAAACATTTGGAACTCAAAATTTAAAAAAAGGTGAAAAGTAAATAATAAAATTTTAAATTCAGAAATCTGTTTTTGGGTTGGGTAACATCTTTATGTTGACTGCATTGTCAGCAGATCCCTGCCCATTTATATAGCCAGCATTTTACAGTTTACCAATGTAGTTTCCTTAGTAGCCCAGTGAAGCAGCTAGAAGAATTGTCCAGTCTTACAGATAAGGAAACTGAGGCTCAAAGTGATCCCCCCACAGTGTCAGAAAGGTTCTCTGACTCAAAATCCAGCACTCTTTTTTGGTTACCCTGCTGCCTCTCATAATGGCCCCTGGCTTGTCTCCCCTGACCTAGTGATCAAGTTGTGTTCTCATGAGGGTGCCATGTGCTGGTCAGCCTGGAAAGAACTCTCTAAGCTAACATTTCATCCTTCTCTCTCCAACGTGAGACGCCCGCCCTATACCAGCCTTTATCCCTTCTCTTTCACTGCTTACAAAACTTTGTTAACTACCTCAGCAATGACTTATGCATAAGTACATATATTTAATTAAACAGACGCTTATTAAGTGTTGGCAGCATTGGGAAATGAGTTCTGGATCTGGAATTAGAATGCCAGGAGTGAAATCCTGGCTTGGTGCCTTACTACCACCAGTTTGACTTTGGACATGCTATTTAATCTTTCTGAGCCTCACTTTCCTTATTTGTCAGATGATGGGGTTGGACTAGATGACCCAAAGTCCTTCCTGTTCTAGACCTATTCTGATGCAGTATGTAGTGCATTGTATCGGATGTTGACACACTTGCTTTTAAGTGCTTTCCTTTCCTTTATTTCCAACTGTTTTGAAAAAATGAACTTTTTTCAGTCTTCCTTCTCTCTCTCTTTTTTTTTTTTTAAATGAGGCAATTGGGGTTAAGTGACTTGCCCAGGTCACACAGCTAGTAAGTGTTATGTGTCTGAGTTCAGATTTGAACTCAGGTCCTCCTGACTCCAGAGCCAGTACTCTATCCACTGTGCCACCTAGCTGCCCCTTCTTCCTTGTCTCTTCATTCCATTTGTGATCCAAAGTCATGCCAGTGATGCGTTTGCATCAGATGAATTGCTGGTAAATCAGTGTTACCTCTAAAAATCCCATGAGGGGCACCCAAAAGTTTACCATTTCCCACAACATTCTCAAGGTAAATGTCCTTTTTCACTATTCCAAATAAACTTTTATTCAGTTGTTTTTTCTTTCTCTTACTTGGTTGAAACAATTTTGCATTTTTTCATTACAGATAAAACCATTTTTGTCTGCATTATGGTTCTTGTGACCAAACAACTCTTTATGTAGTTGTTTAAATGGGAAAATGGCTTCAGTTATATGACTAGATGGAGGTGTGGGGGTAACAGAATGGGAACTGTGTGCAGGAACTTGGAAGACTGCTTGTCTCTCCTGGAAGGGGAGGTGTTTCTTAGGTACAGGCTGTCATGGCTTGGTGTCATTGGTGGACACTTGCAGCCTGTTGCATCTTTTGTCATCCACAGAGTACTTGGGGAAAGTGGGAGGCCCTAGAACTGTCGTGCATGAGCACATTCATGAGTTCTGGGCTTCCGTGTTTGTCTTGACTGGCCCTAATGGATCATCCCCAGGAGAAGGAGTTCATGGATGCACTTTCAGGACCTGTGGTGCCCCTATGCTAAGAGGGGGACACATCCTGCATGGATCTCTTCCTGGGCTCATGACCCTCACCTTCCATAGCATATGTCTGGAATGCTTGTTCAGTGGTGGGCGCCCTTATTAGTGAGACACTAAGTTCTTGAACCCTGATTTTTTAATGAAAGGCACTGCCAAGTGATGTTTCACTTTACCAGGGCTTTTCAGCACCCACTAACTGACAAGGGGGAAAGTAGCCTCAGAAAGCAGGATTGGTGAGGAAATCCCTCTGCATTTCTTTGACTTTTCTGTGACTATGCTCTGTCACCCCAACACAAGAGAAGCTTCTTAAGGGGCAGGGACTGTCTCATGTTGTATTGGCATACAACAAATACAAGGCCCTGGATCGGCCCTTGTGGGTGGTGTCACAGGGTCATAGATCATGAGCTTGAAGGGACTTGGGAGGCCATGTGTCCCACCCTTTTATTGTACAGAGGAGAAAGGGAGGAGCTGGGAAGGGAATGGCTTCAGTTGTCCAAGGTCAGTGGTAGAACTGAATGGTACTGGGTCACACGGACCTATAAGGGATCCTGGATTGACAGACACTGTTCAAGGATGTTTTCTCTCAGTGATGATTGATCTCACGCACGCGCGAGCATGCACACACATAGTAGTGTCTCCTCTCTCCTTAGGTTATCTTGTATTAACTTACTGGTAGAATTTTTTTTTGTTTGTTTGGGTGTCTATATGGACAGCTAGGGCACAATGCCTCACACATATTTAGTACTTAATTATTGTCTGTTGAATTGAAGGTTGATTATGATTTCATATTGAAACTCATTCACAGAAGGAGAGAGGGAAGGAAGGATTTTTTTATTCAGCATCTTCTGTGGGCCAGGCCATTTTGATCCTTACCATGTGAGGTACATAATGTTACCCCCGTTTTACAGATGAGGAAATTGAGACAGATGGAGGTGAAGTGACTTGCCCAGGGTCACTAAGCTAAGAAGTTTCTGAGGCAAGATTTGAACTTAGGTCTTCCTGACTCTAGGCCCATCCCTCTATCCATTGTGGCACTGGCTGCCTCTAGCTCTAGCCCTGGGGTTTTGTTTATCACCACAAAGAATTATCAGAGGTGAGGGGTTTTTTGTTTGTTTTGAAGTGGTCCTCTTCCCTTGTCATTTTATCCTGTCACACATTTGTTCTCCTTCAGAAGAACCAAATCAAAAATGAATTGATTCAGCAGAGTGCTTGGGAAGGGTCAGCACTACAGAAACTGTTGTATCAGCCAGACTGAACCGGAAGCTCCCTCTTGCCCACCTGTGACACACTGTGTACCACTTCTTCTTGGAGCCCAGTCCTCACCTCATCTCTGCCTGTGCAAAACCTCTTCCTTTGAGGCTCCGCTCCCCCTCATCCATATGAAATCTGCTTCCTTCAAGCCTTTCCTGGTCGTCCCCCCCCCCAACCTTTAAAGACTCTTCTTCCCTTAAGCTTTTCCTGCGCTTTCTTCTCTTCCACCTGCATTTGGTGCCTTCATATTCTTGGTCCGTGTTGTACTTCAGGGTGTCCACACCTCCCCCTCAAGGAGACCGGAAGTTCTTAGAAGGCCAACTCTTCCTGTTCACCTGGTCTGCAGGGTCCTCTCGGGTGCCTTTCACCTTGGTAGCTTCTGGTAAACCTTTGCTGAAGCAAACTTGTGTGATTGTTGTATTGCATGTAGCATTCCATAAAATTTGGCATTTCCTTATGTCCTGCTTCAGGGGTTCTTAGAAATTTGAGGTCTGCAAACTCTGAATAAAATGTTGATGCCAGTATTTCAACATAGATGATTTCCGTATGTGTTTAAAACCTGATTCTGGGGCAGCTAGGTGGCGCAGTGGATAGAGCACCAGGCCTGGATTCAGGAGGACCTGAGTTCAAATCCACTTTACTAGCTGTGTGACTCTGGGCAAGTCACTTAACCCCAATTGCCTCACTAAAAAAAAAAAAAATAATAATAATAATAATAAAACCTGATTCTGAGGGGACTTCACCAGACTGCCCAAGGGGCCCAGACACTTTATCTCACCTGGGTTTCAGTTTGAATGATTGGGCCCCCTTTCTGTGGAGGTAAAAAGTGATTCTCGGGGAAATTCTGTGTGATAAGTGAAATAGCAAAGATCAGCTTGGAAGAAGTGACTTTCCCAGTTATTGTCAAGCAGAGGCATCAGGAATTGGGGTGCATGCTTATGTTCCAAAGCTCCACCCTTCAGAACTACCACGTGAAACCTTGAGACAGAAGAAGAAAACTTCAGAGGCAATTGAGCAAAGGGTGAGGCAGCTACTGTGGACATGTGAGGGCAAGTGTATTTTGGTCATGCTCAGTCCTCCCTCCTTATCCATCCTTATCCCCGAGATTAATCAATACCTGTTATTACCTAAGAATTTAAGATTTGGGCTACTCTCTGAGGCTTTGATCTAAAGGGGAAAATGATTAAACTTTGAGAAGGGTAAGACCTGGACATGAGAACCTCGAAATCTTGCCACTCCTGCTTTTAATTGGAGGAGAATGCAGAAGCCCACCCAGAAGGAACCTCACGGTTTAACTGGCAGGGCTAGGCCCCTGACTCTTGGGCTAGTCATCTGAACAGTGAAGGAACTCACTGGTTCAAGTTACTTTCTCACCTGCCTTCTGGCTCTGACCTCAGAGATTCACTCTAGGTGGGGTCTTCGATTTAGAGCTGAAAAAGCCTTTCCACTCCCCCTAAATTAATGTGTATCACCACTGAGGGCATTCTGTCTGTCCTTAGGAACGTCAGATTTCTGCTTTGTACCTCTGCAGTGTTATCTGAAGGGGAAAAGATAATAGATGGGGAGCTGAGAGGGCCAGGGAAAGGAAGGGACTCATCCATGACCTTGCAGGGAACAGGACTTGTCCTCATAAACCCCCAAACCATAGTGCTTTCCCTTGGACCACACAGTCATTCACACTGGCTCCTTAAAGTGGTTTACAGTTTTACAGTCATAGACTCTGAGAATTGTAAGGAGCCTTGCTGGCTATAGTGACTCACTTAGGTCCTTTAACCATTAACTATTATTTTTGTGTGTGTGTGAGGCAATTGGGGTTAAGTGACTTGCCCAGGGTCACACAGCTAGTAAGTGTTAAGTGTCTGAGGCCGGATTTGAACTCAGGTCCTCCTGACTCCAGGGCCGGTGTTCTATCTACTGCGCCACCTAGCTGCCCCAACCATTAACTATTAACTTGGGGGTTCTGAATTTTTCTTTTTAAAAATATTTTGATAACTTTATTTCAGTATAATTGGTTATCCCCAGACTGTCAGAAAGGTCTATGACACAAGAAGGTTAAGAACCCACATTCTAAAGGAATTCTCACCATAACATGCAACAAATGGTCATTTGGCATCTGATTGAGAGTGGTGGATATTATTCATCTCCAGTGAGGGGGAACCCACTCCTTTTGGAGGCAATGAAAAGAGATTGTTTTGCAAGTTGGTTCTGAAGTCAGCATGCACTTCCTGAGAAAGAAGTGGCATGGATGTCAAGCCAGCTCACAAAAATCTCTTGAAGGCCTAAAAATCAATGTTCTCATATTTTAACAGGTCCATGATCTTCTTGAAGTACTAACAACCCATCCCACACTACCTCATCTTCTGGGATGATACCCGTCAGAAGTTGTTCTATCATGTCTGACTCTTCCTGATCCCAGTTGGGGTTTTCTTGGCAAAGAGTGGTTTGCCATTTCCTTCTCCAGTTCATATTATAGATGAGGAACTGAGGCAAACAGCATAAGTTGACTTGTCCAGTGTCACACAGCTATAGTAAGTGTCAAAGGCCAGATTTGAGGAGTCTTCCTGACTCCAGGCTTGGCATTCCATCTGCTGCACCACCTACCTGCCTAATACCTGTCCATGGGCCCCTAGGCCAGTGGGCTGGTGTCCTTCCTTTGGCTGTCTGAATGTTATCCACCATTCTCTCTCTGTGATCAGCCTCTCTCCCGTCTTGGTCATACAGGTGCTTAGGGATTTATTATATTCTTTCTCATAACAAACTCAGGTCCACCCATTTTTTCCTTGGGTAGCAAAGGCCATCATCACCATGACCACCACCATCACCATCATCACCATGACCACCACCACCATCATCACCTAGTATCATAGTGCCTAGCCACTATAGAGAACAAATGTGCTATGGGAAAATGCATTTGGGATTGTATCTAGATACCAGGAAATGCTTGTTTCTCCTTCCCCAGAATTGAAGAGAGGAAGGAAGGAGGGAGTTTTCTGAGTCATTGATGCCTTTGATTCCTGTGGCTTAGGGTGAGTGCAGTTAAAGAGCTGTGAGGACAAGAGTTTTCTGCCCAAGGCAGCCTTGATAACTGGTAGCCTTAACCTTATTAGGAAAATCTGAGGAATGGGCCCTCATGCTTCCTTCTTGATTAACAGCGTTTTTGCTTCCAATCAGGATTCCATTCCTTTCTGTTTGGTACATGGTGCTCTTGATTTTTTCTAAGGAATTTATTTCAGTCTAACTCCATTCTGATCCAGATTTATTCCATATTATTTCTCTTTTTGAATTGAATGAATATGGGAAGAAGAGAAAAGATACGAGTTCTGTTTTGGACATGTTCCCTATGGGTATTGTGTTGCCTATGGGACATTGTAGGAGAGGTGCCCAGTAGGCAGTTGGTATTATGAGGTTGGTGGGCAGAAGAGACATTAGGAATGAATAGACAAGGTATCCCCAAAGTCTTAGTGCTGTCTTAAGGTTTAGCCAACTTTCATAGCTTAAAACTGCTTTAAGACTTGGAGGTCCCCCTGTATAGACTTAGGAATCAGGCATAGAGAGAATTGTGCCCATAGCAAGAGATGATGAGATCACTCGCCAGGAAAGGACGGAAACAGAGGGGAGAGAAGAGGGCCAAGAACAGGAGCTTGGAAGTCTCCAGTGGTCAGGGGTCATGTTGTGGATAATGATTGGGCAAAAGAGACTACAAAGGGTCAGACGGCAGGAGGAGAACAGAAAAGCAGCTAGCTGTGTCATGGGGTCAGAGGCAGTGGCATGTCAAGGGTGAAGACCCCCTTTCCCTGTCCATCCCTCAAGCCCCAGCTCCACATAGGAACGTGATGCACCTCATTGGCTCATTATGTTGTTCACTGAACTCGGCATTTCCTCTCCTTCCTCTCTGCCTTTCTGTGGATGGTGCTGTGCATTCTTCCCTCGCCTTTGCCTCTTGGTGTCTTTTGCTACCTTCAAGACTTAATCTCAGGTGAGCAGAAGCAGAACATTGTACACAGTATCAACAACATTGGGTGTTGATCAGCTGTGATCTTGACTTGACTTTTCTCAGCAATACAGTGGTCCAAGGTAGTTCCAAAGGACTTATGCTGGAAAATGCTCTCCAAATTCAGAAAAAAAGAACTATGGAATCTAGATGTAGATCGAACCATACTGTTTCTGTTTTTTTTTGTTTTTCATTTTTGAGGTTTTTCCTTTTTGCTCTGATTCTTCTTTCACAGCATGACTAATGCAGAAATATGTTTAATGTGATTGTACCTATATAACCTATATCAGATTGCTTACTGTCTTGGGGAAGGGGGGAGGGAGAAAATTTTTTTTGGGGGGGGGGCAATGAGGGTTAAGTGACTTGCCCAGGATCACACAGCTACTAGGTGTCAAGTGTCTGAGGCTGGATTTGAACTCAGGTCCTCCTGAATCCAGGGCCAGTGCTTTATCCACTGTACTACCTAGCCACCCCCAGGGGGAACATTTGAAACTAGAAATCTTATAAAAACAAATGTTGAAAACTCTACATGGAATTGGAAAATAAAAAAAGATTTTTAGGGAAGGAAAAACAAAGACAATCTCAGGGGCCGCCTCTTTGAAAAGGGAAGTCTTCCTAGGTTATCTAATTAGGAGTGTTCTCTCCCTTCTCCATTTCCCTCCCAGCTCTAAATCTAATCAATTTTTAATTTCCGTTTCTGTGTCCGTATTGTCATTATGCCCCTGGTAGAATGGAAGCTTCTGGACAAGAGAGCACATAGTAGGTGCTTAACGAAAAGCTTATTGAATTGAGACTAGACTGGAGGCTGGAAAATTGGTAAGAAGAGCCAAAGACCTTCTGAGTGAAATACAATGGATTCAGGAGTCTGGAAAGGAGGGAATGGAGACAAGTAGAATTGCCAAGTGATTTGAAGTATAAGGTGCATAAAAAAGAGCTAGTTAGGATGACTCAGTGGTTGGTAATGTCATCATCAGAAATAGATAAACTGGGGGGGGGTCTAGTTTGGGGAAAGTAGATGATGGATTTATGTTTGAGGTACCTTGAAGACGTGCAGGTAGAGATCCCCAGGAAGGAGTTGGGAATATGATACTGGAGCTCCTTGAGGTGGGATACAGCAGAAGATTTGGGAATTGGCTCATTGAAGGTATAAGAATAGGTGAGATCACCAAAGAAAAGAGCGTTGAGAGGGAGGAGGGCTAAAGAGGAGAGACACAGACCGAGGAGAGGAAAGGAGAATTCGGCCTTTCCTGTATTGGGAGCAAGCTAGGTGGGGCAGTGCAGGGCTCGAGTCAGGAAGACCTGAATTCAGATCCAGCCTCAGTGTGACCCTGGACAAGTCAGTTAACCTCTGCCTTCATCTGTAAAATGGGGATGGTAATAGCACCTCCCTCCCAGGGTTGTTGTGAAAATCAAATGGGAATAATATTTGTAAAACGATTAGCACAGTTAGCACGTACCATGTACATGTTAGCCATTATTGTTGCTATTGAAAGTTATCAGTTGGGTGACCCTGGGGAGATTTACTTAACCTCTTTGAACCTTAGTTTCCTCTTATACAAAATGGGATGCTAATAGCAACTGCCTTATAGGAGTATCGTGAGGATCAAATGAGATGATTATTGTAAAGTATTTTGCAAACTTTGACGTACTCTACAAAGAGTTAAAGTGCTATACAGATGTTAGCTAGTATTAATATGATTATCATCCAGAACTCTTCACCATTTCACCAGCCTGCATTCTTACTTCGCTGCCCTCTCCGCCCTTTGTACCTTAACCATACTGGTTTGCCTTCTCTCCCTGAATTTCCTGTGTGCCCTCCTGCCTATGCCTTTGTCCATGCAGTTTTTCAGTGTTCAGAATGCCCTCCTTCATTTTGGCCTACTGAATTCCTCACCCAGCCTTAATCACTGAATGGGTGTTTCCTGAGACAAACTGAGACCTGGGAAAGACCTTAGATGTCCCCCTGCATCTGGGGCCATCCCCAGTCATCTGGACCAGTGTCTTGCCACTGGACCTAGATGTGAGGCTGGTGACTTTGCACAGCAGCTCCCCTCACCTTAAATCCAACTCATTGCAGATCATTATGTCACCTCCCAGGGTCATGGTCCTCTTTGAGAATGAAGAACAAACAACAACAAGCCATTGAATTCCTACCAGTTCCTTAAAGAAAACCTTAACAATAGCCATTTCTTCACCATCTGTCCTCAAAACTCTCACTCACTCTCTATAGGTAAGCACCTTCCTTTCTGGAAGTTTCCTCTTTCTCTCAAACCCCATCATGATGTCATGAATGTTTTTATTATCGTTATCTTTATGACGTCTTCACTAGACGACAGTCTCCCTGTCCCACCAAGCTCTTCATACAGCTGCCACTCAGCATAAATCACTGTATTTTAGAGAGGGTCTTACTGTGGGAGTGCAGCCAGTCTTTCTAGCGTGTGGATTGTCAAAGAGATTGTTAGTATCGTTAGGCATTGTTAAGGTTGCCTTGTTAATCCATTAACAGGTGTTGCACGATTGCTTTTTGAATGAATGGAAGATTCTGGTGAGATTTATTGGGTAATTCAGGTTCTGATCTGGAAATGAAAAGTTGTTACCTTAAATGATCTGAAGTTTGTTCTGTTTTGGATAATTCCATAGCCAACTTTGTTGGAAACTGACAGTCAATGTCAAATTCATTTAATAGTATAGTTTGGCAGGAAGTACCATTTGACCCTTGCATGGACACTCTTGCATAACTCACATTCTGAGAGCAAAATGTTAGCGGTGTCTGTGAGAACCTCATTTATAGTTTCCATGTTAAAAGTATTTGCCCTTTGGATTTTTCGAACTAGGTATCATGTAACTTATTTAGGCATGAAGGTACTCTCTATATTTGTATAGGTTTCCTACTCAAGTCTTCTCTCTTTCCCATCTGCCCTCTCAACAAGTCCCAAATCTGAGTGAGAAAAAACGATTCCTTTCTCCACTTTCCCTCCATAATTTTGCCCACAGTTATTCCATACTTAATACTGCAGGTAAGGACACGGAAGGGGTATAAATTATATTTAGTTGGTTTTTTTCCTATAAATAAATGAAAATATCTTTTATTATTCACAGCTCCCCAGTTGTTCATCTGTTCTGAAAGGAAGTATTCCTGCTGATAACTCACAGGCATCCTCAAATTTTGATCCAGGTGAGAAGCTGCTCTCAGACATCTTGCTTTACCTTGACAGAGTGGTATCAATGTCCTCATAAACAGCCTATCTTCCCCTTTTTATCAGAAGAACCTCTGGCGAAAAAAGGGGAGGAAAATCCCTAAGTCAGTATAGTTTGGGTTCTTTATAAATAGGAACTTTGTAACCTCCTCCAGTTCAGTGATATTGCTCTGGTTTGGCGTTCGGCACTGGCTCAGACAAGGCAGTGGAGCCACGATTTCATTACCCATGTGAGCGTGCCCGTCCAGATAGTGTATCCAAGAGCTGGTCTGCGGTTGTGCATCATGTGCTCTTCATGTTCTCCTGGAAATCCTTCACCTGGGGTGGAAAAACTTGACAATAAGAACTATTGGGATTCGTTTTACACAAATGTAGCTTGAGCAATGTGCATTACAATTCTTATACTTAATTATATCATGGGGGGCATGAGAGGGAGACCATTGCCTGTCAAGGGAGCCTGCTCCTTTGGTGGGAGATGTCCAGAAGAATAGTGAGTACATGTTGGGTAGGCGGTGCAGATGGTCAGTCAGCCAGACTCAGCACTGAATCCAAGGAAGAGAGGGGGCTAGATTAGCAAGTGTGCTCTGCTTTCAAATGACAGGCTGCTTTCTGACATACAAAAACATATTCTTCCTATTATGCCACATGGTTGCAAATCATGTAGTTCCATTAGTGTTGGAGAATCTACATGATAGATGAAGAAAAAGACAACAGAAGCACACGGTGGTTGTAAATTGGCTTTAGTGCATCACCAGTGGTGACTTTCAAACAAGAAGTGATGTAAGAGATACCATCCAAGAAATATATGATGGGGAAAGGAGGTGACCCAGTCATGGAGACACCATGAACAAATGGTAGCAAATGGGTGGCCCGAGGGCTATTCTAGGACCTTTGTGATTGTTGTTAAGTCATTCAGTCCTGCCCAACTCTTTGTGACTACATGGACCGTGGCACCCCAGGCCCTTCTCTCCTCCATTCTCTCTCCATCTCATCTCCTTTGGCCTTCAGTCTTTCCCAGCATCAGGATCTTTTCAAGTGAGCTCCATTTTCTCATTATGTGGTCAAAGTATTTAAACTTCAGCTTCAGTGTTTGACCCACAGCATTTACAAAGACCTTTTAGTGCATTGAGTAGATCTTTTGTAGAAGACTACAGGAGGAAACATTCAGGATGAGAGAGGAGCATGGATGCATCAAATAAGTTGTAAATGAGCTTAATAATGTTCCAAATTGTTGTCTCCCATGTAACAGAGTAGCCAGTCAGTTAAAGTTGAATGGAGTGTTTTAAAACACGGGCTTCCTAGGACTCAAGTGTGTCTCAGAAGTTTTGGTGCTGTTTTAATATTTTAAAACTTAGTTTGAGATACTAAAACTTCACCAAGTCTTTTTGGATCCCTTATATTTTAAGCTGTGTTTTCTGTTAGGTTCTTGGACAGTTTCCTATCTAGTAATAGCTGACATCGACATAGCTATATTTAAGGTTTGCTCTCATTTGATCTCACAATAACCCTGTGAACTTCTTGACAAAATAGATTAATGGTGAGAAAATTTTCATCTACCTAGTCAATTTCCATTTCCTCTGATAAAATACTGGTCTCAGATGTGTATGCACACATCTTTAAGGTGGAAAAGAAGCTTACATATTCAGTACAAAAGAAGAGTGTGTGAATTCATGAACTTTTGGGCAATAAGTCTTAGAAATGTAAGGCCTTCCTGAGGTTATCAGGTTGGTGAGGCTTGCCCAAAGTCCCCAGCAAGGAAGTAAGAAAACAGGACCTAGAAGCCACGTCTCCCACCTCCTTCTCAGGCCTGTTCCATTGCACTTTTATTTTTTTATTATTTTTTTTATTTACTTATTTTTTAGCTGTGACAAACCTCGTAAGTGATTCATTTTCATGAAAGATTCTTAGTGTCCGTCCTTCTAGGTTACCTCCACACAGCCAGTAGAGCCTGGGCAATGGGCATCCCTGGACCCTGTGACTTAGCCTGGTTGGGGACCCCATTGCACCCCATCTCTTGGTATTACTAACAGAGCTGCTTTAATGACTCTCCCAACAGCCAGTAAAATTGGCTGGGCTTTGGAGAAGCGGGGCTCCTGTATCTCTCCTTGACTCTTGAGTTCTAGGATCTTTCCCCCCAGAAGAGAAGTATTTTGTATATACACTTTGGTTATTGTTGTGAAATCTAGATAAAGGGTCATCGATACTACATTGAATAGAGCACTGGGCCTGGAGTCAGGAAGACCTGAGTTCAAATTGACCTCAAATTCTTACAAACTGTGTGATCCTGGGCAAATCTCTTAACCCATTTGTTTTTGTTTCCTCAGTTGAAAACGAGGATAATAATAGCACTTGCCTCCCAAGGTTGTTGTGAGGACCAAATGAGATCATAATTGTAAAATCGATTAGCACAGTGCCTGGCACACAGGAGGTGGCATAGAAGTGTTAGCTGTCATCTTCACCACCACCACCGACGTCATCCTCATCACCGCACTAGAGCTGGGACTTAAGAGGTCACCAGGCCCAACTTTCTTATTGTACAGATGAGGAATCTGGAGGCCAGAGAGGTGAAGGGACTTGCCCAGGCAGCAGGCAGAGAGTAGCAGTGGCCCCTATTCCAGAATAAGCACTCTTTCCACTGTGCCTGGTTCATGTTTCAAAATAAGTTATTTAGCCAAACTGGTGTGATGTCACTCCTGTTGTCCATAGAAGGCATTGGGGACAGGCTTGCTAGCTGAGAGCTTACGTTCTTTCCTTCCTTGGCTCAGCTGTGGTGCTCTGACAAGGACCTTTCTTTCCTCATTCCCTGAGATGATGATGCATTTTATTTTACGTTTAGTTCTCTGTGTACATGTTGTTTACCTCCCTCTCCTCCCCCAATAGAAGGTAAGTTCCTTGAGGGCAGGGATAGTTTTGGTTTTGGTTTTGTATTCCCAGGGCCTGGCCCCTCATAGGCATTTAGTAAATACGGGTATTGACTTGAATTCTACTGGGGAGATACAAGATAGACAGACAATTGAATGAAGCACCTGCTGTCTCAGGTGCTGTAGAAGGTTCTGCAGGTGCAGACAGACAGTGAAGGGAGCCAGCACTTCCCAGAGATAAGTGAAAGTTTCCCATAGGAGGGAATCTGCTCTCTGATCCTTGGAGGAAGTCAGGCACTCCAAGAAGTGGGAGGCCCTTCCAGGTATTGGAAGCCTAGCTTGCGCAAAGACAGAGGTGGGGGTGAGGGTCAGAGAATCCCAAGGGAGCCATTGTGGATGGAATATTGAGTTTGTGAATATGCTGTGCATGTTTTGGGTGGGGAAGTAAAAAAGCCCCACGAACATGTGAGATAATGAAATGTAAACTAACATGCATGTCACTTGAATGTATTAGGTGACTGTATTGTCAAGAATAACAGCTAAGAAAGTGGGTTTTCCTCCCAAATGCCTAGAAAGCCTAGCTTGCTTTGCTGGGCTTTTTCCTCATATCTATATTCATAAAGACTCCAAAATAAGAATTAACAAGCATTTACATCTTGTTACTGTCTTTCTGGCATATTTGCTTTTGGAATAGGAAATAAGACATCTCAGTTGTCCTTCTGTCTCTTATTTCTAAACTAAGGTCCTGTTTATACTCAGGCTTTAATAGCATTTTAGAATATCTCGTTTCTTTTTATGGTAGTGTTTAAAATTGTACTTCAGATAAATACAACTTGCATGTAAATGTCATTGAAGGCATTGCTTTCTAAAAATGTATTGGACTAGACTCCCTACTCAATTGAATGTTTTTCTTTTCAGCTACTCGAGTGGATCCCAGGATGCTGCCACGAAATCTACCTCCTCTCTTCATTCCTCTCCCTTCTGTGCAGTGTTATTGCAAAGCTGAGCACCCTATCTCCAGACTGTCTTGAAATCCTCTCCAGAAGAGTTTGGTGCATACTTAACGTGGAGTGATTTAGGAGTTACTCTAAATCTGCCACAGAACATTAATGAGTGAATCCGATTATTGTCTCAGGTTCTGAATGCTACAAATAAGCCCACTTAGAGTTTTTTCTCTTTTGACTGAGGCTTTCACCTGATCTCCCATCAGAAAGACTCCAACTTAATCTGGGCCGAGAGACATTAATGGAATACAGTCATGTCCACTCAGGACGAGAGGCAGATCAATACAGAATATGCTGTTTCCTTGTTGGAACAGCTAAAGCTGTTTTACGAGCAGCAGCTGCTGACTGATATAGTGTTAATTGTTGAGAGTACTGAGTTCCCTTGTCATAAGATGGTGCTTGCAACATGCAGCTCTTACTTCAGGTAAGTATTGGATCTGTTCATCTCTCTATGTATGACATGGATTTCTTTGTTTGAATATCAGTCCCTCAGAATAACCCAGTGTCCAAGGTATCCCTTCCTCTTTTGTTCCGTTCTTTATACGAGTGTGATGATTATGTGCAGACCCCTGATTACATCGGTGTGCTAAACTCTAGAAACTCCTCCTTCTACCAAAGCACCTTGGTGGGAACTCAGAGCCCCAGAGCGTTGTCTGGACAACGGAGGCTTGCTCAAGCTCACACAGCCAGCCTGTCTCAGAGGTAGCTTAGTGGTACCCAGGCCTCCCTGACCCCAAGGCCATCCCTTGGTCCACTTGGCTGCTCTCTTTCTCTAGAGATGCTCTTATGCTTGTTGTATCATTTTCTTACAGTACTTATGGAACTGATGAAGGAAGAACTTTGGAAAAGATTCAAGGAAAGAAAAATGGTGGATGATAGCCAATGATAGTAGATTTTAAATAAATAGACAGCATTCTGACTAGCTCCACTTAGAAGTCCCACACCTCACGGTGGCGTGAGCATGGCTGAGTTGTCAGAAGCTATGTCAGCAGAGCTGTTTTGGACAGGCCCAGCCGGAAAGGGTTTTGAGTAAGCTCTCAGCCTATAGATTGTCTGATTGAGCGGCCTGGAGTAGGCCTGGGTTTGTGGGGCCTTTATCAGAAGGTTGGTTCCTAAGTAATTACTAAGTTCTGCCTTTGGGGCCAGAACAATTCCCCCAAAACTCCCTTGGTCTGTCATGGTAGAGGAACACTCACCCTGGTACAATGTTGGATCCTTGAAATATTTGGTGTTTTGACAGATGTTTCGAATTAATGGAGAAATAAGAGAAATCATCTCTTTATTTTCTTTTGATCTTTTAAAGCAGTCCATTTGAAAAGACCCTCCATTCATAAGTTTAAAATTTGCAAAAGGCTTAACTTTTAAGTAGTATTCCTAGAATCTCTGATGTTTACAAGAGCAGTGTTTTTACTTAAGAGGAGAAAACAATTTGGGGCTTTTCCTCATTTCCTACTATTCTTTATCATATTCTACTTTATTAGAACTTTTAGCTTTACCAGATTCGTTGCTGAAGGCAACATTTTAGTGCTTTTGGTACTCTTCGTGTCATTACCTTCAGAGATAGATTTTAAATTGGCCAGTTTACTTGAAAACTAATAAAGGCACACCCATTTAAAACCCTTTGAGGCTCAGCAATGATTGATTGCTGGACCTGCAGTTGAGATCAGAGTCCAAGTCCCAGATTTTCCTGAGCACAAACCAAGAGCAGCCTGCCTTGATGGGGGCTGGGCTACTCAAGGCCTTGGTACCCACTCCTGATGGGCTCAGGTCTGAGATCGAGCTGATTGTTTCCATAGCAACGGGGTACTGTTAACTCAACTCACTCCTCCAGGTCTTTTTCATATAAAGGATTATTGAGGCCGACCTTTTACTTACTGGGCTGGTGCACTTAGTTTTTTCAGCCCTAAATTCAGGACATGGTTTGTTGCTGCTAAATTTCATTTTCATGGTTTAGGTTTATTGTTCTGGTTGGTTAGGTCCATTTGAATGTTGGTTTTGCCAGCCAGTGCATTACTTATTCCTCTAAGCTTTGTGTTATCTGCAAAGTTGATAACCATGCCTTCCATAATCTTTATTGAGATTATTGATAAAAATATTAAATAGAACAGACAGTGAGAGTATTTTACTACCTTTATCTCAGTTGAAACTGATCTCAGTACTTCGGGCTTGGTTCTACAATATGATATAACTCTACTTAACTATACTGTTGTCCAGTCCACATGTCCTCATTTGATCTACAAGAATATCCAGACAGGTTTCTAACTTCTTTGCTGAAATTGAGATGCATTCTAAATTGGTTTTTCCCAATTTTATCAGTCTAGTAAACCTGTAATAATAATAACAATGGCTAACATTTGTATGGTATTTACTCTATGTAAGACACTGTGTTGTGCTCTATAATTATTATTTCATTTGATCCTCAATCCTGAGGTGCAGATATTATTATTATCCCCATTGCACAGATGAGGAAACTGAGGCATGCTTTCTTTGCATAATAGTTTTTTCCTTCTCTCCTACTCTTGTTCGAGGTGTGAGGGACAGTGTGGTGTCATAGGAGGGGCCCAGGAAGTCTTGCTGGGATTCCCAACTCTTGATCCTAGATCTTTGAACCTTATCAAGGTACTTAATTGCTTACCTTAGAGGCCTCTTGAGAAGAAAATACTCAATTAACCTTCCAAGCACTATGTCACTATGAGCTGTGATGAGGCTATCCCACCTACTCTTAGTGGTGACTGCCTCTGGGTGGTGTTTCAGCAAATACATACGTATGCAGCCACACTATATGTATGTATTATGAGAGAGACACCTGCAACCATCCATAGAATTCACAACTGCCTTCATTTTTACCAGTTAGTTCCTGGATATACCTTCCCTCCCATGATGGGGTCTGCAGTATGTTCAGGGCTTAGAGCTGGAAAGGACCTTTCTTGCCCTGTTTTATCCAGGTTCTGGCTTTACCAAGGCATTTTTTCATTCTCGTAAATCTAATTTTCATATCCACTTGATCAGGTTGATTAATCTGCTAAACTCCTTCCCAGAATGGCATGCACTCCATCCCTTGCAAAATGCATCATTGCTCTTGTCAACAGTTGTGGTTCAGAAAACCCTCTCTGTAGCCAGTTTTTAACTTCCCATATTCTGTTTCCTCTTCCAAAGTCATCACCCTGGACTAGAGGAAGAGATGTAAACAATGCCTAGGTTTCCTTTGGCCATGTCATTCCTACATGAATGAGCAGATGCAGTATAGCCATCAGAGTGATCTGGAGAAGCCTGACTGCAAATCCTGCATCAGATAGACACTTATTAACAGGGGGATGGTGGGCAGGTCATTTTCTCTGAAGTTGAGTTTCCTTATCTCATTTCTCTTCTCTCTACAGCCAGTCTTTTAGTACTTTGTTGATCTCCCTTCTTTCATCCCTCTCTCCCTTTCCATCCTTTCTCCCTCCCTTCTTTCCTTCCTTCTTCCCTTTTTCCTTCCTTTCTTCCGCCCTCCCTCCCTTCTCTTCCTCCAGGAGTTAGGCTTGGGTCTATAGTCTTGTTTTTTTATTCCTTCAGGTACATGAAGGGTCTAGGATTTTATTGGTATGGGAACTCCTTTCATAAGCCCAAATCCCATCTCACCCTTCTATGAGTTAGTAGCCAATCCTAGAGGGTAAGTGGCTTGGAAGGAGGTGAGGGGCTGTCTTCCTAATTCTGAGATAGCCCTCTGACCACAGTGCCATTTTTTACTACCTCAGAGTAGATGGTTCCCAAATCCAGCTTAGATCTTAGTCCTGTACCACTAATGAGCTTTGAGATATCTCCACTTGGTGCCTGGGCCTTGCCTTCAACTCAGGGCCTGAAACTGAGCTCCTGTTTTCTGTCCCACCTACTTCTTAACGTTCTTCTTTTCTTCAGTGGTCCTGCCATGCTCCC
Source organism: Dromiciops gliroides (assembly GCF_019393635.1). Taxonomy (NCBI): domain Eukaryota; kingdom Metazoa; phylum Chordata; class Mammalia; order Microbiotheria; family Microbiotheriidae; genus Dromiciops; species Dromiciops gliroides. Next base: position 745,649,463 of record NC_057861.1, read on the forward strand.
AGGTTTCTCTTTTTCTTTCCTTCTTTCTTTCCTTCTTTTTTTTTGGTGCGGGGCAGTGAAGGTTAAGTGACTTGCCCAGGGTCACACAGCTAGCAAGTGTCAAATGTCTGAGGTTGGATTTGAACTCAGGTCCTCCTGAATCCAGGGCCGGTGCTTTATCCACTGCGCCACCTAGCTGCTCCCCCCCCCCATTCCCATTTTTGAAACCTAAAGTCTTCCTTCTTACCACACTTGCTCCCTTTTCCCTTCTCTGTGAATTAGCTCACATTAATGTAGAGCTTTTCAGGATCCAGTGAGCTTTGCTACAGCTCCCCAGGGAGCTAGGTCGTCTTAGCAATTTTCGTCCTCATTTTCCAGGTGGGGAAATAGGTCTAGATATTGTAAATGAGTGGCCTAAGATTACATGGCTAATAAGCATCAGGTCTCCTGACTCACAGTTCTTGTGTTCTAGTCTCATTGCCTTCATGTGTTATACTTGAGTGTCCATAGTTGGTATCCTGGCCACCACTCCCTCATGAACATTGCTCATTTTTATTTTTTAGCTAAAATGTATTGTAGCTTTTTGTTTTTGCATCATCTACACATTCCAATGTCTCCTCTCTCAGAGAGCCATCCCTTATATGAAGAATAAAAAAGAGAACCAATCCACGAATCTCTGCCATCTCGTGCCCAGTGCCCACACCTAGAGCTCCCACCTTGGCAGAGATTTAGGGTGGGGTGTCTTTTCCTAACTATTTTTATTGTTTGTTCCTTCCCTTCCATTATTGTGGTCCCAGTATATATTGCTTTCCTGTTGACTGACTTCACTCTGCATAGGTTCACGTCAGTTTTCCATGCTGCATTTCTCATATTCCTCCTTGCTTACAGCTCAGTGGTCTCTTGGTGCTGCCCAGTGGTTCAGCCTCAGACACAGTTCAGGTTCCATTGGTGGAATGATGTGGAAACTGCTGTATTTGCAGCAGCCCCCTGAAGATCAGGGGCCTTTCTGTCATCGGGTCTGTGTGTGTTCTTTCTTCCTATTAGAACACAGGTCCCTGAAAAAACTTTTTCGAATACATAACATCCCCAGTGCTTTGCACACAGTCAGCACTTAATAAATACTTACCATCCATCCATCCAGGACCTAGCTCAAGGCTTATCTCTTTATAGGGAGCCTTCTCTGGTCACTCCAGTCAAGGATCACTTACCTTCTGAACTCCTGGCACCACTTTAAAAACCATCCCACAATTGATTACTCAGTGTAGTCATGCAATGCACAAAAACAAAATGGAAGAAAGGCTGTCTTGGAACACAAGCACATTTACGTCTGCATCTTAGCAAGCGCCTTTCCGATGGGGCGGGGCTGGCGTTTACCTTTCACTGGGGGATGTGGAGCTAAGGCAGGTGCTTGAGGTTTACCCAGCGCTGATAGCAATTTCTTGAATTGGCTGTTCTTTAGCAACCCAACTTGATGCTCTTCCAGGTTCTCCTCCTTAAGTCAGATCTAATCATAATGCCAGTTTTTTGTGACTCCAATGAGGGATGGGAGGGGTTTTCCTCTTGTTTTTTGTCCAAGACTTTCTTGATCCTGAAGTCTTGTGAAGAGGTTCCAGAGTCCACGCAGAGAGCCAAAAGAAATCTCTCTCCCCCATTGGCAATTTTAGTATGTGGCCTTGGGTTGTTTGGTGTTATATGTGTGAACTTCATCTCTGCAACTGGATCCCACTTAGGTGCATCTTCCACAGTGTTGGCATTGTGTGTGGCAGGTACTAGATAAAAAAAGATATTGAGTACATTAAGCCAGCTGTTGACAGTGAAAATGGAGGAGCCCAGCAGACCGGCCATCTTAACAGAAAGCTCAACTCCTCTTCAGTTCCTCAGAATCTCTAGTGATTTGAATTAGAATTTGCCTTTGAGCTAGTTTAAGGTATATATAAATTTAAGTATCCTTTCTAAACTTTTGGATATGTTTTCTTGACTAGTAAATTTCTGTTTCTGGGTAACAATTGTCTTCATTAAAGTTTACTCTTATATTTAGACTAAATTAAGACTTGTGGGTCCTCACCCCCCTCCCCTACCCCCCATCCCAGGGCCATGTTCATGAGCGGACTAAGCGAAAGTAAACAGACGCATGTGAACCTGAGGAATGTTGACTCTGCTACTTTACGGCTCATCATAGCTTACGCCTACACGGGGAATCTGGCAATAAATGACAGCACTGTGGAGCAGCTCTATGAGACAGCTTGCTTCCTGCAGGTAGGTGGCTGTTCACTGCATCTGGGGAGTTTTTTTATTGTTCAACCTGAATTTTGATAACTTCCTGTTGAGCTAAGGCAGCGTTCTTGAGTTTTTAGTGATCTCCGATACTACTTATTTGAACATATTTTAATGTATGTTTTACAACAAAAAGAGGTGATTCTCATTCCCTCCCTTCTCCTTTTGAGTAAAATAAGGAAAGAATGAGTAATGTATTTCCTATTATTTTGAACTTTAAGATACCTTATAAACTGTTAAAAATGGGATATTAGTCTTAGTATAGAAACTGACCTGGCCACATTTTAAAAAAATTTAATTGAAATGATGTCACATGACATTTCCATTTATCTAAGAAGATTTCATGTAAAGCTCTTTTTGTTTGTTTACTGTATATTTCACATGCTTTTGTTTAGAGTGTTGGAAACTTAATGGCCTAATTTCTATTGGCATTACTTTATTCAAATGAATTTTTATAGCTTTCCTTTGTTTTTATATCACCTACCTTTCCAGTGTGTCCATTCCTCTGATTTTAGGATTAGTCCCTTACAACAAAGAAAAGAGGAGAGGGGGAGAAAAACAACTAGCAGAAACAACCAGGCTATCAAAATAGTTTGGGAATGTCCCAGGTTGCATGCCCTTCGTCCCCAGCCGCTGCAAAGATGGCGGAGAAATGGCTTTTCTTCTTCATTTGACAAGGTCTTGGAGTAGTGGATGAACTATAAATCTTTGCCTGGTACACTGAAGGCCGCTTGACTGAAAGGTGCGCGGTCAAGGCATCCTTGAACCAGAGTAAAACTTGTTTAATGTCTTTATCTGTGATTATATCATGTGTTTTCTCTTATGTTACCCAGTGAACATTTTAGAAGATCAAAGATAAGCTTTTCTTTGAAATCCCTTGCCCTGTCAGACAGAAGGCTCAATTTCATGAGTAGGAGACATTCCTGCTAAGGGTTAGGTAGGGAAGAGGCACTATTTACTTCTGTGTATCTCCCCAAAGATGGTGGCAGGGAGGGAGTTAGTGGGTGGAAGGTACA